>NC_034612.1:35175770-35181938 GCF_900095145.1 Mus pahari
GGAGGCAGAGGCAGGCGGATTTCTGAGTTCAAGGCCAGCCTGGTCTACAAAGTGAGTTCCAGGACAGCCAGGGCTATAGAGAGAAACCCTGTCTCAAAAAAACAAAAAGATCATTTGCTGCTCTTCAGAGGGCCTGAATTTAATTCCCAGCCCCCATACAGTGGCTCTCAACAATAGCGACTTCAGTTGTAGGGGACCCAATGCCCTCTTCCAACCCCTGAGGGTACTGCATACACTTGGTGCACATACATGCAAGCAAAACATCCATACACATAAAATAAGATTTTCTTTTTTTAAGAAAAGCTAAATGGTGGGGGGAGGGCAAACACACGCACACACATGAACGCACGCACACATGCACACTCGCGTGATCATGATCTGCGTTACCTCATGACTTCCAGGTTTTCAGTCTATGGTCACTTGGCTCCACAGTGTGTGGCAGCACAGAAGGGTGAGGTGGAGCCCGGCTGCTCACCTCAGAGCAGCACCTCACACCACACAGAGTGAGCGAGTCAATACTACCCACAGTGACTTTCTTCTCAAGAGGTGCAAGCTCCTACCGTCGCATTCAGAGAACTGAATAGCCTCACCCTCTGAGGGGCTGGGGTGTGGCTCAGTGCATGTGTAAGGCCTTGGGTTACACCCACCATCATAAACAAAACAGAACAGCTGGTCCGTGGATCTTAACCCTCTTGAAAGATGCTTGAGTTTAGTGCTCTGGGTTTCTCTGCAGGATTGTCTTGTCCTATGTTCTGCTCTGAGGACTCCCCTCCTCTTGTGGGTTACTGCCCTCCAGGCATACAGCTCACTGGAGAGGGGCTTCTCTGTAGTGGGTCACTGCCTAGAGTCCTGGGCTTGGTTTTGCTTTGTCCATCCTCTGAAGACACTGGGTCACTTTAGGTGACTAGCCCAGGACAGAGGACTGTAGGACATCACAGGCTTATGGAGTCAGATCACTCAAGGCCTCCTGGGGCCATTGCTGGGCTTTTATGGAGCTGAGCGAGCAGGGTCAGATTACCCTTGTCCCACAGGACGAAGAAAACTGCTGGTACAGCCTTTCCTAGCTAAACCAAAGACACCTAGCATCGCCAAGGCTACAGATACAAACCTACAGGAACGGCAAAGCAGGGGCGCAGGATCACGGCTCCTCTGTGTCTGTGGCAGGAGGATGACACATGGAAATCTGAGCTAAATCTTACTGAGCTGGGTGGGCCTGGTGGCACAGGGGGGAACTGAGGCAGGAGAATCACAAGCTCAAGGCCTGCGTGACTTCAAGCCCAGCCCCAGAAACTTAAGGAGGCTTAAGTGAAGGCTGGGGATGTAGCTCAGTGGCTGAGTGCCTGCTGTGTGTGCAAGGCCCTGAGTTTGAATCCCAATACCATAATGTATATAAAATCACTGAGCATGGGCAGGGTGTTCGCTGCAGCAGCCACTCCAAATTTAGAATATTTTATTACATCAGGCATAGCGATGCACGGCTTTAATCCCAGAACTAAGAACTTGGAGATAGAGACAGAGGCAGATCTCTGAGTTCAAGGGCAGTCTGGCCTACAGAGCTAATTCCAGGGCAATCGGGGCTACACAGAGAAACCCTGGCTCAAAAAACAAAAACAAAAAAGTATTAATTTATTTACTTACCCCGTGTGTGTGCGTGCATGTATGCATGTGTGTGTGTGTGTGTGTGTGTGTTTACACACTCTAGTTCACTATGACTGGCATGCGTGTGGAAGTCAGAAGACAACCTACCTAAACGAGTCTAGTCTGTCCTTCTACCCTATGACTGCTGGGAGTTCAGTTCAGGTCCTTAGGCTGAGCAGCAAGCACCTTTGCCATCTGAGCCATCTTGCTGGCCCATTTCTTTGTTTTTTGAGGCAGGGTTTCATGTAACCCAGGCTGGCCTTCAACTAGCTCTACAGCCAAGGATGAACTCGAATCTCATCTCTCTTCCTCACCTCCCCAGTGCTGGGATGACAGGTGTGGATTATCACAGGCACCTCTAACCACGAAGCCAGAATTAGTGATACAGGAGACTGCTGGGAGTCTAGGGAGGAGCTCTCAGGAGGTGGGAGGCACAGCAAAAGGAACTTGAGACGCACCTAACCTGAAAGACCCTTGACCCTGGAGTATCATCATCACCGGATGGCAAAGCTGCTCAGTAACTTGGAGAGAAGTGTGTGGACTACAGAAGCGAGAAGAAGTCACCTGGAGTAGCAGTGCTCTTCTTCCTGGACACCAGCGACTCTGCCATCTTTGGGACACTGAGACTCTGGGGAACCGCGGCTGGGTGCACCTAGAGTGCGAGGGGCAGGACTCTGCAGGAGTCATTAAGTTGCCGGGTGCCTGCGTGTGGCCTCAAAACCTCTGAATTCTTGGTGGCCCGATCTCGGGCTTCCGCCCTCTAGCTGCTCAAACAGCTCTCTTCCAGCCTCAGTTTCTCCATTCGTAAAGTAGTTAGGGGCAACAGCGTGCGACCTCCGGACGAATCCTGAGCTGAGCTGGACTTAACTGAGGTCCGGGCGGCTTAGTACCCCGAGGGGAGGGCGGGCCCTGCGATCTGGCCACAGCCGCCCGGGTCCCGCCCCCGGTCCCTGCGGGGCTGTGCCCGAAGGCCCCGCCCCCCGCCCACGAGGAAGTGGTGGCGGCGCTGCGCGGGTCTCAGAGCCGGTTCGGCGCGTCGACTGTCCAGAGTCCGCGGCCGAGGAGACCCGAGGTGAGGGGCGCGGGGTGGTCGCGAGGTGTGTGTGGTGTCTGAGGCCACCTAGAAGTCAGGGGACTCGAGGCGATGTTCGACGGGGATGGGGGATGGGGATGAGAGAGGAGTGGAGAGCCGTGTGCATGGGGGCCTGGTGGGGCTCCGGGCGAGGGTGGGGCTGGCAAGGAACTAGTCGGGGGCGGCGTTCTGGGGATGCGGGGCGCGATGGGAAGAATCGCAGAGATTCCCCGCGCACCCGACGCCATCGAGACGGCACAGCCCCAGCCTCGCGCTCCCTCTCCGCTTTCCTGGCCCCGCTTTCGATCCCCGCGCCCCGTTGTCGCCCCGTTACTTTGGGCGCAGGGCCCCACGCCCAGTCACTTCCCCCTCGGTCCGCAGCCTTCCGGGTTGTTGCGACCGGGAAATGAGCTAGCACCCCTGCCCCGCCTCATCCCTCAGTGACCATGCCCACCCAGCAGGGGTCCAGATTCCTGGGTCTCACCCGGCTTGGGCGAGCGGACCCCAGCGGCTCGAGGGGTACCCAGCCAGGCCACCCCAAACAGGGCAGGTCCGGTGGGGCCCGCAAATAGGCTGGAATCCTGAACTGGGAGCCAGCCCAGGTGCTGGCCATGAAGCTTGTTCCCGCGAGGCAGCTCCTGCCTGGGGCCGTGTGGCTGCTGACGCAGGCGAGCCACCTCCCCTGTGTAGAGCTCAACTTGCCTTGCCTGGAAAATGGGGACCTTCCAGATTCGGAGGCTTAGCGGCCCAATGTGGCTAACACACTTGGCAGTGTGCCTGCCTGCCTGCTGCTGCCGACCTTATTTCTGCACTCGTGAGAACCTGGCCTTGAGTGGTGGGAGGGTGGGGTGGGGTGGGGTGGGGTCGAAGCTGCAGCCCTGCGGGGCGACTTGGAGGAGGGAAGTGCAACTTCTTCACGTGGACAATAAAAAATAAATAGATTTACCACGTTGGCTTCGACTGTAAGAGAATGTGCGGGGCTGGGAGATGGAGCATAGTATAAAAGCACTGACGGGTGGAGGGTGGGGAGATCGTGAGGGTCTGAGTTCGAATCCCCGGACATCCATGGGCACTCACACTGAAGAGTGTAAGGCAAAGTTCTGTGTGAATGAAAATTTCTAGTGATACTTTTTCCCGCTCTGGGTTGTTTTGTTCTTTTAGACAGGGTCTCTCCTCCCCTCCCCTGGGCACGGGTGCTCCTCCCTCCTCCTCTCTTCTCCTCCCCCCCCCCCAGGCTAGCCTAGAGTTCTGTCTTCCCAGTGCAGAGATTAAGGGTGAGCACACTTTGGGATCTTATTTAAATAGCAAATAACCCCAACTAGAATAAAAGTATTTTGTTCTTTCTTTGTCCCATGGCCTCGAACTTTCTAGGCAAGTGCTCTACCAGTGATCCAGCCTCCTCAGTGGTGTGTGGGTTTTTCCAATCTGTCACTCATGATATAAAAAGGGTTTTCTGTAGTAAGGCAACCCTAAGAAAGAGGGCTTTAAAAGTTTGCTTTTTCAAGTTACTAAGTTCATCCGTGTTGTTCTCTTTTTCAAGATGTATTTTTATGGGTTGGGTGTGCACACGCCCACACACCGGAGCCCTGGGGTGGTGGAGAATGCTGTCCCCTGGAGCTAGAGTATTTATTTGGTGGTTGAGGGCTACTGGAGTTATCTGCAAAGAGCCTTCTCTCCAGCCCCACATTCTGTCTGTTCTCATCCAAGCTGTTGGAATTAGAAGTTAGCACACTGCCCTTCAAAGGCATGGAACAGATGAGGATCTCTCCACAGCCTTGCGAGCACCCAGTGTTCTGTGTTTTGGTTCTTTAAAGTGGCGTTTTACAGTATTTTAGAATTTATTTTAATCTGTGTTGCTGGATTTGACTTTCCCTCATTCAGGGCAGTCTAGAGGAGGAAGAGGAGGAGGAGGAGGAACTGAGGGTTTGGAGGGTTGCTCACACCACCCAGGCTCCTACCCACAACAGGAAGTTGAGTAAGGCTTAGCACCATAAAAAAGAAAAAAAAAAACAAAACTGCTGCTGGCTGTACTCAGCTGAGCTCCCTAGCTAGGCGGGGACTTCCTGGATCGCCTGTGGAGCCAAGGCAACTCTGGCTTGGCTTAAGTCTCAAATGCAGCCAGACTGTGTGTGATTCAAGGAAACACAGCCAAGAAAAGCTAAGGGGCCAGGGCGAAGGATACCCAGCCGAGAGAGAGAGAGAGAGAGAGAGAGAGAGAGAGAGAGAGAGAGAGAGAGAGAGAGAGAGAGAGAGACAGAGACAGAGACAGAGACAGAGACAGAGACAGAGAGAGACAGACAGACAGACAGAGACAGAGAGAGACAGAGAGAATTATTCATTTATAACTACAGTTATTTATTTGTGTGTGGGGGTGGGTAGGGCAGAGGACAAGTTAGAAGCCCTAATTGGCTCCTTTGTTCCTGGGTCCTGGGGATCAAACTCAGGTCATCAGGCTTCGCTGCAAGCACTTTTACCTGGTGAGCTATCTTACCTGCCCCTTACCTGCCTATCTATCTATCTATCTATCTATCTATCTATCTATCTATCTATCTATCTATCTCTATCAATCACAGGTTCTCCCTATGATGCCCAAGCTGGCTTCAAACTCCTGATCCTGCAGCCTCAGCCCCTATGTCTCCGATGTTCAGCAGTGAGCCCTGCTGGAGAGTTTTAACCCAGCACTCTTGGAAGGAACTCTGAGACCCAAGCACTGGAAGAATGTCCTTGGCAGCAAAGGGGCCTGAGGCACTTCCTGGCTGGCTTAGGAGGGGAGTTGTAGGTCCTCCCCGGCCGTGGGTGTCCTGAGATAGAAGTTTCTGGCTTTCCTGACCCCTTGTTCCATTAGGAACACAGAGGGCCTCTCCCAGTTGTTGATGCATCACTGTGATGCAACCAGGCATTTTCCTCAACACATTCCTTGATACAGACAGCAGGAGAGTGGAAGTCATTAAGCAATGGTCAGGAAGTATCCCCAAGGGCTGGGGGTATGGCTCAGTGGTATTGGAGCCCCTGCCTGGAATCCCCCAGTGAGGGGCTAGGGAGCCTCTGCCTAGAATCCCCCAGAGGGGCTGGGGAGCCCCTGCCTAGAATCCCCCAGTGAGGGGCTGGGGTGTGGCTCAGTGGTAGAGCCCCTGCTTAGAATGTACAAGGTTTAGGGTACCATCCCCAATAGTGTAAAAGAAAACAAAACAAAAACCCCTCAGTTTCTCTTGTATCTGAAGCTGGCCTCAAATTCATGACCTTCCTGCCTTAGTCTGTAAAGTATATGGGATTACTGACTGGCATGTGCTACCAGGCACAGTTTAAGAATTCATGTCTAAGCCAGGTGTGGTGGTGCACGCCTTTAATCCCAGCAATCAGGAGGCAGAGGCAGGCAGATTTCTAAGTTCGAGGCCAGCCTAGTCTACAAAGTGAGTTCCAGGACAGCCAGAGCTATACAGAGAAACCCTGTCTCGAAA
>NC_034612.1:35183808-35220325 GCF_900095145.1 Mus pahari
ACTCGGAGATCTCCCTGTCTTAATCTTCTGGATTCAATCACCACTGTGTCTCAAGATCTCCATATCAAGATCCAGATCAGAAACTTCTATCTCCCAGCCTCCAGATTAGGGTCACTGGTGAGCCTTCCAATTCTGGATTGTAGTTCATTTCAAATATAGTCAAGTTGACAACCAGGAATAGCCACTACACTGGCCTTGCACTCACCGAGATCCACCTACCTCTGCTGTGAGTTCTGAGCTTTAAAGGTGTGTGCCACCCCGCACAGCTGCGGTGTACTGTTTACATGAAGGTGGAAGACAGGCAGTGGGTCACACTCCCTGCCCCTCCTCTTTGGGTGGTCGGGAGCGCTGCTAGTTGGGTTGTATTTCAGACGTGATGATGATTCCCTTCCCCTGTCTGCCTCCCCTGCTAAAGTGTGATTGGCTGGTAGATGTGTGTGAACCTTTTACTCGGCCACCTTATGCTTCTGGTTAGTGTTACCAGCTCTTTACTGCTTCCATACACAACCTTTAGGTTCCAGGAAACTGGGGTCAGGGCTCCCACAGTTGTCTGGGGGCAGCATAATATCAGGCTCTGGGAAGTCAGATTCTGTCCCTGGGCTACAGCCCTGGACTTCACTGGAATACAAGCGCCAAGCAGAGCTCAGTTGGGCTTTTGAGTGGCTTCCAGCTTAGCCGTGCCCTGCTGATCTGCTTTATGCGTTAAGGCTGACTTCAAGCTTCCTCTGCTCCTCTGCTAATCTTTTTCTGTTTTGAGACAGGGTTTTTCTGGGTAGCCCTGGCTGTCCTGGAACTCTGTCCATAGAACAGACTGGCCTGGAATTCAGAAATCCTCCTGCCCCTGCCTCCTGAGTAAAAGGCATGCATCTCCTTTTGTAGTAAAGGGAGCCCTATAAGTCTGATAAAGACACCAATGATAGAGCTATGACCCAAACTAGAGGTTCTTCTACTTTAAAAAAAAAAGATTTTATTTTTGTGTGTGTCTGTGGGTATGCACATGTGACTGCAGTGCCTGTAGAGGCCAGCAGAGGGCGCTGGATGAGTTACAGCCGGTTGTGAAGACGCAGCTAGTCCTGCTTTCTATTGGCACAAGTGTCCTATGCCACCCCAGGAACTTTCTAGAATGTCCCTGTTGTATCTAGAATTGAGGTTTTCACCTCTAAGCAGGAGCTGGACAGGCCAGGGGCAGGGCTTATTGGGGAGTGCACTGTGGAAAGTTCTTGATGCAACTGAGCCCAGATTGAAAATGGCCAAGGGTGTGGGGCCAGAGCAGGGTGTGTGCCTGTGTCTGAGTGAAGAGCATTATACGCTGAGGGAGCATCCTGAGCATAGGCCTGAGGCAGGAGTGTGACTCAATGTTAGCTTGTGGGGCCAGGGAGGGCAATATGCATTTTGTGTACTGAAAGCATGGCTTGTCAACTGGCTTCTTTTTTGTTTTAAGATTTATTTTATTTATATGAGTACACTTTCACTGTCTTCAGACATACCAGAGAGGGCATCAGATCTCATTACAGATGGTTGTGAGCCACTGTGTGGTTGCTGGGAATTGATCTCGGGACCTCTGGAAGAGCAGTTAGTGCTCTTAACCGCTGAGTCATCTCTCTAGCCACAATTGGCTTCTATGTTAATCTTTCATACACTGTTTTGTTTTCTTTTGTTTTTTTAAAGATTTATTTACTTATTGTGTTAATGTTCTGCCTGCATGTATTTCTGTGGGCCAGAAGAGGGCACCAGATCTCATTATAGATGGTTGTGAGCCACCATGTGGTTGCTGGGGATTGAACTCACAGACCTCTGAAAGAACAGCCAATGTTCTTAAGCTCCAAGCCATCTCTCCAGCCCCATACACTGTTTTTTTTCTATTTCCTTGTATGTGTGTTCACGTTTGTGCCGCGCATGCATGTGGAGATTACAGCATAACCTGAGGAAGTCGGGTCTCTCCTTCCATCATGTGGGTCCCAGGGATTGAACCTGGGTTGTCAGGTTTGGCGGCAAGTGCCTTTACCCACTGCGTACATCCATCCAGCCCAGTAGACCACTTCCGGATCACTTACCGGCTGTACGGCGTTATCGTCTGTTTTATAAGACAGCATTTTGTGTAGTTCAGACTGGCTTCGATGGAATTCACTGTGTGCTGAAGATGACTTTGAGTTTAGGGTTATTCTCCTGCCTCTGTCTCTTTGCTTGTATCAACACACCTGATTTATGTGGTGCTGGGGAGGGAACCCTCACGAGCGCTGGGCAAGCCCTCTGCCAACTGAGCTACATCCCCAGCCCTGGTGGTTTTCAGAGGCAAGGTCTGGGTAGCTCAGGGTGGCCTCAAATCTTATTCTTCCATTGCTGGAATTACAGGCATGTGGCGTCAAGCCCAGCCTAGGTATACCACCCCACTCTCCTCTCCCCTCAGCTGGAGGTGGGGTCGGGGTGGGGTGGAGGTGAGCTCCATTGTTCAAATGGGAAAGGGGGTTCAGAGACAACAGGTGTGATGCTTTGGCTTACACAGCTGGCCGACAGCGCCATGATGTCTCTCCATGTTCTCGACGCATCCTGAGTCTGGGGAGGTGAGGGGAAGGGGTTGGACAGAGCAGGGATTCGGGGGAGGTGACTTTGGGTATTTTTGGATGAGTGTCGTAGTGGAGTGAAGACTAGAGAGAAGGGCAAAGAAGAGATCCCAGGCATGAAAATGTGGATTGGAGTGGCTAAGAAACACATCTGGCAGGATGTGGGAGAAGCAAGGTGCATGCCCTCCGGGGAGGAGCCACGCACCAGCCAAAGCCCGCCAAAGCCCACCAAGGACTCAGAGGCAGCTCCTTAGCCAGAAGAGGCTATTAGGAAGCCTGAAGGCCGGGCGTTCCTCCTCAGTCCCAGAGTCCTCTGAACTTCAGTGTGTAGGGGAGGAAGCTGCAGGAGCCCAGCTCTGAGCCTGCCCCCAGAGTGCCAGCTGTCTTATCTACTTCCCCTGCTTTGTTCAACCCTCAGGGCCTGGGAAGGGAGGACCGGGCACTTTGAGCCAGGCTCTGATGTAAGTGGGTTAGGGATATTGTTTAATTTTTACATTGCTCTTATATGGGACTGTGTGTGTGCATGGGGCGGGGGCATATCCTCCACTAGGAAGAAACTGAGGCACAGGTGAAGAGTTGTAGGTCTGTGTGGCTCAGTGTCCCAAGCTCTGTTCCAGCTACCTGCAGCCTGGGACATCTTGTGACACCTGCTCTCTTGGGATGAGGGACAAGGGCTCACGGAGAGGTTGTAATATACTTGGCCAGTCAGGAAACTAGGGTGAGCAGACTGTTCCCCTCTGCCAGGAGCAGGGCACAGGTGACCTGAATTCTGTCTCCCTCCCTAGGCCCAGGAGACAAGTGACTATGGCCTACCACAGCTTCCTGGTGGAGCCCATCAGCTGCCATGCCTGGAACAAGGACCGGACACGTGAGTGCTCGCTTCTGCAGGGTGGCCTCCAAACTGGGATTGCTGGGTCCAGTGGAGTGACGGGGTAGTGGGACAGCTTTGAGGGGTGGGGTGCAGCCAGACTCCACATCTTGGGTCTCTGCTTAAAGCAAGTGATTGCAGGCTGGAAAGATGGCTCAGTGGTTCAAATCCCAGCAACCACGTGGTGGCTCACAACCATCCGTAATGAGATCTGACACCTTCTTCTGGTGCATCTGAAGACAGCTACAGTGTACTTAGATATAATAATAAATAAATCTTTTAAAAAAAAAAAAAAAAAAGCAAGTGGTTGCTCCTGGAGAGCAGCACAGAACTGAAGAGCAGGCAGAGGTGGCCAGCGGGTAGAAAGGAAGGTGATCAGTTTACCAGCCTGGGCCTCCTGGATCTGCTCTGGTGGGTGGTGGTACACGTGTATCATCCCAGAACTCAGGAGACAGAGGCAGTGGGCCTATAAGTTTGAAGCCAGCCTGAGCTACACAGTGAAACCTATTTCCAAAAATCAACAAAATAGGCCAGTGAGATGGCTGGCTCAGCATTGCTTGCCAAGCAAGCTCAATGAGTTTGATCGGCAGAACCTACATAGTGGAGGGAAAGAACTCAAGACGACATGGTGTCCTCTGACTTGCATTCCCATGCTGTGGCTCATGGGCGCACGTGCACGCGCATGCGTGCACACAGACACACACACACACACACACACACACACACAGAATGTGAAACACTTTTTTTTTTTGAGTCAGGGTTTCTCTGTGAAGCCCTGGCTGTCCTGGAACTCACTCTGTAGACCAGGCTGGCCTCAAACTCAGAAATCCACCTGCCTCTGCCTTCCAAGTACTGGGATTAAAGGCATGCGCCACCACTGCCCGGCAATGTGAAACACTTTAAGGGCGCAGTGGGTAGGAAGGCCCCAGGGCCGAGAGGAACATCATGAAGACAGGGCAGTAGCAGGACTTCTACTAACACAGAGCTGTGGGATGAGGTGAGGCTCCAGGGTCCTGAGACTGCTGTGGGGGCATCTGAGTGCTAGGTACAGGAGTGGCACAGCAGGACATTGGGGGTTGCAGGCAGAGGATTTTTTTTTTTTTTTTAAACGGCCTGGCTTTGGAAGAGCACTCTAGTGGAGAGCAGAGGTGGGCAGGGTGGTACTGCCTCCTTAAGCTCGTGCCTGTCTCCTACAGAGATCGCCATCTGCCCCAACAACCATGAGGTGCACATCTATGAGAAGAGCGGTGCCAAGTGGAACAAGGTGCATGAGCTCAAGGAGCACAACGGGCAGGTGACAGGTGAGAGGAGGCAAGGGGACGGGGTAGGGCCAGTGTGGCCAGCAACTCACTCAGTATTAGTTGGAATAGTCTGGGTTGCAATGAAAACGACTCTGATCCCAGTTGATTTAGGGACCATAAAGATGGCTCAGTGGATAAAGGGGGCTTAACTGCCAAACTTGAAGATCTGAGTTCCATCTCTGGGACCCACTTGGTCAGAGAATACTGGTTCCTGCAAGTTGTCCTCTGACCTCCACAAACTAGCCATGCCACATATAAGGCACTAAGTAAATAAATAAAACTTTAAAGGTGGTAAAGAGATTATATTGGTGCACATCACTGAACACTTAGGTGTTCAGGAGAGGCCTGATCGGCAGTTCGGCATCAGGAGGGACAGTTCTCACCTGTTTCCTGGTTACCTCCAGAATGGTTGCTGTTAGCTGGTGAAGATTGCTAGCCCCAACCCCGCTAATAAGCTTTTGTAGTCACCCCTAGAACGGGAGGGGTGGGGGATGCTGCTCAGCACTACAGCACCTTCCTGGAGTTCTCCAGTGGTCATGGGTCTCAGCAGTAGAGCATTTGCACTGAATCCCCCAGTCAGGGGCAGGGTCATGGTTCAACAGTAATACACCTGCCTAAAATTTTCCAGTGGGGCTAGATGCATGGCTCAGAGGTAGAGCACTTGGTTAGTATGAGCAAGTCCCTGGGCACCACAGATAAAGATCTGGACATGGCCTCTGCAGCTTGGGTACCTTTAGTCTTACGTCCTCTGACCTGACCCTGCAGGCATCGACTGGGCCCCTGAGAGTAACCGCATTGTGACCTGTGGCACGGACCGCAATGCCTATGTGTGGACACTGAAGGGCCGCACTTGGAAGCCCACACTGGTCATCCTCCGGATCAATCGAGCTGCCCGCTGTGTGCGCTGGGCCCCCAATGAGAACAAGTTCGCCGTGGGCAGCGGCTCCCGGGTCATTTCCATCTGTTATTTTGAGCAAGAGAATGACTGGTGGGTGCTTGGCTGGGGCCAGAGAAGGCTGGGGGTGGAGGAACCTGGGCTGGGGTTCGGGTGCTGGTGGAGCCCAAAAGTGCAGACTTACATGATGCAAGATCAGAATGTCTCTGAACATGGTAGATGCAATCTGGAGACTCCAGGACATCTGTCTTCTGAGCCTCGCTTGTGCGGCAGAGGGTCCTCTCTCCAGTGACCCCACAGCTCTGACTTGGTAATAAAAGGGGCATAGACTACACTACTGACTTCTGGGGATACTACACTGAGCTCCATGCACACACCACCACCAGCTTCCCTGCCGCCGTGTGAACTGGGCCTTACACCTACCTACGTGTCAGTAGGCGTCAGGCTTCAGGGACCACTCATGAGCACCCAGCCACATGTTTTTTTTTAAAAGGACAGGGTCTGAATGTAGGCTAGGAGGACCTCAAGCTCAGTGTAGAGCCAAGGATGGTCCTAAACGTGTGTTCCTCCTGCCTCTGCTCTTCTAACACGGGGATAGCAGGGGTGCGCCACCACGCCTGGTCTGTGCTTCATGCATGCTGGGTAAGAACCTGCTGCTCAATCACATTCCCACCCCTAGGTGAGTTTTTTGAGACAGGGTCTTGCTATGTAGCCATGGCTACCCTTGAATTCAACTCTCTATTATAATTTGTGTGTGTCAGATGCCTGTCCCACCTGTGTCTTAAATCTCCGATGTTGGAGGACAAGGACAGCTTTGAGTCTGGAAAAACAGAATTTATATTCCACCCTAACTATTTAGAACCACATGATCTTATGTGGTTGGTAGTGGCAAGGCACAGAGTTCCAACCTCTGAAGGAACCCCGTCTATCACTGCATCAAGTAGGCGCTCCGAGTCTCTTACCTGAGGCACCTGTTGACCCTGCTGTCCCCGGGATGCTGCAATCCATGCTACCCACCTGCCTGCCTTTCTTACCCGTGTCTAGGTGGGTGTGCAAACACATCAAAAAGCCCATCCGCTCCACTGTCCTTAGCCTGGACTGGCATCCCAACAACGTGCTCCTGGCAGCAGGCTCCTGTGACTTCAAGTGCAGGTGAGCTGAACGTCGTCGTCTACCTGGGAGGGAGACCCCTACCAGGCAAGCAGCAGGGCTTGGAGGTTGGAGGAGGAGTCCCAGCTCCTGATGTCTAGCAGGTTGACCTGGCATCCCAGAGACATCAGTTTGCTCTGCAAATGGTCACCGTTGTGGCCTGTTAGCACCCCGCCGGGGTGGATGGAGCCCTTGCCATCTCTTGAATGTCAGCCGTCTGCCCATGTCCTCCCTGCCTCCTCTACTCCAGCGCTCATTTCTACTGAAGGAGAATGGTGTGTGCTTAGTCCTCTAGTGTATGAATGACTGGTAACCTCAACAAAACTCGCTTTGTTATTTTTCACTTCTGGACCTATATAACCTGACTCTCTTGGCCCATGAACCCAAATTCCTCCCAGATCCAGGGAGACAAGGCCTCTTCTTCAAGTCTCTGAATTCTCTCTTGGGAAACTGTAGGCGCCAGAGACCCCTTTCCTGACCCTCAGCCCAGAGACTCTGTCATCTCACTTGGCTTTAGGTTAGCACACGCCCGCTGCCTGCCGCTTTCATTTTCCTGAGGTAGTGTCTTGCGGTGTAGCCCAGGCTACCTAATCTGTGATCCTCTGTTAGATGCGTTGTGTGAGCTGAGAGGAGAGGGCAGAACTGGAGCCCAAGAGCTGCTCTGGGGACTGGCTGTAAATATCTAGCCTGCAGGGACTGAGGCACCCTCTGTAACCATACTAACTGTTCTTCCGGTCAGCTTTCAGGTCAGGATCCCAAGGGTGCCCGGTCACAAGAAGCTGAGCTAGCAGGCTTCCCACCCAGCCCCATCTTAGTAACGAGAGCAGAGGCTCAGACTCCATCAAGCCTGATTATGCCAGTCCCTCAGGGTCAGGTCTAGGATCCACAGGCTCAAGTGCACTTATCTGGCTTTGGGGAGGACCTCCTTCTCAGGCTCCTCCCAGCCCCTCCTCCTCTCACTTTCCTCTGCAGGATCTTCTCTGCCTATATCAAGGAGGTGGAGGAACGGCCAGCCCCTACACCGTGGGGCTCCAAGATGCCCTTTGGGGAGCTGATGTTTGAATCGAGCAGCAGCTGTGGCTGGGTGCATGGCGTCTGCTTCTCGGCCAGCGGGAGCCGAGTCGCTTGGGTCAGCCATGACAGCACTGTATGCCTGGTAGATGCTGACAAGAAGATGGCGTGAGTATGGGGCCAGAGATGTGGGGAGAGAGTAACTGCAACTGAAGCCCAGAGCAGGGGGGTGGGGGAGGGGAGGGAATGATGTAGCTGACCCAGTCTCTCTTTCAGTGTGGCAACCCTGGCCTCTGAGACATTACCACTCCTGGCCGTCACCTTCATCACAGAAAATAGTCTAGTGGCAGCGGTAAGTGGCATTTGGGAGGCAAAGGCAGGGGCCATCTCTTCACTCATCCTTCCCTCTCTCTCTCCTGCTTTCTTTCATTCATCCATATGTTAATAGTTTGGGTCATGTGGTGGTAACAAGATTCCTATGCTGTAAATTTGAGGCCCAAGGTATTTTTAAGGTCTCACTGTGTAGCCTAAGGCTAGTCTTCTTGTCCCCCTTTATGTTCTCCATGCTGGCCTTTGACTCACTTTGTAATGTAGGCCAGCCCTCTGTCTGTTCTGGGTTACATGATCGATCAAAGCAAAGAGAACCAGTGCTGGATGAATTTAGGCTTCTTGCTGCAGGGCCAGCAGCCTCTCAAGGACTGAACTCCGACAAGCTTTTTACTGTTACACAAAAGGCTCCTTAGCCAGCCAGTTTCCACTGTCTTCAAAGACCCATCACCTAAGCGGTTCCCAGCCATAGGAGACAGCCGGGCTTGCCAGGGGATGCTGACCAAGTTATGCAAAGGCTCTGAGACTCCTTCAGATCATCACAAAATCTCAGATAACAGTCATGACAAAAGGCCACTTCAGGGCTGGAGAGATGGCTCAGCGGCTAAGAGCACCCACTGCTCTTCCGAAGGTCCTGAGTTCAAATCCCAGCAACCACATGGTGGCTTACAACCATCCATAATAAGGTCTGATGCCCAATGTTTTGGTGTGTTTGAAGACAGCTAGAGTGTACGTACATATAATAATAAATAAAAATGAAAATAAAACAAAAACCCAGTAAACCTTAGTTCCCTCCTAAGGGTTGGCATAATTCCAAAAAAAAAAAAAAAAAAGGCCACTTCAAAGCTGAGGTGCCATCCCTCCAGATTATGCCAGCGAAAAAGACCTACAAACCTCCCTCTTACAGTCCTCCTGCCTCAGCCTCCCGAGTAAGTGGGATTGCAGATGTTCTTGCTGGCACATCTATCCAGTGTGGGTGTCATGGGGAAGGGGAGGCAGATGGAAGTTTTGTTTCCAGTGCTTCCCCAATTGTCTAGAGTGTACAAGGGTCCTAAAATTGTGCCAACATTTCTGCTCACATTGGTCAGTGCAAATGACAAGGTCTCATCTAACTGAAAAGGCAGACTATGAGATTGCTCAGAGGGTAAAAGGTACTTGCTGCCAACCATGATGACTTTGAGTTCAATTCTTGGAACCCATGGGGTCAAAGGAGAGAACCAACTCTCACCTCTGACCTCTACAAGCATGCGCACTTGCGTGTGCACACACACACACACACACACACACACACACACACACACACACTCCAAATTAAAAAAAAAAAAAAGTTTTAGAGGCAGGTCCCTGGGAATGGACTCAGGGTTACCAAGTGTCCCCAAAGCTACTGTCCCTTCTGTTCACTTTTCTGTTAATATGGAGAGCCTGTTTTCTGCCTGTAGGATCACCCAAAGCTGGGGTGGAGGTCTGCCCGAGTTAAGAGTCCCAGACATACATGAAGTAGATGCATGCCTTGCTGGGGCGTGGAAGACAACCTTCTTACCTATCCCTACTTGATACATCTAGGGTCAAGGTCTCTGTCTCTCTGTCCTGGGCTATCCGTGTCCTGGTAGCCTCAGAGGCTGCCAGATGCCTTGTTACCATGTTTCACCTCTGGCCTCAGTTTCCCTGTTTTAGAATCCCTACCGCAGATGATCTTCAGTGGCACTCATTCCCTCCTTAGGGCCACGACTGCTTTCCAGTGCTGTTTACCTATGACAATGCTGCGGTGACATTGAGCTTCGGTGGCCGGCTGGATGTGCCCAAGCAGAGCTCCCAGCGTGGCATGACAGCCAGAGAGCGCTTCCAGAACCTGGACAAGAAGGCCAGCTCTGAGGGGGGTGCAGCCACTGGGGCCGGCCTGGATTCACTGCACAAGAACAGTGTCAGGTGCTTCCAGAGACCCAAGAACCACCTCTGAGGGCTTGGTGGGAGCCAGAGGGAGGTGTGGCTGCAGAGCATGGTGCAGGAGTGGGGACAGGGAGGATGGGGGTGATGGGACAGGCCAGGACTAGAGGGAAGCAGGCAGACTTCCAGGCTGCACTCCAACAGAAGGGATTTAGCAGTCACCCTGGCTCTACATATCTGGCTGACTAGGGCTTGCCAAGCACACTGGCACCTCTAGGATGCAGGAGAGTAAATGGTGGGCTTCTTGGGAGTAGGTATCTTGCCACTTCCCAGGTGAAGGAATCCAAACCTTTTTGTAAAACCCTAAAGCTCTAAGCCACAGGGGACCACCCCTGTATCTTACCAGGATGCATGTTCTCTGCTGGTCTTCTGCTAGCTAAGCCTTATGAGGTTGTTTGAGCCAGTGTCTAAACTAAGCCCAGCCTCCAGGGTTGTTCAGTATCAGGCACTGTGTCCTCCCTTCCTAGTCCCCCTGTCCTCAGCTCAGCACATTGGTGGCACTCTACATTCCCCATGCATTCAGGTCTAGACCTTGAGTGTCTTGTTCCTTAGCTAGGACTGTTTCCCTCACCTGACACTGCTCCTCCAAGCCTTGTCTACTGGCTAGTCCTACCTCATCTTGGTATTATTTCTCATGGGAGTGGGTCTGGGAGCTCATGGCCAGCAAGCTTGGCCCCTAAACCCAACCTTCTTACAGCCAAATCTCGGTGCTCAGCGGGGGCAAGGCCAAGTGCTCACAGTTCTGCACTACAGGCATGGACGGCGGCATGAGCATCTGGGATGTGAAGGTGAGCTACCCTGGGCCTGGGCTGGGGCTGAGATGGGTGTGAGGTATCTGCAGGACGGCTGAGAACCAGCCTATCTATTCTTTCCTTCAGAGCCTGGAGTCAGCCTTGAAGGACCTGAAGATCAAATGAGCTGTGCAGAGTGCTGCCCTCATCCCAACTGCTGGGAGGGAAGGGGGTCGGGGAGGCTAAGGGCTGCTTTGCTGAATGTTTCTAGGGTGCAGTACACGTCTGCAAAGGAAGAGGCAGGAGGGGAACTTTCCTGCCTATTTATCAAAAATGTGCCTTTTAAAGAAATGCTCTTCTTTATTGCAAACCAAAAACAAGACAAAAAACCCAAAGCACAATGCTGGTCATGAACTGCTTCAAAATGTGGGCTAATAAACATACCAAATGAGAAGAGGCCTGCCTGAGTCTGAAGGAAGGGGCTACTGGGGACAGGGACCTTCTCTCCTGCCTGGGCTTCAGCTGTCAGGACCAGCCTTGAACTTGAGATTCAAGTTACTTGTTAAGTGGTGTGATTCTGATACAAATGGGGTACACCTTGTTCTTATTTCTCCACTATGATATAGGCAACTGGGTTTTGGTATATGTTCTTATTATATGTACTTATTTCTATCTTAGTCTAAGGCCTTTTGTCTTTAGGTTAGCTTTTACACAGCATCTGAACTGACAATTACATCGAAGATTTCCTATGGTGAGAACCACCCTTCTGTAAGCTAGAAATCACCCAACCAGAAGCATCAAGCCATCCAAGTGCCCATTATTTCTTTAATTCAGCCTAGGCCTCAGAGTTTGTGTGACAGGCCCTATGCTGAAGGTCATTACATCCATGGTCTCCTTCAAGTGGGCAAAAGCTCCAAAAAGCCAAAGCCACACCCCCACTTCTGCAAGCAGCCCAAGCAGTACATTTAGTTGGGTGTGGGAAACTCAAGCGGGAACCCTGCCAAGTCACCCCCACCCACAGACACCTTTACTGCTGTCCTACAGCTAGCAACAGGGCATTAGGGCAGTGTGAAAAGGCTATCACCTGCCTCGGTTTGGAGCCAACCTTGAATCTGGGTAGCTGCAGGATCCTCTCCAGAGGCCATCAGTCAGGGTCAGGCCCAAAGTCATGTGGTAGGGGTCACTAGAAAATGGACTCAAATGTCATCTCAGCCATTAAGTCATGCTTGAGTCTCAGGCAGCCACACCCATATTTGACCCTGACACATCCAGACCTTTACATTCCCCCAACCTCTTAGAAAGCACAAAGGACAATGTCATTCAGCTGCAGTAACCCACTCAGACGGGGCCGGGACAGGAGCCTTTCACTGGGCCTGAATGTACAAGTAACTCACTGGCTAGCACTAGGCCTGCTTCCTCCCTGTCACAATGCTAAGGACTGCTGGGGTGAGCCCTGGGAGCCTTCAGGAGCCTTCCTCCAGCCGAAGACTAGGATATGACCAGGCAGACAGCACCTGGGCACTGTCCCTCAGAAACATCCCAGGCCTCTTACGTCACTGACATCTAGGCCCTGAACCTTACTTTGTGCAAAAGCCTGACAGTGTTTTCCCAGGTAGGTATGTGCCCTAAACCCTGCTGGTACTGCCATGAGCAAAAATAAGGACAGACAACAGAAAAAGAAAAACTGCCCAACAAGGAATTACGATAATGTTGTTTAATCTGCCAAATATACAAGTTGAATTTGAGGAGCATGTCTTGTCTGGGTGACGCACGGTAACCAGAGGTTTCTTGAAATGATCAATGGGTAGGGTTAAAAATGGGCACTAGCCCTGACCAGGTGGGTGGGAAGGGGACAGAACAGAGAGGAGAGGCCTCATCGGACGGAACTGGCCAGGCACAAACCTTGGACCTTTCACGGCACAGGCTCCCGGAGCTCCTCTGAATGAGCACCCAGACAATCTGGGCTGGTTGTCATCAACTCCCACAGCAGCTGCCTGCTGGCACCCCCCTCCCCCGCTAGCGTGCAATCTATTGGACAAATGGAATCTCTTCACCCCACTTCCCAGGCACCCCCCCCAAAACCAGGGTCCCAAATTCTAAAAACAGCAAAAACATTCAAATGGTTACGTATGAAATGCTGTCCTGCATCTTTCTGTCTCAAAGATAGCAGCTGCCCCTCCCCCAGCCCCCCACGTCCCCTGAACAATTTCTGTGCCAAGATGAAGAGGAGGCCCCAGGCCGTAGGGGCCCCTGGCCATAGGGGCTGCTGCAGCGGCGCCAGGGCACAGGGTGGGTGAGACATGGCAGAGGTCCTGGCGGCACGGCCCAGTTCCCCGGCATCTCCTCCCACAGGCCAGCTTACTTATTCAGGGAGAGCGACTGCAGTCGTTTTCCTGACAAAGTTGCGTCATCTTTCGCTGAGGGATTGGAAGGGAAAGGTGGGGGTTAGAACACAGCAAAAATACCTCCCACATCCCTCTGAATCACAGGACTCCAAGACCGAGGCCTCAGAAAACATTCTGTGCAAACTGACTGCGCTAATAGAGAGCCAATGATCCAGGCTGCCACCCAAGGGACAGAATTTCTGCTGAGGCCACAGGGCCAGCCATCCAGATGTTCCTGCTGTGCTCAATTGAGTGGCTGTCCATTCTGGCCCACCCACAAGCAGTCTGGTGGCTACTAGGAATTTCCGACAACCCTAGCAGAACCCTGCAATTCCAACCTCTCTCTCTGTATCTGAAGTCTTAAAGTCTCAAGTTAGCAACATTATCTAGCAACACATCGAGTCCTTTCTCACTTGGGTTTGTGAAGCCAAATGAGTCAAGATTAAATAAGCTCTGGAGGGTGATATGGATGCCCTGGTGAGTTCTCAGTTCTAGGCCCCAGTTTCCTCATAATTAGGAAAACAGGCAGGAAAGTAGGCTAAGGGCGCTCTCTCATGTCCACTCCTGCCCCTTTCTTACAGAGGGTCTATGGTAAAACACTCCCCATACTAGACAGACCCAGGCCCGTGAGACCCTGGATAACCCTTAGATATCCAGAGGGAGGGCGGGCGGGCGAGGAGCGGCTCACAGGCTGATGCCTGGTTAAGTTTCTCTTACAGATAGCCCCACCACCTCAAGCGCCTGGGTGGAGTGGCAGCTCTAAGCTTAGCAACTTCTGGTTTTACAAGGCTCAAAGATCTGTTGGTGCTGAGGCCTTTTGCTGCCGGAGTCAGTGACCACTAAGCAGGACTCTGTTGATTCCAACCCTCATCTGACTCCATGATGGTGGACAGGAGCATTTCTCCAGGGAGTGCAAGGCTTTACTGGCTGGCATGGGTGAGCAGGCAGCTGTCACTCCTCAGCCTCTCCAACCTCACAGGCAGTTCAGGGTACTGTCCAAAACCAGTCAGGGAACTGCTGCAGGGTCTGACGGGCTCAGACCTACCTTTCCTTTCTTCCTCTTTCTTTCTTGCTGCCTCCTCCCGCTGTTTCCGGATGATTGCCAGCCGGGCAAGATCAGCTTTGGCCTGCTCTGTCTTCCCAGCCAAATGCATCTTCATGTAGCGTTCTTTTGCTTTCTGCTTCTCTATTTCTTCGCTGTTTGGATGAGATGAAGTCAGTGTTATAACTGTCAGTGGAAGCACTCGGGTGCACAGGACACTCAGCTGAGGGGTGCTCTGGTCCATGTGTCTCTCTTAGTGGACACCCTCAAATAAGCAAGGAAAGTGGCAAACCTGTGAGAACCCCGGCCCAAAAGGGGACAGTGCCTTCTTGCAGGAACCAGGTTGGTGCCTGAAGACTTGAGAGAGTTTAGTGGCCATAATGAGAATGTGGAGCTTAACCCAAGAGCACTGTGTTCCAGAAACGACTGGATAGAAGATACTGGACAGATGCTGGGAGAGACACCCTGACTTGAGAGCACTGGGTCAGCACATTCTCACAGCAGCTCAGGTGCCCTCCCAAGCAGGTGAGCCCCCAGGCGGGGTGAGAAAAAAAGCAGGATTCTATACAGAGCAGGAAGGGCCATCAGTTCCCTGTGTGGTCTCACTAGAGGTCTGCCTACAATGTGATTAGAAAGCTCTGCACTTTTTTAATGTGCACTGATACCTTGGAGGAGCAGCATAAAGCACCCAGAGCCCTGGCAGGGGCACCAGAAGGGCTTTCTGGAGGCCTTCCTAGTGTATTAAGGCTGGACAGGAAGAAGCAAAGCACAGGAATCTGCTTCTGGGAAATGGATGAGAACTCAGCCACCAAGGGTTGGATTGGTAAACACTACACGCAGGTGACTAGACCAGCAGATCCTGGCAGGCATGTGTCAGATTGAGAAGTCTCTTATTCAGGACCAAGCCAGGCGGCTTCAAGGTTCTGCAGGGCCAAGAACCATGAAGAACAAGTAGCAGAAAGTTGCAGGCTTTCATGGTCATTATTTCTGTTGGGCAAATGGGATCTTTTTGGTACTGGTGAGAACTTGAGGCCCAAAGAAGACAGCAACTTATTCATGGCTGCTCAGTAAAATGGCAGAACCTTGGAGATGGGGGTGGGTGGGGCATTAGAGCCCTTATGCTCTGGATGGACAGCTTAGCATGTTGGGTTTCAGGGGAAATACACACACACACACACACACACACACACACACACACACACACACACACCCCAAACCTAATGGAAAGGTACAGAAACAGAGTGTCCTCCACAGCCTCAGTGACACTCAAACCCCTTCTCTGTAGAGCTTTCATGTATGCTCTTCATCCGTGGTAGGATCTGAAAAGGGTAGCAGGCTAGAATCCTAGCAGCTTCTGCCCTACTGAAAGGCCACGCTCGAGGGCGTTTGCTCCCATGAAGCGGCTGCTTTGGGGCCCGAGTCTGTGCTCTGAGGCTGCAGATGTTACCGTTCTCTCCTCGAAAGCTCCTTTGGCCCGTCCAGATCCAGTTGTGTGACCTTCTTAGTCGTCTGTGCCACCCGGTTGGGGTTCTCAATGTCAATGAGTCCTTCCACACCTTTTCGCTTTTGCTAGGATAGAACAGGACTGTTACACAATGTTAGGTCTTGGAGGGGAAGGCCAAGCCACCGACAGCCCATCAGGATGGGGACACCACTTTGGAATAGTTCAACAATCTTGGAGGGGCAAAGAAAATGAATGTGTACAATGACAACCTGTGTCAGAGCGCAGCGATTGGCAGCTCAAGGTCAATAGAGTACTGCCCCATCAATCTCAGTCTCCAGAGCAGCTTCCCGTGGAACCCCGAGCCTGATTTTCCTCAAGAATAACCACACGGCGGGTTCCCAGAGCAGGGGGAGCCGTGGGGTTGCAATCCCCACACTTCTCAGCTTTCAGTAGGGAAGAAGAGACGTAAGAAGCTAAACCGTCTTGTCTGGCTTCAGTGGGAAGAGGATGCGCCTAGTTCTGTAGTGACCTGATGTGCAAGGGTAGGTTGGTACCCATGGGGAGCCTCCCACTTCTCTGAGCAAGAGGAGAAGGGGAAAGGGGGAGGAAGAACTTGTGTGTGTGTAAAACTGGGAGGCTGTGATCAGGATGTAAAGTGAATAAATAAATTGATGGGAAAGAAAAAAAAAAAGAAGCTGAACCCTCTTAATCTTATCGGGGTAGACCCAAGAAGAAATGAAAACCCCGTTCTATAGGAGATCAGAAAGGAGCTTCCAGATGCTGACTGATGTGGCCACAGGTTCCAACGTGACTGCCTCTCTCTACAGCAGGCAAACTAGACCTACCCTCACCCAGCCCGATCTTTCCTTCCCTCAGCATGCTTAAAACATGGCTGGAGTCTATCCACTCTTCTACCCTGCTACTGCCAATCACTGAAGAGCAAGCCGTGGATGCCTTCTCCTGAATTCTACCACAGCATCTTAGCATCTGTTCCAGAAAGCCACCATCAGTGCTGGGCCGACAGGATGGATAGATAGGGTACAGGCACATGATTCCTGCAGCTTGTCAGACCACACACATCACAGCATGCTATCCATCTCCCCTCTATGATAAGTGCATGGTAAACGTAAAGGAAGAAGCAAAACTGGTTGTCTTTCTCCTACTTTCAAGGTCTCCAGTTGCCCCTGCCAGTCCCTGATGTAGTAAAGCCAACAGTCTTCTCTAACTACAGAGGGGCCCTGTTCTCTCTCTTCCTTCATTTGGCACCGTTTGCCCAGCAGCCTCCACTTTCTGTTCTTCAAACATGCAAAGCTTGCTCCCACCTGGGGCCTTTGCACTCTGCTTGCCTGGCTGCCTCCACTGTTCTCCCTAATATTTGTTGTTTGCCTGGCTGGCTCCAACCTTGGCTTAAGCCACCTCATTAGCACAGCGCTAGTCCAAGTATCCTCTCCTCTACCAGTCTGAGTCATAGCACTTCTCACAGTTTGAATTTCCACTGTTCCTTTACTTCATTTTCACTGTGTGCTCCATCAGATCCTGAGCCCTAAAGAGCAAGCGCTTCTGGTAATTAATGGTAGGCATGAGACAGAACACCAGTTAGTTCATCAACCAATTCAAGGCCAAGTTAGGATACATGAGCCTCTAACTCTCAGTGACAGTAAGTGGGTAAAGAACTTGTCTTGCAAACCTGATGTCCTGGGTTTGATCCCTGGGACTCACAGCAGTGGAAGGCGAGAACCCATTCCACACAGCTGTTTTTGGACTTCATATGCTACCATGGTATGTATCTAACCCCCTCCGATTAAAGGACAATATAAAACAAACCGAGGTTGGTGGTACGTGCTCATAAATCAGTACTTTGGGAGGGGGAGGCAGAACTGTCGGGAGGTCATAGTAGCCTAGGTTCTATAGGACCCTGTCTTAAAAACCCAAACACACATTCATCTGCTCAGTGAATGAGTGTGGCTTGCAGTCTACGGACTCACCTGGTAGTCATCATCTTCATCTTCACTCTCATCTGAGTCTAGAGACTTCTTTTCCTTTTTTGGGTCACCTGAAGCCCCATCTCCACCTTCTTCTTGTTCATCTTCTTCCTGTTTCAGAAATGGACAACCTGCAAAATCAAAAATGCAAAACAGACCCCCAAGAATATAACAACCACAGCCACTCTCTGATTGTGGATTTTCACATTAGGCCCCTGGAAGGCTCAAGCCTAGTATGACAAAGGTCCTAAAAAATGGCCACTCAGCATCACAGACCAGAGGTCAAAGGTCCTGATACAGCCATAAAAGACTCTCTCTGATCCTTTATAGCCACCTTGCTCAGCTCAGAAAGCAGCTCATCTCACAAGGTCACAAAGACCCAGGTGTGGAGCCGAAAACTGCACCTGCTGGGTTGGTCCCTGCTGCATGCAGCTGCCTAAGTAATGTTCCTGGTCATGCCTTCTTGGTTGTATGCTCCCATGGTCACACCTGTCCACATAATGGCCTTTTGGCACCAAATACCCAAGAACACACCTTGACAGGCTACCAGCCTCTACATTTCTGTCTCACCAAAAAAAAAAAAAAAAAAAAAATCAACATACCTATAATTAATTATATACTTATAATCTTAGCACATGGGAGGCTGAGGCAGGAAGATTGCCAAGAGTGCAAACTAGCCTGGGCTACACATAGATTGTTCCAAAAAAACAAAGTAAGAAAGCCCAATAAAAACCTTATATCCAGCTGAGCAGTGGTGGCACATGCCTTTAATCCCAGCACTTGGGAGGCAGAGGCAGGCGGATTTCTGAGTTCAAGGCCAGCCTGGTCTACAGAGTAAGTTCCAGGACAGCCAGGGCTATACAAAGAAACTCTGTCTCAAAAAACCAAAAACCAAAAACAAACAAAAAACCCCCACCTTATATCCATTCTCTCTTAACAGCCACCTACACATTCTCCAAGGTTCCATACCAGGAACTCCACAAATTCAAAATTCAAATTCTCAAAACTCCCAGAATCCCAGCTGGAGATGGCTTCTCCCCTTCTCAGGGATCCTAGAAGAGGGGCTGTCTGCTTCCTTAATTCAGGTGTGGATATTCACTGTTGCAGAGGATGCAGGTAAGAGTAGACTGGACAGGGTACCCCAGCACAGAGGAACTGGAGGAGGGCAGGCAGCACTAGTAAATCACAGAAGAGGTGATGCGCAACAGAGCCAATAGCAATACATAGGACAGTGGGGCTGCGGGAACACAGGCTGTACGCTGTATAGTCTGGCAGGTAGCCCTGTGTGAGGGGAGCTGCAGAGAACTGATAGGAGCTGTAGATGGACAGCAGCTGGTGGAGAGGGCCTCTAGAAGGCAGGCAAACAGGACCACCTATCTGTGACTGTGACTGTGGCTGCTTCAGGACTCACACCTGCCATCTGGTGTCCTTCCCACCGTCATGTGTGACATCACTTGGAGAACAGTAGTCCTTTCCTGTTCTCCCCGAAAGCCAGAAGCAAGGGCAACATACTGGACCTCTGCAGCGAACAGACATGTACTCACGTTGGCCTTCTGCTTCTCAGCCTGTAGCTGGGCATCGATCTCCTCAGGGCTTGTATACTGCCTCACTCGGCCTTTGTGGCCTCCCTTTCTACCTGCACAAAGAACAGTAGTTTAGGAAGGTGAGAGATAAGTCAGCCTTCACTACACTGACCCCCAAAAGGCTGTCCTGTTCAGCCCAAGGGAACCTCACCTACCTTCACCAAGTACCACCCAAACCTACAGTGATCTCAAAGGACAAAAGCAGCGGCTTAAGACACCCGATGCACGGATTGCCAGATGTAGGTTCCTAAGAACAAGACCTAAGGTGAGGAGAGGGAGATACAGTCTGACTGAATCCTGTTTTCTTAAAATCCAAACACAGCTGAGACCACAGAGGCTGGCAAGATATTGATCTCTTGAGTTCCAGGTCAGCCTGGTCTACACATGGAGTAGCCTGGTCTACCTATGGAGGGCAGAGTGAGACCCTGTCACGAACAAACAAATAAAATAAATCCTAATAGTGTTCTAAAGCGCAAAGGTACAGCACAAGAGCCATTGCTGGCTTTGTACCACAGACAAGAGACTTAATGTCAAGCAATGTGTAAAAGGGGAAGAATTCTGAAGTCTAAAGCTCTGGGTTCCAATCTGAGTTGTACCATTTCCTACATCTGTGGCTCTGTGTGTGCCTTCTCAGAGCCTCAGTTTCCTCTTCTTCCACAGCGCTGCCATGGAAGTAGGCTGGACACCATTGGTAAAGCAACCGGAATGGTGCCTGGCATTGGAGGAGCAACACACAGTGTCTGTTAACCTGTTAACGCTGCCAGGCGTGGTGGCGCATGCCTTTAATCCCAGCACTCGGGAGGCAGAGGCATCCGGATTCCTGAGTTCGAGGCCAGCCTGGTCTACAGAGTGAGTTCCAGGACAGCCAGGGCTATACCGAGAAACCCTGTCTCGAAAACCCAAAAACAAACAAACAAACAAACAAACAAAAAACCTGTTAATGCTAACACACTGGTTGGCAGTAAAACCTAAGTCAGCAGTGGCTCCATGAGCATACAACTGCCAGTGGCAGCAGAAGAATGACTAGTCCATGCTTATCTTGGTGATGAATCGACCAACAGAAACTGTATTCAGAATTAAACTAGCAAATAGGGCTAGCTCAGCAGTTAGGAACATTTGGTGTTCTTTTAGATAGCCCTAGTTGGTTCCCAGCACATACAGGACAGCTCAAAATCATGTCACCCCAGTTCCTGGGTGATCTAAAGCCCTCTCCCGACCTCTGCACGCATGGTACACTTATACACACATGGACAAAAACAAACAAACACATACACATACAAATCTCACATAAAACAAACTGGCAAAATTAAATATAGACTCAACATCAGTCTACCACTGATCAGAGCTGTCGAGACAAGTCAGCTATGAGGATCAGTGCCATACCCTCATGTGCTAACCAGAAGACTAGACCAATTCCTGCTAAGGCTAGTCTCATAGCTGGGCTGCAAGCCTTTGGCATCTCGATGCAGGTGTGACTGTGGCCTCTATTGCCAAACAGGCCCTTTCTTGATTTCTGCAGACCCCTTGCTGTGAGTAGAGAATCTATGATTAGACAGCTAGAACTGTCCCAAGCTCCAGAGACCACCGCAGAGACACAGTGACTTCCTAGACAGCAGCTGCAGAGCTGTAATTGAGCTGCCAACAGCCTACACCGCCCATTTTTAATGACTACCTGAGTTCCCAGGGGTGTATCTAGGTATGCTCATGAAAGGTCTATTGTGAGATACCAAGCTTTACCATTAAAAACAAACAAAACAAAAAGCAACCAACCAAACAAACAACCAAAAAAAAAAAAAAACCAACACCATTTCTTGACCTCTGAATATTCCAGGTTGAGGTAACAGATCAAAACTGGTT
This sequence comes from Mus pahari, assembly GCF_900095145.1. NCBI lineage: Eukaryota > Metazoa > Chordata > Mammalia > Rodentia > Muridae > Mus > Mus pahari. The sequence goes on from NC_034612.1 coordinate 35,204,888, forward strand.
ATCACATTTCCTACACTTATCTATGGGATACTGCCCTTAGTTTATTTGGTTTCCAGAGGCTCTTTCAAGACACTTTAAAAAATAATTCACAGTATACTGAAAACAGAATTGGTCCTTTGCTCCTGGGGAATTTTTTAATAGTTTTAAATCTCTGTTTTCTCATGTTAGCCCAAGCAAGGAAACAAGCTTTGTCTGCCTGCAAAGTTTCCCAGAAATCAAAACCAAGTCCATTAGCCATGATTTCATATCCAACACTGCTGAATTGTAATTCCCAACCTTGGAGTCAGGAGCTGGAAAAAGTTCCTTTGCCTTTTAAAGATGAGACTGAAAACAAAGACAGGGCTCTTCCAGACGCAGGATAAATCAGCAGAGAACCAGGTTTAGACGCACTTGGCCCTGTAAAGCCTAATATCTGAATATTGACAGGAAGCAATTTAAGCTTGAAAAATCTCCAGGCAGATGTTCCTGTGGGCCCACTGCATTAACTGGCTTAACACGTGAGCTGCCAACATGAACTGAACATCTGTTCTGTGCTGGGAGCTAGCCAGGCCCTTAGAGCGATTTATTCTGCCACCGTATAACTCCTGTCCGCCGGTCTCCTACTCATCAAACTAAGCCTTATTAATACCCCTGTAGTTCAGATGAAGAAAAAAAACGAGCTGGAAGAGAGGTTAAAGTCTTGTTTGAGGCCACAGACTTAAGATGTGATATATCTGGTATTCAAACCCCTGATTCGAAGGGGTGAAAACAATGTACGATGGGAAACCCTTGTTTTCTTGGTCTCTACACACAGTAATAGCTGACATTTAGGAGCTGCCGGGCACTGGGCTGAGTACGTGGGCTACCTAGTTTCCGCCTCTCATCATAACAAGAGGAAGATATAATCAATGTCTCCACCCCCCCCCTTTTTTTTTTTTTGGAAACCGACAAAACCGAGACACAAAGAAGTTAGACGACTGGCTCAGAAGCATATCCTTAATGGCTACGGTGCAAGGAGAGAATCAGAGCCAGGTCCCACATCATCAAGTCAAGGTCTTATTATGAGGCAGGCGTGGCTCCTCAAAAGCTCCACCAAAGCCACATTTTATGCTCCGGGCAGCCAGGGCCCGCACCAGCGCGGGACGCGGTGACTCAGTCTCCGGCCAGCCAAACGGGAGGACAAACTTCACATGCTCCCGAGGCTTGGACGAGACTCCTGGGTCCCGCTCTCCTCCGGGACAAGGACCCAGCACCCGTGAGTCTCCTCGAAAATCCCCGACGGAGAGGCCCTCAACCACTGTGGTCCTCGGCTTCCCAGGCAGGACAATTGAGCGTCGAGGCCCACGCATGGCTGGGAGGCGACGGGGATGGCCTCCTTCGGCGCGGATCTCTTAAGAGGCCCCAGCCCCGCCGGCTGAGGGGACCGCGGCCGCCGGCCTACGGCCGCCACCAGAGAAGCCACGCGAACCACGCGCGCCCACCCCCTCACCTCCTTTAGGCATCTCGGCTCCTGAGGCTGCAGCGGCGGCGGCGGCGGCGGCGGCGGCGCCTCGAACTGACACCGGAACCGGAAATGCCTTGGAATCGAGTTCTTCCGCCCGGCTTGGTTTCCCTCTCCGCGCGCCACCGCCGCCGCTGCCGCCGCCGCCGCCGCCGCGAGGAGCTGGGACCTCACACCGAGGCCGGGCTGGCTTGAGAGGTGCCTGAATTCCTGACCAGAACGTGTGCTGCCAGGAATCCGCGTCCCCCGATGTCCCTGTCTGAGGAGACACGTAGCCGTGCGGGCCACCCCTACAGGAAGTGAGAGGAAAAGGGCCGTACGGTTTCCGGAATTCTACAAAGGCAGCGCCGCGGACACCTAAGATGACGCAATCTCCGCGCGAGGTGGGCGGGGCCCCGCGAGGGCCTTACTCTGAAGAGTTTCTCGCCCGGGCGGAAGCCGTCAATAAAGAAGCGGAGGCCTTAGGTGCTTGGGTTTCCGGTGAGTGTTTCTCTGCTCGGTTCTCGAGTACCGCATCTTTGGCCATGGTTACGGGCGGGAGAGCTGAGTGAGCTGCTTAAGCGGCAGAGGCTGGAGTCCCCGATGACTTGGTGCCTTCATCCTTCTGCACAGGGGATGGTAAACTTGGGGCTCGCTCTTTCTCTCTGCGTGTGTTTTCCCCACGTCGTTTTCTCTTGCGGGACCGTTTTCTGTCTAAATACCGCTTTTTTTCTCAGATGCTGCTCTTGAGTTTTCCGCTACTGTCCCGTCCGTAACTTCGCTCTCGTTCACCCCTTTTCCCGAACTCTTCTACGTCTGTAAACAACCCAAACATCTCTTTCCTCCTGATCCGATCAACCTCTCCCCGGACCCGAGAGTCTCTCGGGTTGAATACTCCTAGGTCAGGAGAAAGTGATTCTCTAATCAGGCTGTGAGCCCTGGGAAGGGTTCAGATTCGATCTATCTCTTAACGTAAGCGCTGGGAAAACCGGAGCAAAGACCACTGATGGGGAAGTCAGGAGCCTCTAATCTGTTAGACTCGCCAGTTGTCAGCAATGTGACCATGAGTCCACGTCTTAAAAGAGTTTGATTCTTAATTTATTAAATTGTTAAGGAGGGATGTGAGGATTGGTGGGGATTGTAAAGTGTCGGTCTCCGTACAGTGGATGGGACAGAAGACGGTTTGAGCAGACGAGTCTGTTATGCTGATAGGGTACTCTTTACCAGCTAGAAAGCTTTATGCAAGCTGAAGAAATAAAAAAAGCGTTTCTATTTAGGTTTTTAACTGGCCTGCTTCGTTGTTCTAAAAAGAGAGATTTTAGCAGCTATTTAACGTGTGTAATGTACTGCTCTTTTTCTACAGATGAGACAGAAGGCTGAAGAGGAAACGTGATCTCCCCCAGAGCCACTGAATAGTTGGTAAATCTGGACAAGAACACAGCTTTGTAACTGCGAAGACCAAGGATTTCTATATTACTCTCAATACCCAAAGGTATTGTGCACTCCTTCATTCCTTGTTTCCTCTCTCTCTCTCTCTCTCTCTTTCTTGCCTTCTCTTTTTCTCTCTCTGTCTTCCTTTTTCTTTCTTTCTTTTCTTTGTTTCTTGACAGGGTCTCATATAGGCTAGATTGGACACAAACTCACCATATACCCAAATCTGGCCTTGAACTCCTGACCCTTCTGTCTCCACCTCACACATGCTTGATTGAACTCTCTCCATGACTGAGCTTCCTGTGGCTTCTCTTTTCTACTGTAGACGCTTTTATAGCATGAGATAAGTAATAGATCCCTTCCAGTAGATCTCAAGCAAGGCCTCCAGTGTTTTTGTTCTTGGGCTGTTTTGCTGTTCCTATTCCTGTGTTGTAGAGTGTGTGTTGAGGGTGGGGACAGCTCATGCCCAGAGAAGCCTGGGGAGGATGCTGAGACACCTGTTTGGGTCTGACACAGGGCAGAGACGGCACATGGTTACTTAAGGGCATAACGTACATCTTACTCTCTGAGCTTGACATCTAGAAGAGCAGAGGAATGGCTGTCAAAGCCCTTTGGGAACCTGAGACTCAGAAAACAGTTGATTTTCTTGTAGATCTTTACAAGCTATCTTGCTGGGAAATGCCCAAGGTCAAAAGAAGCCGGAAAGCACCTCCAGATGGCTGGGAGTTGATCGAACCAACGTTGGATGAACTAGATCAAAAGATGAGAGAAGGTGAGTGGGGTCTTTCTGCCTGGATATGCTGGACAGTATCAAGGCTCAGCGTCTCCAAGGATAGAAAGAAAGAAAAAAACACGGAGAAGAGGCTTGTAGCAAACTGGTCATGTTTTATCTCTCAGCTCAGAGTGCTTGAAAGTTCCAAAGAGTAAAGTAGCATTAATGGGGCTATCATACGTCTCCCCAAAATGTAGCATTAATGGGGCTATCATACCTCTCCCCAAAACGGTTTGTTGTTGTTTCATTATTAGTATATTTGTGAACGAACAGGTGTCTTTGCTCCTTTTAGTGTTTTGGGGTCTCCAGCAGACATAGTTCTGGCTGTCCTGGAACTCACTGTATAGACCAGCTGGCCTCCAACTCATAAAGAGCTCCATGCCTCTGCCTCCCTAGCACTAGGATTAAAGTGGTGTGTCCCACAGTGCCCAGCTCACTGTGTTGTTTTTTTTGGGGGGGGGGGGTTGTTTTTAGATTTTACTTTACTTTGGGGTGGGGTTGGGGGATGTATGCATGTGAGCACAGGTGCCTGGGGAAGCCAGAAGAGGGTATGAGAACACCTAAAGCTGGAGTTGCAAGCAGTTGTAAGCCACCCTGACAGGAGTACTGGAATAGCCGCATTGTAAAGTCTTTTTATCCATGCCCTTTTGTCTTTTTGAGACTCTAGCTTTAGCTGGCCTAGAACTCTTGCCACATATTCACATGCTTTTTGTGGGTCTGAAAGTCTTTATCCCATGGTCTTTGCACCATGTAGCAGTTTCTGCAACAAAGCACCCTGGCGATCTTGTGCTTTGGGAACCTTTACAGTCTACTTGTCTGGGGAAATTTTATCAAAGGATATGCTAGCCTTCCATGTTCTGGCTTGATTGCTGTTACTGTGATAAAACATCAGACCAAAAGCAACACAGGGAAGGAAAGGTTCCAGGCTTACCGTTCCAGGTTACAGTCTGTCATTGAGGGGACGTCAAGGCAGTACTAAGCACATCACCTCCACAGACAAAAGCAGAGAATGAAGCTGGAGAGATGGCTCAGTGGTTGAGAGCACTTAGTGCTCTTGCCAACACCTCTTCTGACATCCATGGGCAGCAGGTACACTAGTGCACATACATACATACATACATACATACATACATACATGCCAGCAGAACACTCATACATAAAACGAGATACACGGAACTTCAGGAGGAGAGAGAGATCAATGAACACTTGCCGTTTGCTTAATACAGAAGTTCAACCAACTAGCTTTGTTCACTCTTACCCAGTTCAGGCCTCACACCTCCAGCATCTGAAGGATGACCATGTTCAGAGTTGGTCTTTCTGCCTCAATCAGGCCAATATGACTTAGCTCACTCATCAAGTGGGGCTCCCGTAGGTGATTCCACCTGGCAAGATGATAACTGTAAAGCCATCTTACTGTATGACTACTTATATTTGTATGTGTGTTAGGGAGGGTAGGACTACAAAGTTAGTGTGTATGGGGTTAGAGGACAACTTACAGAAGTCAGTTCTCTCCTGTGGGTCCAGGGATCAGACTCTTACCTGCTTTGGGAGCAAGCACCCCTACCCACTGATCTATCCCATGGGACCCCTGAAACTTTTTTTAAAAAATAGATTTGAGTGTTTTGCCTCATGTGTACTGTGTTTGTGTCTAGTATTTACAAAGGCCAAAAGGATGTTGGATCCCTGGAACTGGAGTTAGTTATGAGCTGCCACCTAAGTGCTAGGAATAGAACCTGGGTTCTCTGTAAGAACCACTGAATCTTCTCTTCAGCTCCCCTTGAATGTCTGTTCAAAACAATCTCTGGAATACCTGTTTATAGCTAATCTGATCATTGCTATTATGAGGTCATACCTGCAGCAATAATTATTAAGCCAGTGTTAACGTGGCTTTCTCTTTTCTCAGCTGATTGTGCTAGACTGTCTCTGTGAAATACCCAGAACTTATAGTCAAAGTTGCTATGGGCCAAGAGATTTCTTGACATGACTCTAAAAATAAAGGAACTCAGAATGTGGAGTAAAGTCTGTTTTCAGGTCTCTTTGATGTATTCCTAGACTCATGGTAACTCTAACCTCTTGGTGAATTGCCCGACATTTTCTATACCATTTTGCATTCAGCTAGAAGGATGCCAGGTTCTTGTCAGCCCTTTTAATTGTTCATTATTTTCATTACTATCTGCATGGATGTAAAATAGTCATAGCTGTAGTTAAGCAAACATGCTACATCCTCTGTAGAATGACTAGTTCCAGAACACATACATGCTTTTTTCTTCCCAGCTGAAACTGAACCCCATGAGGGAAAGAGGAAAGTGGAATCTCTGTGGCCCATCTTCAGGATCCATCACCAGAAAACCCGCTACATCTTCGACCTCTTTTACAAGAGGAAAGCCATAAGCAGAGGTAAATGTGACTGGCTATATTCCTTGACCTTTAAAAAACGGTTACTGTGTGTCCATACTTATGGAGGCAAGCCTGTGTTTTGACTTCCATGTGAAGGTTGCAGGACAACCTGCAGTTTTGGTTCTCTTTGCCATGTGAGTCATTAGGCCTATATAGAAAGCATCCTTGGCCCCTGGGCCATCTTGCCTCTTTTGTACTTGAGTGACTTTCAGGATTTATACGGTAGTTTATAAAAAGCTGGGGCTGGTGGCCCATGCCTTTAATCCTAGCACTCAGGAGGCAGAGGCAGGCTGATCTCTATGTGTCCTATTTCCAGGACAGTCAGGGCTACCCTTGTCTTGAGAAACTAGAAGATGAGGAAGAGGAGAATGAGAGGAAAGAAAGGGGAAAAAAGCCAAGTGTCATGATTCAGACCTATACTTTCAGCATTCGTGAAGCAGAGGCAGAAGATTAGGGAGTTCCAGCTAACCCTTAACTGTAATATGTTGGTAAATCTCCAACCCAAATAAGCCCATACAAGGAAAACACAACTCAATTAATATGAATACAAGCTTTGTGCCTCGACTGGGCAGATCTACCCCCACAGTTATATTCTACAGCTGAGAGCCCTCATAACTTGTAGTTTCTCATGGCCACGTGCTGCTGCTCCATTTTCCTTCCACCTCCTCCTCCTCTTCAGTCTTCCTCTCTCTCCTTCCTCTTATCATTCTCCCCCTCGCTTTTCTTTCCCTCTCCCCCCAAAACTTTTTAGCTCCACCTTCCACTCCACTGCCCAATCACCAACTCTAGCCTTTATTTTACAGTTAAAATGGGGAGAAGGTTCCCATAAGTGCCTGAGTAATGATTCATTCCATGTCCCAGGCAGCCCTCTTGGGGAAGCAGAATTAGCATCAAAGTACAAGCAGCCCCAGGGCAGTCCACAGCAGTAGTGGAGGGCCCTGGCTCCAGAAATGGAAGTGAAAGCAATGATTATCTTTGCAAACCCATCAAGCATCAGTTTTCTTACCATGAAAGATGAAGTAATTTGTGTGTATGTGTGTTGGGTTTGTTTGTTTGTTTGTTTCTTTGTTTTTTGGGGTCTTGTTGTTATTTTGAGACAGTGTTTCTCTGTATAGCCCTGGCTGTCCTGGAACTCACTCTGTAGACCAGGCTGGCCTCGAACTTAGAAATCCGCCTGACTCTGCCTCCCGAGTGCTGGGATTAAAGGCTTGCGCCATCACGCCCGGCCGTGTTATTTTTGAAATAAGGTTACACTATGTAGCCTGAGCTGGCATGGAACTTATTATATACGGACTGACCTCACACTCACAATGCTCTACCTGCCTCTGCTCATTACTGGAATTATTGGCTTTTGTTGCTGTTTTTAAGTTTTGTTTTTTGAGACAGGGTTTATATAGTCATAGTTGTCCTAGAACTCAATTTATAGACCAGCCTGACCTCCAACTAAAGAGATTGTTCTGCCTCTGTCTCCCAAGTGCTGGGATCAAAGACTCATGCCACCATACCCAGCTTAACTTTTCCTTTTAGTCCAAGGTGAAGGCAGGTTTGTTATGCCATGTTCTGATGTTTGTCCCCAACTTTCTGACAGAACTCTATGAATACTGCATTAAAGAAGGCTATGCAGACAAAAACCTGATTGCAAAGTGGAAGAAGCAGGGCTATGAGAACCTATGCTGCCTACGTTGCATTCAGACTCGGGACACCAACTTTGGCACCAACTGCATTTGCCGGGTTCCCAAAAGCAAGCTGGAAGTGGTAATGCCCGATGGTTGGATGGGGGTTACTTTCTGTTTAAAACTATGTCTTAGTTGACCATAAGGGTATTTTGAGAGGTGGTTTCATCACTAGAACCCTTCTAGCCAACCTTTTCAAAAGTGAGTCCTGACCAGGGATCCTTTTGAGGTGGTATCTGGGGCTGGTCTCAGTAGTCAGTGGCCAGGTAACGGAAGTGACCTCACTCCTTAGGGAGTAGTGATGGCAGTAGCTCTCGGGTGATGGGAGGGCTATGCAAGTGAGGCTGGCTGTCAGGTGACTATCTATCCCTCTAGTCTCACAGGGACATTAATCTCTGCATGTCTTCTGCTTTGTTCCACAGCAGAAGTGGAAGTTCATGCCTTTAATCCCAGCACTTGGGAGGTTGAGGCCAGCCTGGGCTAGTACTGAGATCCTGCTTCAAAGGGAAAAATAGTTTCAAGGGTAGGCCAGGCACCCAAAGCAAGTAGCTGGGCTACAGTCTCCACACCCTTGAAATGGAGCACCAGACGGGGGTCAGGACAGATAGGCCATCCATTCAGCTTGACCTTTGTTTCCTCTCATTACACCGAAGCAAGCCTTAATTCCCAGAGTTTTCATTGAGTACAGATGGCCTCAGCTCAGCAGGCAGCTCTGTTCGCGGTACCAAGGGTGGGGCTCTGTATGATGTACTGAGCCATGGCTAGTGGGCAATAGCTGCTTCCCAAGGAGCTCTTGGTGTCCCAGCCCGTGGTTGAGGTTTAACTGAGATTCAGGGCTGGATTGTTGCCTGAGGTGGTAGACGGCCCCCTAGAATGCATAAAGCCCTAGGTTTCATCTCAGTGCCCCATAGAACCAGATGTGCAAGTGTACATCTGCCATCCTAGCACTCAGCAGCTGTTTGCAGGACCAGAAAATTAGGGTCATTCTATATATGAGACTGTCTCAGTTAAAACAGATCTAACAGAACTTTACCAGAGAACTTTATTTGTTTAGAATGGGCTCATGGTCTCCAGAAAAGGAGGTAAAGAGAGCATTGCTCCAGCCCCCCCCCCCCCCCCAGTAGCCTCAGGAACTCTGGCTTTAGCCCTCTTGGCAGTGGCAAGTGTCTTGGTATAGCAATCACACACAGACACTAACTTCCCCCTGGTAGTAACTGTTCTACTTCACAAAGGAGCTCAGATGCCCAAGTAGAAGTGTCCAGTAGAGATGCTCTGCAAGGGAGTGCGCAGGGCTGTAGCAGTGTGTTCAAATGTTCTTCTGTTTCAGGGTCGCATCATCGAGTGCACGCACTGTGGCTGCCGGGGTTGCTCTGGCTGACACCCTTGACTCCTCTGCATCCTGGCCTTTGGACCGGGGACTTACGCTTATTGGGCCACTGCCTGAAGCAACTCTTCTCAGAGTGGTGCTCAGAGAAAAGACCCAGGGGAAGCATGAGCTCTACAGGTGACAACTTTAGTGTTCACCAGCTGAGATATGTAAAAATAAAACCTTTAGACCTCCTCGCTACATTCTTTTTTTAAGAGTGCCAGGGGATGGGCTTAGTCCTGGCTCTATGTTGTAGGTGCTATGTGGCCATGATTGTTTGTCAGGATGTCTTGGCCTGGTGTGGGACCTGCTATGATCTGGGCACCCTGAGCCCAGCATTTGCCTGTAAAGTGCTGTGGTGCCTCTGGAATATTCTTGGCCTCTAAAGTTGAAAGGACTCCCAGGCTCCCCCAGCAATGTGAAGGCTGGGCACTTGTCATAGCAGCATGCTCCGTCATCTGTCCCTAAGGCCACCAGCGTTGTCAGTTGTGTCTTGGTCCCCAACGGGCTTGTTCTGGAACTCCTGCCAGGGGTGGGGGGCTTCCTCTGCTGGCATCACTTTCAGCCACTGCTTGTAATAAGCCCGAAAGCCATCGATCTTCTCCAAGTAGGTGTTTTTTTCTTTGTACTATAATTAGAGATGCACAGGACGGTCAGTGTGAGTGAGATGCAGGGACAAAAGCCTCACTACGAAACCCATCACTTTGTACAATGAATGTAGGATATGCTAAGAAGGCAGAGCTTTCAGAAATGTTTTCAGCCAATCTAAGCTACTGCATGTCACCCAAAATTAACCCAAGTCACAGCAGCTGACCCCTGTCCTTTCCTCAAGGAGACTACCAAATAATTTGACATTAGATTAATGGTTGTAAAGGGCCAAGTTCTGGAAAACCTGTTATTTGGGAATAGGCCATACCACTCTTTGCCTGATAGCTGTCTAGTCTGAGAACACTATAGTGTGCCTAACCCATGGAAGTCACCTTAGCACCACAGCTAGAACTGAGGCATCCCCTCAACTCTGCCTCTGTTGTGCTGAGCTGTTGCTACCCTGACCTTGCATCACTGCAGCATATCCTTGCAGGGAGGAGAGGGGTGATGAGTTTGAAACAGATGACAGGGGCACCATGGGAAAACATTGCTAAAACACAATACTAAAAGTTTAAGTATGTTTTGAGCTGGACATGATGAGGCACACCCTTGTTCCCAACATCTAGATAGCAGAGACAGGCAGATCTCTAAGTTAGAGGCCAATCCAATGCAAGTTCCAAAATAGCCAGGGCTACACAGAGACCATGTCTAGAAAATAATAAGATAAAGTGTGCTAAAGAAATAGTTCCGTGCTTACTATGCAAGCACAAGTTCAAACTCTTAGTACCCATGCCTCCTGCTATGTAGTCCCTGGGCTAGGGAGATAAGACGGGAGACAGCAAGTCTAGTCAAACTGACGAGCTCCAGTTTCATTAAGAGATCCTGTCTCAGAAAAGTGGAGAGTGATAGAAGGCTTTAAGTGGTCTGAGGTCTTCAGCTGCATTAATTTCCTTCTATGCACTAAGACAAACCATTAAGTTGTTTTCAACTTAAAATATTGGAATTGAAAATATTCTAGGGGCTAGAGAGAGGACTTGGCAGCTAAGAGCTTTGAGTGGGTTCCACTCCAAGCACCCATAAGATGGCAGAAAGCTACCTATAACTCCAGTTGGAAGGGACCAGGCCTCCTTGGGTGCTGCACACACACTGTACACAGAAAAACAAGACATCCATCCACACTGGTGCATGGGTACCCAGCACTCGAGAGACAGAGGCAGGTGGATGATCTCTGAGTTCAAGGCCAGCCTGGTCTATTAAGTGAGTTTCAGGACAGCCAGGACTACACAGAGACTCTATCTCAAAAAACCCCAAAAACAGCTGGAGAGAGAGCTGCTCAGCAGTTAAGAGCAGTGACTACTCTTTCAGAGGTCCTAAGTTCAATTCCCAGCAACAACATGGTGGCTCACAACCATCTGTAATGGGATCCGATGGCCTTCTCCCGTGTGTCTGAAGAGATCGACACTGTACTCATGTACATTAAATTATTATTATTAAAAAAAGAAACAAGCCAGGCATGGTGGCGCACGCCTTTAATCCCAGCACTCGGGAGGCAGAGGCAGGCGGATTTCTGAGTTCGAGGCCAGCCTGGTCTACACAGAGAAACCCTGTCTTGAAAAACCAAAAAAAAAAAACCAAAGCCCAAACACCCATATACATTTTTTTAAAAGGCAACAAGAAGGTGACATACGGACGCTCAGCACAGCCTGCCCTGCTGACTGACTCATTCTTTCTCAGCAAGTGCCACACACGGCAGCTGTTCCTGAGCACTGCCTCATGCTCCCACCCCAGTCACTGTCTCCCCATCTGGTTTGTGGTCACGTAGGCCACAGTTGCCATTAGTGCTCTGGAGACGGAGCATGGGGCCTGACATCCTTGAAGGGGTAACTTGTACAGTAGCCTGCCTTCCTCAGACTGTATCACTTGCAGTGCCACTGTGCAAACATCCAGTGGGTGAGTGCTGTGCACCAATCAACACATAAGCATTGGGAACCAGGTGAAAAGGCAGGCTACCTCTCTAAGCCCAGATGGTTCAGGGAAGACAAGAACCAAGTGTAAATACAGTAAACCATGGTATCACCAGACTGGTATGTGGGGGAGGGGAGGTGGATCTGCAAAGGGCTATTTAAGACTGGACACAATGGTGCACGCCTATAATGCCAGCTCTTGAGAGGTGTAGGCAGGAGAGTCAGTAGATCATGGCCAGCCTGAGTTACCTGACTGTTAATAAAAACAAAAGTGGGCTAGAGAGATGGCTTAAGTGATTGAGAGAACATTCTGCTCTCCCAGAGGATCTGAGCTCAGTTCCCTGCATCTACACCAGGCACACCACACCATAACTACCTGTTAGCTCCAGGGAAGTCAATGTGGCTCAGGGCCTTGGGTTTCTCTTAAGAAAACTTGTTAGAAGCTGGCAAGATGGCTTAGCGGTTAAGAGCACTGACTGTTCTTCCGGAGGTCATGAATTCAAATCCCAGCAACCACATGGTGGCTCACAACCATCCATCCATAAAACAAAACAACCTATGGGCTGGAGCCAGGGGAGCCCAGAGTGAGTGGGGCTGGAGCAAGAGGGAAAAGGAAAGGAGAAAAAGGAGAGGGGGAGAAAAAGAAAAAAAGAAAAGAAAACTTGCTGGACAACTTTCAGCAAGGAAATGAAAGGTCAAGACCCAAAGGTCAAAAGCAGAAATGAAAGCAGCTAAGGGACTGTCAGCACTGACAGTAAACTTGGTGCACATACCCGGTCAAAGGTGGGAGGGTACTTGGCTGCAAACTCCAGCTGGCGGATGACCACCTCGTTTACTGGGACGCTGTTCTGCCTCATGTCCTTCAGGATGTTGATGAGATAGGTGTAGTCCAACTTCTTGAGGGCTGCGTTGATAAGGGTGCTGTAGATGTGGATGTTAGGGCTCACCTGGGACTTCTAGAACATGAACATCATGAACATGGTTAGCATGTGCTGGTGGCTGGAAGGACAAAGCAGTCTGCTAGGACAAGGGTGGGATGGTACAGCCTTCTAGCCCTCCACAGACGCAAAACAAGCATGCCCTATTTAGGGAGAAAGACTGGTGCTCAGGTGTCGTCAAGACAGGCAGGAAATGAGGTGTAAAGTACCTCCTCCCGGCTACAGTTTACTAGTTGACACTGTCATCATCAGATACTGGTCAGCCTAGAACAGCCAACAGTTGGGTGACAACGTGTGGACGGTACTTGATCTTTAGGTAGTGGCCACTGCTGGGCTAGATGAACACCACTCAGCAAGCACTCGTGACAGTCAGAGAGAGTGTGCATTAGAGGGAACCAGGGCTGTGGAAACTGCCCTTTGTCCCCAGGGTTTCCGGTCCATCCCTCCAGGGTGCTGGGGCTCAGCCCCATTCACAATTCTCCATGGGAAGCAACACCAACTTCAAGTTCTCAGGGTCAGTTTTTATAGTGGTCATGGTCATTCTACACTAGAAGGGGGCTGTTCCACTTGCCCGCCCCATATTCTTTTGATTCTGCTGGGCCTCATTTTCCCAACAATTCTCTTCCTGGAAATCCTAGAGGTCTCCCAGAACTATGGGCAAAAAGGTCAGGGTTAGGCCTGTGCCTCTCACCTTCATGTCTGCAAGCAGCTGCATACCATCCTTGGGCCGATGGCAACCAATGGCCAGATTGCAGAAAGTCCGCAGATTGGGGACAATTCCCTTCTTTGCCAGGATTGGCAACAGTGCCTGTAGGACAGACATGCAACCGTTCCCTGTGACCCACAAGCGCTGGCGTATTATTCTGATGAATTACTCTGCTGCATGCTACAGGCCTAGGAATCCAACTCTACTCAGAGGCCCCTTGACCCCCTCTGCTGACTGTATGGCAATCCTGGTCTCATATCTCATGCCCTTTTGTCTCATATGTCCTTCTCTTATCTGCCCTTCCTACCCTCTGTCTCATGCTCCTTGGCTGCCCATCCCTGCAATGGGCCAAGAAACTAGGAGCTCGTGATGCAGGGCAGGAAGAAGCACTGACCAGTATAGTATGAGAAAGAGGGCACCTTTCAGCCCGGGAGGGCCCCAGGGAAGGACTGCTATCTTGGCTTTTCCAGAGGAAGGTGTGCTCTGCACTATCACCACTTCTCTCTTACCCTTGACCCTCACAGATGCACATGGTACTGCTTCTGTCAAAGCAAGCATCACACAGAAACTGTGTGCCATGAGGTGGCATGCATGCCTTTACGCCCAGCATTTGGGAGGCAGAGGCAGTCAAGTCTCTGGGAGGCCAGTCAGATCTACAAAGTGAGTTTCAGGGCTGCAGGGCTGTTACACAGAGGAAACACTGTCTTGAAAAACCAGGAAAAAAAGACAAAAAACCAAACTGATTACGTAAGTAAACAAAAGCCTGTAAGAAGCCTGGCTATTATCATTGTGAGATGGAGAAAGCCCCATAACCAGGTAGTGCCTCCTGGTCTGACAAGAACAGAAGCACACAGGCAGAATACGGATGAGGAAGGTCAGAAGATTCTGGAGATATGCCAGGGCGCCTCACGGTAATTCTTCCCTTGGGGAGAGGTAGAAGTCAGGGTCTCACTACAAAGCCTCAGCTGGTCTGGAGTTCACCACATAAACTTGGAAATCCAAAGTCCACCTACCTCTCCCTCCCGAGTGCACCACCATGTCCAGTCCCCCCGCCCCTTTTTCTCTTCACCACCCTCCCGTTTTGTTGTTGTTTTTGTTTTTTTAAGAAAAGGTCAAGGCTGGCTTGCTGGATAGTTTTATGTCAACCCGATACAAGCTAGCGTTATCTGGTAGGTAGGAATTTCAATGGAGAAAATACCTACATACGATGGGGCTGGAGAGCATTAGTGCTTGATGGGGAAGGCACACCTTGCTGTGGATGGTGCCATCTCCGAGCTAGGGTCTACAAGAAAGCAGGCTGAGCAAGCCATGACAGTAAGCAGCACACTTCATGGCATCCACATCAGCTCCTACCTCCAGGCTCCTGTCCTGTCCTGACTTCCCTCAGTGACAGAATATGACCGTGGAAGCATAAGCCAAATAAATGGTAACCCTGACTAAGGCAGTATGGCCAAGGATGACCTTAATCCTTAATCCGCCAGCCTCCGATCCCCATCTCCTGGGTTACTGGTGAGTATCACCAGATGCAGTTTACACAGTGCTAGGAATGGATCCAGAACCATATGCTAGACAAGCACCCCACCGCTGAGCCTCATCCTCCGTGTACAGCTCTCCTGCCTGCATTTATGTCCATGTACCACTTGAATGCTTAGTGGCCATGGAAGCCGAAAGAGCATTTCAGATTCCTGAAACTGAAGTTACAGATGGTTGTAAGCTGCCACAGAGGTGTCCTCTAGAAGATCAGCCAGTGTTCTTAACCACTGAGACCTGTCTCCAGTTCACGATGATTCTTTTCTTTTTCTTTTCTCTCTTTCTCTCTCTCTCTTTCTCTTTCTCTTTCTCTCTCTCTCTCTCTCTCTCTCTCTGATTTATTTACTTTATGTATGTGAGTACACTGTAGCTGTCTTCAGACACACCAGAAGGCATCAGATCTCATTACAGATGGTTGTGAGCCACCATGTGGTTGCTGAGAACTGAATTTAGGATATCTAGAAGAGCAATCAATGCTCTTAACCACAGAGCCATCTCTCCAGCCCTCATGGTGATTTTTTTTTTTTTTTTTTTTTTTTTTTTGCTTTTGTGTTTGGCTCATCCTCCTTGACTTTCTCCTTAACATCCTGGTTCTGTCCCCTGCCAGGGTTGCT
>NC_034612.1:35220366-35222812 GCF_900095145.1 Mus pahari
AGCCCTGGCTGTCCTGGAACTCACTCTGTAGACCAGGCTGGCCTTGAACTCAGAAATCCGCCTGCCTCTGCCTCCTGAGTGCTGGGATTAAAGGTGTGCACCACCACTGCCCAGCCCCTCACGGTGATTCTTAAGTCTGCTGAACAACTCTACAGTCCTGTTCCTGAAGTGCCTGCCCATCTTATGTACCCCTCCTCAGTATACTAGTGTAATGACAGGTTCGGCCTCCCAGCATGTCAGCATGACCCTTCTCTGTGAATGCCCTTCATACCCTTCCTCTGGGTGGTAGGACTGTGGTGCAGCTGGCTGGTTTGTGGCTCAATTCCCAGCTTGATGTATGGCCAGGCCTAGAACAGGGCTCTAGACATGTCTGCTGACTAGTAAGCTACGATTGGGAAGAGAAGGGGAACCCCCAGTAGACAGCCCCCTCACCTTGGCTCCCTCCAGGTCTCCCAGTTTGCTCTTCTTCCTTATCAGCGTGTTGAAGAAGGTTACGTCGGCCTCCACCCTATGCCTGTCCAGGACGGACAGTAGTGAGGACTCTGCAGAGCTCCCAGGCTCCACCACCTCAGCCAGCAGAGTGAGGGTTTTGATGTCTGGCTGGAGGCCATGTTCTGCCATCTTGCCCAGGAAGCCCTCCAGGCCCCCCATCAAGGCCAGCCTATCAGCAGGTGTGGCCACCGTCCCAAAGGAGACCACAGCGGGGGAGAGAGTCCCAAGACTCAGGAGATTGGCTTCCAGCTCCACGTGGGTAGGTTTCGGGGCCAGTGGAGTGAGGGCTACTATGTGGCCAGGTTCTGCCTGGGTTTCTACCTCAGGCTGGGTCCTGCTTGTTACCCTGGCCTCAGGAAGGGCTGGTGGCCCCTCGAGTTTCTGAGAAGGTTCCAGAAACAGCTGCCTCTCCAGTACTTCCACATGTCTGAGTGACACACCATGCCCTGTCTCAGCCTGGACTTTCCTCCCTGCCATATGCCTGCCCTTTGGGGGCGGGAGCAGGATGGTCTCTTCCTGGGACGTCAGGAGCAGCCTGGAGGCGACCTCTGGGTCCCCCAGACCACAGTCTCGAGCTGCCCCCAACAGGAGGTTGTAGCCATGCCTACTCGGTTTGATCCCCAGACTTAGCATCTGCCGCCACACCTGAAGGAAAACAGAAATGTCTGTCAGGGCTCCACGATCCTGCCTGCTCCAGGCCTTCAGAGGAGGTGAGCACTATTGTCACGAGCCATCACAGGAGAAGCCAAAACCCAGCAGGCGAGCTTCCTTAGATGGGTCCGCCTGGGATTAAAGTCTACGATGGATTTGCCCCAGTCAACAAGGCCCAGAAGAAACTCATTTAAGGAAAGGTGCCTGCTATTAGGATGCTTTTCCTGTAACTATTAAATATACATCAGTCACTAGGGATTGACCTACCCGTTTGAGCAGATTTCTGCAGTCCTATGAAGATATACTATCTTATAGTGATGTGATATAGACAAATAGATAATGGTTCTATAGAATCTCTGACTTGATTCAAATAATTTTAGGAAGGAAGTTTTTAGAGATGGTCTTAGTTGCTAGAAAGATGTAATAAAGTCAGACTCAAGAAAAGAGTGTGCCCACTCAGAATAGTAACTAAAGCTGCATAATAAGAAATGCAGTAAACTTTCATAATCACACTAAGGAGAGAAATAAGAGTTGGAAGAATTTTGTGTCCAAGGATAAAGTTGTAAGTGTGTACTATGATAAGGCAAGGATCATGTAGAACTGTTCCTTTGAACTTTTAATGAGTATGTTATAATGAAACAATGCTTCGAACTTAATATCAACATCCTTCTGTAACTCCCATTTTATCTCTGAGGTCATGTTCTAAAGGTATAAAAGGTCTAAAGGTATAAAAGACCAGAGAAAAGAAATAACGCTGGTGGATAAATGGTTTGGCTTGGGGAGCTCTGCCCCCTCCACTCATCTATCCTAAACCTATACGTCTGTTTGTCTATATGTTTGTGTGTAGGTCTATGTGTATGTATGAAAGCACGCATGAATACTTGTGGAGTTGATTGTGACAGACCGGTGGGGCATGGTCAGGGTGTGGGTGTATGGATATTTGAATGTATACATGTCTGTCATATTTGCCTGTACAGAGCATCTTACGTCTTTTCCTTTTCTTCCTCTCTGACTCACAAAGAGTTAACCAGTTTATCCAGAGAGGCTCCTGGCTGATTCACCAGAGAAAGGAACACTAGCAATAACTCTTTTCTCTTAATCCCTGCTGTTTTAGGATGAGGTCTAAACAGTTTCTAGCCTCAGAGGAACTCACAGAATGCAGGTAAGCTACTGAAGCATAGTGACTTAGACTTAAGACAGGTAAATGTTTTTTTTTTTTTTTTTTTTTTTTTTTTGGTTTTTCGAGACAGGGTTTCTCTGTATAGCCCTGGCTGTCCTGGAACTCACTTGGTAGACCAGGCTG
>NC_034612.1:35223272-35226444 GCF_900095145.1 Mus pahari
GAAGAAGAGGAGGAGGAGGAAGAGGAGGAGGAGGAAGAGAAGAAAACTGTTGGGGATGTCACTAAGGGTGTGGAAGCCCTAAATTCAATCCCTGTGAAGCTGGCCTAGAGTCCTAGGTGGGATCAAAGTTAACTTGAGCAATATAATGAGTCATCAAAAAGGGGGGCAGGGGGACTGGCAAGGAACTGGCCACCAAAAACCTGATGACCTGAATTCAATCCTTAATGGGAAAAGGAGAGAACCAACCTAGCAAGGAGTCCTCTGATCTCTACATTTGTGCTATGGAATGCAAACACCCCTCAAATACACACACACACACACACACACACACACACACACACATACATATACAATAAAAACTATAAATGAAACATATATATAAACAGCTGGGCAGAAGAGTCAATAGACAGGGTTTAGGTTTCCCAGACTTGGGGCAGAGGAGGACCACAAGGGAGAAGGTGCTGGAGAGAAGGAAGGAGAAGCCACCATGGGTTAAGGGTCAAGAGAACACAGCCCTGAGGGCTGCCCAACTGGAGCTAAGAGCAGCCCAGATGAAATATAATAAGTAAATAATACCTTGGGGTTATCGACAGAAAAGTAGCCTCTAACAGCATGGTGGATAGGCAGCTGCCCAGCTGTGTTCTTTAAGGCTTATCATAAATACAAAGGCTGTGAGTCTATCTTTCATCCAGCAACATAAATGGTCTAAGGCGGGTAGAAGGGCTGGGATTTAAATAATTCCTACAATGATCTTTGCCTCCACTAATGAGGCAGTTTTTCCACAAGCCTTTCCATGAGGTCTACAAAACAAAAAAGGACATGCCCTGCAATGATCATGTGATGGCTGGAAGGGCAGATATAAAATCACAGCTGGCACAATGCACTGGAGAAGACACTCGGCCATTAGGAGAGCTGCTGCTCTTAGAGGACCTGAGTATCATGTCCCAGCATCCACTTCAAGTGGCTCACAACAGGCTAGAACTCCAGCTGCAGGAGACCATTTCTGGCCTCCTACACGCGCACATATAATTTAAAAACAAAAGAAAAATGTACTGGCTAATTTTGTGTGTCAACTTGACACAGCTGGAGTTATCACAGAGAAAGGAGCTTCAGTTGGGGAAATGCCTCCACGAGATCCAGCTATAAGGCATTTTCTCAATTAGTGATCAAGGGTGGGAAGGCCCATTGTGGGTGGTGCGATCCCTGGGCTGGTAGTCCTGGGTTCTATAAGAGAGCAGGCTGAGCAAGCTAGGGGAAGCAAGCCATTAAAAAACATCCCTCCATGGCCTCTGTATCAGCTCCTGCTTCCTGATCTGCTTGAGTTCCAGTCCTGCATCCTTTGGTGATCAACAGCAGTATGGAAATGTAAGCCGAATAAACCCTTTCCTCCCCAACTTGCTTCTTGGTCATGATGTTTGTGCAGGAATGCAAACTCTAACTAAGACACTAGACAATGCTAGCCCCGACACCAGGTAAGACTGACCTGCAATGCTTGCCGGAAGCCTGTCTTCTTGTCCTGGATGCAGCCCACCAGCAGAAAACAGAAGGTCTCCTCTGTGACCGCATGCCCCCTTTGGATGATTTCCTGGGAAAGAGAAGAAGGCAGTCTCACTCAGAACCTATGGCAAGGCCCATTCTCACCTAGTTCAGTACTGGAACCATGCATCTCTAAGGAATAGGGACCTGGATACAGACTTGGGACCAGTTAGAGCCAGCTCCCAAGTGAAGCACCTAACTGCCCTCTACATGCACTACCTCTAGGCCTGTCATCCTAGCTCTGTTCCTAGAGGCAAGAGCGTGTGCAAAGCTGACCCCAGCAGCCACTGTATTGGAGGCTCAGTTTCCTCATTTGTGCAAAGACACCTTCTAGAAGGTCTGAGCAATCTTTCATCAACCATGTATACATGACAGGTGCAATCCCCATGGGCCTCTTCGTGTCACACTGGGCAAGACGTCCTTAGAGACACTTGTACCTCTCAGAACCTCCCATCCTTCCACTCAGTACAGCGACTCCCTCTTGCTCTCCTGCTTCCAGCCCACCACAGTGTGACTGAGGCCACAGAAAGGTCCTACTGGAATTGTGTGTGAACCCCAGCATAAAGAACAGGCTGTCTCGTCTCTCCTGAACACCCCAGGGGTAGGGAGACAGATAAATCTCTTTCTCACACTTGTCCCACCAGACTGACTTTGAAGACAAGGAGAAAAGGGAGCCCCCACCTTGAAGATATCCAGGCACATCCTGAGGTCTGCACACTTGGCGGCCACCTTCAGCAGGGCGTGATACGTTTTCAGGTTGAGCTGGAAGTTTGCGGCCTGGAGCTGCTGTCTGAGCTTCAGGGCACTCTGCAGAGCAGAGTCCTTCCAGGGGGACTCCGCACAGACATTGAACAGAGCTGTGTATGTGGCATCTGAGGGCTCCAGGTCTCTCTTCTTCATCTGTTGAGATGGGAGAAAACCGAAGGTGGTTCTAGGGGAAGCAGCCACTTTGGAAGCCTCAGGAGGGCTGGTGAGATGGCTCAGCGGGTAAGAGCACCTGACTGCTCTTCCGAAGGTCCTGAGTTCAAATCCCAGCAACCACATGGTGGCTCACAACCATCCGCAATGAGATTCGACTCCCTCTTCTGGAGTGTCTGAAGACAGCTACAGTGTACTTACATATAATAAATAAATAAAATAAATCTTAAAAAAAAAAAAGAAAGCCTCAGGAAAGGGTTGTTACCACATCCAACTAGCCCAGGAGCTAAGGCTGACTCAAGTGGCCGCGCCATATACAGTATCCAAACTCCTGACTGGACCAGAGGGCTTTGAAAAATGGAGCCTGGATTCCCAGAACTGCCAACAGGAAACCATCCTCTCAGGCACTGGAAAGAATATTTTAGGGCTGGGACACTTGTATCAGGTGATTCTTACTGCCCATCCTGAGGCCTGCCCAGCTCACTCTAACCATCCAGGGTGTGCACGGAGTGGGTTTGTTCTGGGAAAGGGGGACCAGCGTTCACTAACTGAGAGTTCACGAGCCAGTGAACTCTACTCAGAAACCAGGGATGAAGTGGTTTTAAAAAGTTATTACGGGCTGGTGAGATGGCTCAGCGAGCAAGAGCACCCGACTGTTCTTCCAAAGGAGCAGAGTTCAAATCCCAGCAACCACATGGTGGCTCACAACCATCCATAA
>NC_034612.1:35226629-35228560 GCF_900095145.1 Mus pahari
GGATTTCTGAGTTCGAGGCCAACCTGGTCTACAGAGTGAGTTCCAGGACAGCCAGGGCTACACAGAGAAACCCTGTCTCGAAAAACAAACAAACAAACAAAAAAGGAGTGGTGGCGCACGCCTTTAATCCTAGCACTTGGGAAGCAGAGGCAGGCAGATCTCTGAGTTCAAGGCCAATTTGGTTTACAGAGTGAGTACCAGGATAGCCAGTGCTACACAGAGAAAACCCCCCAACCAACCAAAAAGTGAAGCTTTGTCAAACATGTTGGCAGGAGACAGGGAAGAGGATCTCTGAGTTCAAGGCCAGGCCAGTCTACATAGTGAGTTCCAGATTAGCCCAAGCTACAAAGGCACTGGAGAAATGGCTCAGTGGTGAAGAACCCTGATAGCTCTAAAAGGGAACCCGGGTTCAATTCTCAGCACCCACAAGGCAGCTCACAACTGTCTGTAACTCCAAAATCTGACACCCTCACATAGAATACATGCACACAAAACACCAATGCACATAAAATAAAAATAAACCAATGAATATAGAAAGGGAGAACCTCCCTTTGCTTTGGCGAGAGTCTGCGAGAACTGCAGTAGGGTACCAAATATGAGGAGTAGGGTTGGCAGGGTCTGTGCTGGATCACAGGCTCCCTTGCTTCTGGCCCCAGGAAAAGATGGCTGGCTCTTACTTGAGACTACAGTTGTCCTGATTCATTAGGAATCAGAACAGGATGCATGTGTGAGGAGGTGTGGTGTCTGTGGAGAGGAACACAGACTAACCGGGCGTGGCAAAAGAGAAGTGAGAGCTCTTGAAGCACATCTCTGTCACCTCACTTGATGCCCCAAGATGACCTCAATTTGGACTCAATGTCAACAAGCCCATGCCATCTGCCCCACTGGGTGACATCCTGCTCAGAACCTGCACCCAGCATGCACTCCAGAGCTTTGGCCCCTATTAATCCGACCCCCACTCACATCATTGAAGAGCCTGAAAGCCTTCTTCAGGTACCCGACGCGCCCGCAGCCCCCAATCAGCACCGTGTAGTTGCACTCCAGAGGCTGCAAGCGCTCTTCCTTCAGCATCTGCCTCTCAAACAGATCCAGGGCCTCTGCAAGCTAGGGAAGGAGGCGACAGGGGAGGGGGCTCAGGACAGCTTCTGAGACCTGTAGCAAGCCAGGGAGAGCGGACACACCTTTGGAAGGAGGGTCAAAGCTATTCTAGGCCACACAGCCTGGGACTCATAAAACATTTCTTCAAAACAAACAAACAAACAAAAACCTACCCAAAATAAAAGGCCCCCAGAAGAGAGTGGGAGGTAGAGGAACCCACCCTTCTGATACAGGGAGACAGCTCCCTCCTCCCTGACCGCAAACTTCTGCCCAAAGCAGTCTTTGTCCATGTCCAGTTCCCCACGCCACCCTGTCCCCTCCATCCTTGCGCCCATCCTTCGTTTCTGTGATAGTGCTGACGATGTCATCCAAGGCCTGACCCGCACATGCTCAGCAGACCCTTGACCACTAAACTAAAGACACTTTTTTTTGACAATGTAGACCAGGCTGGCCCCAAATTGAGACATCTTCCTGCCTCTGTGCTGGGTAGAGATGGGTGCCACCATACCCGGCTCTCCTTTTTCTCATCTGGCCATTTAAGTAATAGCTACTAAGTCCTCCCATGAGCCAGGCAGGGTCTGTCCACTTGGGAAGGTAGTGTACAAAAGGATGCCTGCCCACGAAGCTACTGTTCTGGCTGGAAACGATGCAGAAAAAGAAATAAGCTGGGCATGACAATGTGTGCCTGTAGTTCCAGCACACGGGAAGATGAGGCAGGAGGACCTTGAGTTTCACAGTTCAACTTGGGTACAGAGTAAGCTTAAGACTAACATAGGGGCCGGGCGGTGGTGGCGCACGCCTTCAATCCCAGCACTCGGGAGGCAGAGGCAGGC
>NC_034612.1:35228685-35251446 GCF_900095145.1 Mus pahari
AAAAAAAAAAAGGACTAACATAGGCTACAGAATAAACCCTTGTCTCAGAAAAGCCAAAATAAAATAATAAAATGGTGGTGGTGGGACAAGATGGCTCAGTGGGTAAGGGTGCTTGGCAACAAGCCTACCAACTGGAGTTAGGTCTCTGGCTTCCACATGGTAGGAGAGAGCTGATTCGCCCTAACTGTCCTTGTCTGTCATATATGATCCTGGTGTGTGTGTGTGCACACTAATACAGGGAGTAATACACTAAAATAAATCCAACTAAAGGGGGAAGGGCCTGGCTGTAGCATAACTGAGTTTGTTTCTAGCTTTCGTGAAGCCCTGGGTTCAATCTCCAGTGCCACACAAACCTGGTATAGCAGTGCACACCTGTGCTCCCAGCACCAGGGAGCTGCCAGCAGGAGGGTCAAAGGCTCAGGGTTATCCTTCAAAGCCAGCCTAGGATACATAAGACTCTATCTGCAAAATGAAGTAAGGGGGTTGGAGGGACAGCATCAACTAAGAGCACAGAAGCTTCCAGAAGTCCCAAGTTCTATTTCCAGCACCCTTGTCAGGCTGCTCATAGCCACATATAACTCCAGCTTCAGGGGATATAATGCTCTCACTTCTATGGAAAAACACTGTTGGGGTTGGTCCTGTCTGCTGTGTGTTCCGATGCTGAGTTCTGTCTTCTAATCAGGTTGCAGTGTGACTTGGGCATTGCATTGACTGATGTGCTGTGAAGAATGCTCCCCAATAATCTCTGATTGGTCAGTAAAAGGCTAGCGCCTGTGACTGTGCAGCGGAGAGAGGGAGGTGGGACTTTGAGTAGAGGAGTCTAAGGTACGGACCATAAGGAAAAGGAGAGGAGAGTGAAGAAGGTCACCATGAGCATGTGACCAGGAGGAGCAAGCCCAGGGGACACACATGCAACAAAGCAAGATTCAGTTGGCAAGTAATGGGGGATTTATCTGGTTATAAATAGACAAGTTGGGTCATAATAGTCTCAGAAGCCCGGCAATTTAGGCTTGCAGCTGGCTGATAAGAGCGCCAGGTTTCAGGCTGAAGAGACGGCTCAGTGATTAGGGTATGCACTATACTTGCAGATGACCTGAGTTCAGCTCCCAGCATGCACATCAGGCAGCTACCTCTAAGGGAGGGATGCTCCCAACTTCAGGTACATGGACATAGACAGACAGACACAGACATGTAAATAAATAAGAATTATAATATTTTAAAAAAATACCAGGTCTCTCTGTCCTTTATTTGGGAGCTAGGTGGGAGAGAGTGCGGCAGAAACTTACTTCATCCTAGCATTCAGAAGGCAGAGACAGGTGGGTCTTTGAGTTTGAGGCCAGCCTGGTCTACAGAGTGAATTCCAGGACAGCCAGGCTACCCAGAGATACCCTATCCAAACAAATAAATAAATAAATAAAGTTTATGAAGTGTTTTAAAAATAACAAATAGCCGGGCGTGGTGGCGTACGCCTTTAATCCCAGCACTCGGGAGGCAGAGGCAGGCGGATTTCTGAGTTCAATGCCAGCCTGGTCTACAAAGTGAGTTCCAGGACAGCCAGGCTACCCAGAGATACCCTATCCAAACAAATAAATAAATAAATAAAGTTTATGAAGTGTTTTAAAAATAACAAATAGCCGGGCGTGGTGGCGTACGCCTTTAATCCCAGCACTCGGGAGGCAGAGGCAGGCGGATTTCTGAGTTCAATGCCAGCCTGGTCTACAAAGTGAGTTCCAGGACAGCCAGGGCTATACAGAGAAACCTTGTCTGGAAAAACCAAAAAAAAAAATTAAATCAGGCATAGTAGTTTATGCCTTTAATCCCAGTAGAGGCAGGTAGATCTCTGAGTTCGAAGCCAGCTTGGCCTATATAGTGAGTTCTAGGGCAGCCAGGAATACAGAGAGACAGAGAGAGATCCTACATCAAAAAAATAACAAAAACCAAACAAATACAATAAGCTAGATTTGCTACTACATGTCTGTAATCCCAGTACTTGTGAGTCAGTGGCCTGAGAGTTCCAGGCCAGCCTGGGTTACATAGTGAATTCCAGTTTAGCCAGGGTTACACAGTTAAGACTGTAAAAAGGTGTAAGACAATAAGATAAGCTGAGTATTGGTAATCCCAGCACTCAAGAAGGGGAGACAGGAAGGTTCTATGTTTTAGGCTGTCCTGAGCTACAAGGACAAGACAGCCTTGAAAGAATAAAATTAGTTAGAGCTGGCAACAGTTTAGAGGTCAAATTGTTAAGAGAAGAATAAATCATGACCCCAGGAAATGTGATACGGACAAGACTACGAACGGGATTACCCCCCCCCCCCATGTACTGAGTTAAAGAAAGATAAGGGGCTAGCAATATGATTCAGTAAATAGAGGCGCTTGCAGTGCCAGTGACCAGAGTTCAATCCCTGGGCTGTGCATGAAGGTAGAAAGGAAGAACCAGCTCTATACGTTGTCCTCTGGGTTCCACACGTGCACCGTGCACACACACTCGCACGTGCAAACAGACAGCAATAACAGAGATCCAAGGGCTGAGGAATGAACACCCCAACTTCAACAGCTGAGGAGGCTGCCCTGCCCCACATAAAATGCCAGCTCAGCAGAAGGAAACCCCACGGTCCTTATGTACAATGCCTACCTGTTTACCAGTTCTCTTCACTCCCTGCCTGCCCTCCTCTCAGGTTCCAGCCTAGCCTCTTCAAACGTCTCTCCCAAGTCTTCCTCCCTCAGTTCCCCCAACAGTCTGCTTAAATGTTCCCTTCCCAGTAGTTTTCCCAGCACTAGCAGCTCCAAGCCATAACAACTAAACTGTTCTAGCCTATCTGCTCAGCTCAGCTCCCTCCGGCTCAACTGTCTAACAACGTCTTCACTAACTGCCTTCTCACTCTGCTAGTCCCCACCCCACAGATGGCTTTCTATATCTCCTATCCTGTTCCCAGAAATCCAAGGAGCATCCAACCCTGAAGGTCATAAGGTCACGCTGTTCTCCCAGCTAAGAATTCTTAAAGGGCCAGGGACACGAGATTAAATCACATCACCCTCTCAGACCTTTCCTTCCTTGATCAGACGTTTGCACTGAAAGAAGTACCAGTACTGAGTGTTCCTCCGGCCCCGCCACAGTTTGGGCTCCAATTCTTCCTCCTCAACACCCCGTTCCTTGAGCTGCAGGTTGTAGAGCTGGGCTGTTGATTTGTGGAATATCCTCCGGGAGGAGAATTTGTCAGAGAGGCCCCCAAAGCTCTCTTCTGCCTCCTCCTGAGGAGCCACAGTGCTGCGCTTACTGGAGTCAGAGCAGAGGCTGCTCATTTCCTTCTGGCTCCCTCTGCCCAGGGGCAGGGTGGAGGAGGAGCTGCAGAGGGCAGATCTCAGCCGTGCAGGTCCCCCCCTGCCTCCTGTCCATCGGGTGGATGCAACAGGATCCAGGTGCTGAAGGACAGACAGTCCTATGGGGTGGGGACCAGAAAAGAGCCGGTAGAGTCTTAGGAGGTCCATCGCTGGCCGCCTCGAGCCCCTGCAGCCTGGAATCAGGAAAAATAAGGAGACTGCATCAGACTCTATCTAAAAGTCAGAAAGGAGGGGTTGGCGAGATGGTTCCGTGTGCTCTTCCGAAGGTCCCGAGTTCAAATCCCAGCAACCACATGGTGGCTCACCCATAATGAGATCTGACCCCCCTCTTCTGGTGCATCTGAAGTCAGCTACAGTGTACTCACATATAATAATAAATAAATCTTTGGGCTGGAGCGAGTGGGGCCTACTGGAGTGGGCAGGGCTAACCGGAGCGAGCAGAGGTCCTAAAGAATTTCAATCCCCAACAACCACATGAAAGCTCACAATCATCTGTACAGCTACAGTGTACTCACATACATAAAATAAATAAATAAATCTTTAAAAAAAAAAAAAAAAAGTCAGCGAGAGACAAGTGTACTCACAAGGGTAGGCTCTGGGTTAGGAAGACCTGGCTCTGTGCAGGGTGGGGAGTGGGAGATGGGCCGGACTTACTACCTCAGCAAGGAGATGGGTAGAAAAGAGCCAGAAACTCAGGGCCATCCTCAGCTAGAATGTCAACTTCAAGGCCAGCCTGGGCTTCATGAGATTGTCTTTAAAAAGTAAGAGTAAGACGTGATGGGCCATGCCTTTAGCCCCTGCACCAGGGAGACAGAGGCAGGAGGATTTCTATGAGTTCAATGTCAGTCTGGTCTACAACAGTGAGTCCACGCTAGTCAGGGCTACCTAGAGATCTCCAGTCTCGAGGACAACAAGAGAGGCCCAAGAGGGTCTCAGCAGATAAAGGTGCTTTGCTGCAGAGCTCGGGGACCTGAGTTGGATTCCTGAACATGCTTGGTAGCACTTGTGGTCCAAGCTGTTCCCTGATCTGCACATGAGTGGTGTGGAAGGCACATATATGCACATGCTCTCTCTCACAGAGCTACACCCTCCCACCCTAGCATTCTATTTGTATTAGGCTGGGCTGGGCTAGAGCGTCCAGCCTGCTTACTTTGAATCCCTTTAATCAAAAACAAAACAAACAACAATAAAAACAAAACCAAACAAAACATAGTAACAAGGGCAAATAGGTACGACGGTATTTTGAAGCTTAGCTCCACTAGGTTGACTCGCTCTCCGGGGTCTCATGTAATGCAGACTGCCCTCGAACTTCTGACCCTCCTGCCTCCACTTGCCACTTACTGGGATGTACTAACACTGCCGGCTTCTGCGGTGCTGGGCAAGCACTTTACCAACTGAGCCACATCTCCTGTCCCCTTACCCGACTTTTAAACGTCTGCATTAGAGCTACACCCACAGAGACCTGGGACCCTAGGGTCGCCCCTTGCTTCCTCTCCCCAGGCCTTCAGATCCTACGTTTTCGCATGTGACGCCCGAGTTTGGACAAAGTCCCTCAGGTTCAATTTCCACCCGGCTTCCGGGTTTCCTATGAGGGTTGAACAGAAACTCACTCTGAGCGTTCTAAGCGGCGAGCCCCTAGTGAGACGTCCTCAGAGCCGAGGGACCGCGGCTCCAGAGACACCGTTCCTACCCTCAGCGTGCACGACGGAGATCCCGCGCAGGCGCTCAAAGAAACAGGCGATCGGTCGGCGGCTAGCCAGGCCTGAAGGAGTGGGAGGACTATGAGCTCCATTGGCTGAGTCTGGATGGGAAAAAAAAAAGGGCCGGCGCGGGCTCCGGCGCTCCCGGCATCCCTCGCGGGGCGGCGGCGGCGGTGGCGGCGGCGGCGGCGGCAAGCGAGAAGGGGACGGGGAGAGGTAGCGTGAGGTGCGGAGAGCGGCGGAGAGACCTGAGGGGGAGCTGGGCCCGAGGCCGCCGCCGCCGCCATGCAGGAAATCATCGCCAGCGTGGATCACATCAAGTTCGACTTGGAGATCGCCGTGGAGCAGCAGCTCGGGGCGCAGCCGCTGCCCTTCCCCGGCATGGATAGTGAGTGCGGGGCCCGGCGGGTGGATGGGCGATTCTGATTCTGACCAGAGGCTACCCCAGCCCTGGGCCCTGGAACTCGGGACCCTCACCCTCGCCTAGTTCCTCCGCTTCCGTCCTGGGACTTCCCGGTGTCACTTGAACTCGGGAGACCTTTCCTTGGATCCTTGATCCCGGGGGTGGGGGGGACTGCTCCGTGGCAATCCTCGGGACAGCAGGACTGTGTCGGTTGTTCGCGTAATTCTCCAGTGAACGCGTGTCATCCTGAAGTGGAACTGCCTTCTCCCACCCTGCTCCAACTACAGCGAAGTCTTAGAATGTCTCCCATTTCCACCTCTTAGAGGGCTCCTCTCTACTTTGATCAGAACTAGGCGGTAGAAGAGTCTGAGTGTATCTGACTGTCGAGGACTCCAAGTAGACCCTCATATTCCAGGCTTGCTTTAGTCTAACTCCTGGGAAATCCTTCCCTGTCCTGGTCCTGGAGTTGTCGGTTTTTCTCACTATCCCACCTCCGGGTCACCTGTCCCAACTCAAGCCCCCAGGGAACCTTTAGACCGAGCTACGTTTACTGTCCCTCTTCACGTGATGGTTTTCCTGTTCTGGTGGGATATATCTTCCGTTTTGGGGAGCCGCTTCAATTCAGACATAACTTACATCCTCTTTGGCCAGGTCGTCCTTGCACATATGTCTGCTGTTTGTTGTTGTTTTTCGAGACAGAGTTTCTCTGTATAGACCAGGCTGGCCTTTTAAGCACTAGACTTTTACTCGATTTAATGGCACTGCCTTGAGACCATGGAACATTTGTGTGGGGCAATAGATCTACAAACCTGTGGAGGCAAGTGTGCACTTAGTGAAGATTTGGGTTTCTTTTAAAAACACAGAAATAGCCTGGTGTAGCAGGAGTGTGATACTGCCCGTGGGAAATAGTTTTTGACATTGTGTGGCATTTGGAATTCGGAGGACTCTTAAGAGGGTATATAAATGCTAGGGCCCCAAGAATGTGGGTTGTTGGTTGGTTGAGGGTTGCTAAGAAGTTGTGAACAAAAAGGAACAAGAAATTAGATACCCTGACAGCAAAGACCAAACTTGCTCCCTGATCATCAGGAAGCAGTCTCACAATGACATCACCCCCTCTCTCCCTTCCATCCCTTTTTTCTCTCCTATCTAGTGTTAGGGGATTAGAAGGGTGGAAGATCAAAGAACCCACAAAGTAGCCCAAGTCTCCTTTGGAGAGCCAGGGATGTGCATAGCATGGATCCCTCTGAAACTCAGTTCCAGGCTTGGATGGTGCCTTGCTGGGCTTTGACATACCCAACACAACCACAAACAAGAAGTGCATGCCGAGGCACCTTCCATGTCAGCCATTCAGTGATGGCTCTTGCCTTTAATCTCAGCACTCGGGAGGGAGGAGCAGGCAGATCTCTGAAATTGAGGCCAGGCTGGTCTACAAATCAAGTTCCAGGATAGCCAGGGCTGTTACACAGAGAAACCCTGTCTCTGGGGAAAAAGAAAAGGAAAAAAAAACAAAGACAGAAAGAAATGTTATCTGTGGTTTTTGGATTTTTTTGTTTTGGTTTTCTTTTTTTTTTTTTTTTTTTTTTGTGGTTTTTTTTGGTTTTTCAAGACAGGGTTTCTCTGTATAGCCCTGGCTATCCTGGAACTCACTCTGTAGACCAGGCTGGCTTCGAACTCAGAAATCCGTCTGCTTCTGTCTCCCACGTGCCGGAATTAAAGGTGTACACCACCACTGCCCGGCTGGTTTTTGTTTTTTAAGTTTACAGTTTTCTGAAAATACACGCTGATACATCAGTGAAAACTATTTATGAATCCAAGATTTGTTCTACAGTCATGGCTGGTGAGTTTCTGGACTCGCTGACTGCTGCCGATTGTGGCTCTGCAGATTTACTGCCCTCCCAGAGCTGGCTGCATTTGTGCAGATGAATGGCCTTGCACCTTTGTAATTCCAGGTAGATGTCGCATATTAAGGGCTGGCCTGCTTGATCTTCCATTATATTCTTCCACTAGGCTAATGTCTAAAGAGGCCCCTGCCTGCTCTGTCGTCTTCCCTGCTCAGAGGCCTCATCTAGTGATTGTTGGTTATTTCCTGTGAGACCATTCATTCCTGTCTCTGTCTCATACTAATATACCTGTAAATTAACCCCCATGGGAGGTCGGAGCTGGGGGTAATTATTTCTCTGATCTTGTGTTCCTTCTTGCCCTCTCCACCCATTCTTAAATGTCTTGAAAGCTCTTGGCTTCCAAGAGGTTCTCAGATGTTTAGTCCCACAGTGCAGTCACATTTCACGAGTCTGACTGAAACAAGTGGCTTTTGCTTTGAGACAAGGTCTCACTGTGTTACCCTAACTGGCCTGGAACTAAATGTGTAGCCCTGGCTAGGCTTGAACTCAAAGGTCTGCCTGTGTCTGCCTCTGAGTCCTGGGATATCCCACCATGCCAGGCATGGGCTTTGTGTTTCTTGACAGCTCACTTCATCCTGCAGTCAAGGTCCTAAGAGTTCCCTCCATTGGTTCCTAGCTTTAGTTGATGGCTGGTTCTTTCCTTTTACAGAGTCGGGGGCTGCTGTCTGTGAATTCTTTTTGAAAGCTGCCTGTGGCAAAGGTAAGAGACCCTTGACTTCCTCACATCCTTCCTGAGGTATCCTGTGTTGTTTGTATTTTGAGGTTAATTTGGTTTTTTTAAGAGAGGTTGTTTTTTGGTGAGCAGTCTATCATGTATTTAGGTGATTTTATGTGAGGGTTTTTTTTTGTTTGTTTGTTTGTTTTTTGTTTTTTTTTTTAATTTTAATCGGTGAATAAAGGTTAGAGCCTGTGGTTGGGCAGTGGAGGTTTGGAAAGGGGGGACTGGAGGTCTGAGAGTGGGGACAGGTGGGAAGGAGAAAGGACTGAAGAGGAGGAGGAGGAAGCCATGGTGGAGCAGAACCACGTGGCCAAGAGAAACCACAAGTCACAAGGGGTCTATAGCTGCGGAGTAAGTTAGTGTGTATTAGATCTGCCCAATGTGGGCTTATAGCTTATAATTACAGTAACTAGATTGTGTGTTTTTTACATGGGCTTATTGGAGTTGGAAATTCCAGCTACACCCTGCCCCTACTTGGCCCTCTAGCAGATTTACAGGCCACTGGGTATCTGCCTGTATTACCTTCAGTTGTATTATAGTGTAGATGAATGTTCCTAAATGAAGCCATGGCTTAGATGGGCTAGGAGGACATTAGACTATGGTACCCAAAAACCTAAACACAGACTTGAGCCTGCCTGGCTTCAAGGTTGCCTTCTTTTGTTACTTTCCCTTCTCGTGGAGAGGAGAACATACAGACTTTCAGGCACTTCTCATGGTCTCAGAATTACACGGAGCCATGCCCAGTGGCTGGATGCAGACTTTTTTTTTTTTTTTTTTTTTTTTTTTTTTTAAATTTCAGTGTATACAAGCTCACTGTTCCTCTGGCTTCCTAGTCAAAGCCTGGCCAAGTCTTTCTCGGGGGCCTCACCAGAGGCTGTGTGAGCCAAGCTATCCATTGACTCATAGGTGTCTGTGGGCAGGGCCTTGTGTGTCCGATGCTTGAACAGGAAGCACAGACGCAGAGCAAGGGATGCTTTGAATGGATGAACTAGGAACAGTGAGTTTGGCCTGCTCGGTGCACTGCTGCACGGTGCTGAGGCAGTAGACCAAGCCTGGAGGTGGAGAACAGCTTGACCTCAGGGTCCCTGGTCAGGACATCATTCTCTCTCTCTTATTGGGTCCTGGTCTCATTGGGTCCCGAGTTTGCTCAGCTCTTCTGCCTTCTGACTGTTAGGTAATTACACAGATAGTAGCAGGCTGGGCCCTGTTGGGTTCTGTTTCTCAAACCTTAATAGAAATTCCCTGGGTTTCTCTTTAGTCCAACTTCTAAGCTTTTATTAGTGAGACTAAGAATCCCAAAAGGGAACCCCAGTTTCCTAGATAATTTGTGCCACACACTATGGGGCTCCCGAAATTCCACCAGGAATGTGACCACTCACCTCTTGCTTCGAAGGCACTCTTAGTTCATGGCACTATAGCCACCCCGTAGCCGGGGAGCCATACACACGTGCTGACCAGTTACAAACGTTAAAGTGTAGTTCCTCAGCCATGCTGCTGCTAACTCAGATGCTCAGCAGCCACACGAGGCCAGTGGCTGCTGTCCTGCAGAGTGAAGGCGTAGAGCATTTCTTTCCATTGTGGCCAAAAATGGATCTGGGCAGGGCTAGTCTCCTCCTCTTCATTAGTACAGGCTAGCCCTTCCCGCAGTCATGGCCGGCCTCCGTTACATTTGAAGAGGGTGGCTCTCTCCCACCTGGGTGGGACACTCCCTGCTGTGGGACACTGCTCCTGCTCATGTCTGTCCCAGCTCTGCAGTGGTAAAGCTGATTGTCTTCTCGAGGCTGCAGAGCACTTTGAATTGGACATGGCCTGCCTGGCGTCCAGGATTCTGCTGATGGCCCTCTTTATCCTGTAAGGCTTACTCTTTAGCCACCCCTCCACTTTTTTATTTCTAGTATCCATGGACCACTAGAACTGTTTGGTTTGTTTGTTTAAGGAACCAGTTCATCCTCCCACCCCCCTCAAGGCTTATTATGTATCTGTCTTAATACTAATGTCTGTGAAATTATGACATGATATTTTAGTGTTTTGTTGTTATTTTTGTTATTTTGAGACAAGGCCTTGATGTGCGGCCCTGTGCCCCGGAACTCACTATATAGCCCAGAGTGGCTTTAAACTCACATCGATCCACACTGCCTTTGTCTCCAAAGTGATGGGATCAAAATGTGTGCCACCATACCTGACAGTTCTATTTGTATTTTTCCAAAATACTTTAAACTCAAATACATGGCTATTAAATTTAAAATAAGGGGCTGGCGAGATGGCTCAGTGGTTAAGAGCACTGACTGCTCTTCCGAAGGTCCTGAGTTCAAATACCAGCAACCACATGGTGGCTCACAACCACTCGTAATGAGATCTGACGCCCTCTTCTGGTGCATCTGAAGACAGCTACAGTGTGCTTATTTATAGTAATAAGTAAATCTTTAAAAAATTAAAATTAAAATAAGGCTACAGAGATGGCTCAGTAGTTAAGAGCTGTTCTTCCAAAAGACCCAAGTTCAATTCTCAGCACCCACATAGCAATTCACAACCATCCGTAACTGCAGCTTCAGGGGACTTGACGCACCCCTCCCCTTTTCTGGCCTCTGCAGAC
This sequence comes from Mus pahari, assembly GCF_900095145.1. Taxonomy (NCBI): domain Eukaryota; kingdom Metazoa; phylum Chordata; class Mammalia; order Rodentia; family Muridae; genus Mus; species Mus pahari. The sequence continues at coordinate 35,239,340 of NC_034612.1, forward strand.
ACTGTAGGCACATGTGGTACACAGACAGGCCAAACATTTGTTTGCTGGTATTCTACCAACATCCACTTGCCTTCTGCAGAGACACTACCTCTGCTGGTTTCAGGTGGTTCAGAGAAGTGCAGGGCGACAGCTCTCCAGCTTTCCCTGGGTCCATTTCCACCTGAGCCTGTATCTCTCTTCATTCTTCTGGCAGGGGGCATGTGCCCATTCCGCCACATCAGTGGTGAGAAGACAGTTGTGTGCAAACACTGGCTGAGAGGACTGTGCAAGAAAGGGGACCAGTGTGAGTTCTTGCATGAATATGACATGACCAAGATGCCTGAGTGCTACTTTTACTCCAAGTTCGGTAAGGCGTGGGACATCCTGGGAGGCCTTGCTGAGAGCCAAGCCGCGGGGTCCCTCAGGATTGCTCAGGGGCCGCTGCAGCTCTCTCTCTCCTCTTTCCAGTACTTGGGCAGGGCCTGGCAACCTGAGCTGGCTCTTCAGTAAGAGGGTGTTCTCGTCTCTGTCATAACTTCATGTCCATGTGGCCCTTCAGCGTTGGGAGCACTTTGGGACATTGAGTGAGCAATCCCGATGAGCTGGCTGGAAACCATCACTGCTCGTGGCAGGCAGCCTTACCCCTGAAACCCACATCTCCTGGCATAATCACTGCTCACCCCTAGCCTAGTTTCTGCCCTCTCTCTGGGAGTGTGACCTTAGACAATAGCATGGCTATACCTGCAGTGCACAGAATAGCAAGCCTAGGGCTGACTGTCTTCTGGTGTGGAACCTACACTTCCCATGAAATTAAGATTGCTTTGAGTGCTAATAAGAGACCAAGAAGCCGGTCCCTCCTATTTGGGGTGGCCTGAATGGAGAAGCAAGGCAGAATGGAGCCAGTACAGAACTTAGTCCCCAGGGATCTGCTCTGGTCCACCATTAGGTGTCTCAAGAAGTTCTGATGGTCAGCCCAAGGGCTTCTGTGTTTCTAGGCCCTGTGCACTGCCAAAAAGGTCAGAAGGCTTCCAGAGGCCATGTGGTGAGCTGAGTTTCATAGCACTGGTACTAGAGGAGATGCTGGTTGTTTTAGTATCCTGGGGCTTAGGTGGTTTTGAGTCTACATCTTGCATTATACCCTCCATTGGTCTGTAACTGACGGTGTAGATCTGGGTTGTCTTGAATATTCAGTGAACCTCCCACTTCATTCAGTCTCCCAAGTGCTGGGCTAACAGGTAAGAGTCACCATGCTTGGCTTTGGGTGCCGACGCCTTAGTTTCTTTTCCTTTTTTCTTTTTAAGATATGTATTATTGGTGATGCTGCTGCTTGTGTTTTGTTTTGTGTTTTTGAAGCAGTATGAGTTGAGGGGTCAAAACACACAGACAGAAATGGAATGCAGGCTTCCTCCTCAAGCTTGTCCCATCACCACCTCCATGCCATTACCTTATCACACAGCAGCGTGGACAGGGCCGCCCTCAGCAAGCTGTCTTGGGTTGCCCCTCTTTTATGCTGATAGCCACAGTCCGCATCCCCCATGTCTCTATCGGCCCCTTCACTTGCCTGTCCATTGTAGAGCAGTCTGCCTTGTGTTGCTGCTGCAGCTGCTGACAGATGGGTCACACGCTTATGTTGGATCCTCTCCCTCTGGGTCTTAAAGGGACAGGCCTTTCCTTGCGTGCTAGAGTTTTGCTGCAGTGGCCCAGACTCAATATCTGATAAACTAGGGAGAATAACAGGGAGCTGGTTATGGAAAATACTGTGAAAGAAATGACTAGAAGTAATACACACCTCAGAACGGGCTTGAGCCAAGTGATCTGTGAAGGTCCCTGAGGGAAATTCTGAGCTGGAGGCTAAGCAGGGGCCAGTGGAGGCTGAGGGCTCACCTTGGGCAGCTAAGTGAGGAGCATTGGGTACTTAAGCGAGAGGGCTGGGCGTCCTCTGCGCTCTACATGGGGTGTGTTAGCCTTGGCTGCAGAGCGCAGCCTGGATGTGCGTCCTCATGTTGGTCCATCCTGATGTCCTGTCCTGAGAGGTGCTGGTCAACATGTTACCATCAGCAAGGCGTATCCATGCCACAGCACACACCCAACCTCAAACTCTCAATGTGTAGTCCACCCAGCGTTTCTCAAGTTAGAGTTCTTTAGACCTGTGTTACAGCTCATAGGTGTGAAAAGTAGGCAGAATAGTGATTCCCTGGTCTCAATAGATGTGCTTAAAATATCTAGTCTGGAACTATCTTGGGGTGTTCCAGGCCAAGCCGAACTAGTACCCTTCCAGTGGCAGTGGTGTGTGTGAAGGCAGGATTTGTCACAGTCCCACAGACTTTGCCCTTAGCTATTGCATGAGCGAGCTGATCCTGGACACTAGAGCCACCTGGTCCCTTTGGTTTGGGAGACAGTCCCAGCACAGTTCCTTGAGGCCATATATACACATTTCCTGCAGGGGAATGCAGCAATAAGGAGTGCCCCTTCCTGCACATCGACCCTGAATCCAAGATCAAGGACTGCCCTTGGTATGACCGCGGCTTCTGTAAGCATGGTAGGTGACAGCAGGCCTCCTCGGGCTCACCTGATCCCAAGACTGGATCCTCTCGGGGCATCACTTCCCCTACTTTACCCAGCTCAGCAAAACCTGACTTTCTGTGGCCACTGAGGTGTTTATTTATTGTTTTCCATCTCACAGGGTCACACTGTGTAGGCCAAGCTGGCTTTAAACTCAGTCCTCTTCTGTTAGTTTCCTATGTACTGTGATCACAGGTGGGCGCTACTGTCCCCCGCTGTGGGGCATTTTCCTACCCTCATTTCCCTAAAGCCTCCCAACAGGGCTGTGATCCGGTGTTCCCACTTGCATGGAGAGTGTAGCACACTGTCCCCTGTGAATAAGCCATGAAGCCAGCATTTGAAGCCACACTCTGGCTCCGTACCTCAGACAGGCTGAGCAGGGCTCTGACTGAAATGGGACAATTACACATTGCCTCAATGAAAGGCCATCTGAACAAACTGAACGCTGGGCTTTGCAGGTCCCCTGTGTAGGCATCGGCACACCCGGAGAGTCATTTGTGTGAACTACCTTGTTGGATTCTGCCCTGAGGGACCATCATGTAAATTCATGCAGTGAGTATCCTGGCTGCGCCAGCCCTGCTGCTGCCTTCTGGGTGGTTCCTTGGTGTGGCTGTGCTTGAGTCTCAAGGTGGCATCCACCCTATGGTCTGGTTAGAACTGAGAGGTGGGGATCTGTCTGCTAATGATGATTCTGCTTCCAGAGCCCAAAGGCAGCTCTGCCTAGCCCAGCATTTAGCCTTCTGTGAGCTGAGGGCCACTGGGGAATCTACGGGGCCACTGGTAGATGCTATGGGCCCTGTGTACTAAAATAGCTCTCATATAGTCCCCTTGCAAGCCACTTAGGGAATTAGGGACTCACTGTGTTGGCCCTGAGCTTGGTGTTCCATATACAGTAGTTCATGGACAGAAGGCAGGTAGAAGAGAGAATGATCGTTTCCCACATCCAAACCCCTAGGTTCAAGGCCCAATCATTGCTGTTGGTGGCTAATGGTGCCTGATCAAGGGCAAAGCCATTTGGATCTCTGAAGCTGGGTTCTTCTTGTCCCACAGGATTAGCATCCTTCTCCTAGGTCCATAACATTGGCCTTGAGAGTCTAAGGCACATGTGTCCCATGGTAGCTGTGGACTTCTGTCTGAAGTGACATGGGGACTGTAGAGAGCCTCCCCGTCCAATGCTGCTTCGGCCACATTACCCAATCTGCAGCAGTTGTAAAGTTTACCTGGTTTGGGACTTGCATCTGCCCAGTCCAGGGATAGCTGCTTGCAGGTGAGCATGTCACCAAGTGCTGCTGTACATTCTGAGGAGGTCTTGATACTCTTCTGGACTGCATGGGGCATTTATAGCACAGCACAAAGACCAAGACAGCCATGCCTTCTTTTAGAATAGCGCTTGCCCAAGGGTTCCACCATCAATTGTTTGTGCCAGGCAGGCCTGCCCTGTGTCCCAAAGTTTGGATTGCTTTTGTTTTGTTCGGAGGATACGTGTGGTTTTTCCAAACACTCACTGCCTGACCCTAACTCATCTCATGCCCTGTCTTCTTTTCTGGCCAGCCCTCGATTTGAACTGCCCATGGGAACCACTGAGCAACCCCCACTACCACAGCAGACACAGCCTCCAACAAAGGTATTGTACCCTGCTGCCTCCCTGGCCACACTGGCCTGCAGAGATGTTCTCATTACCCACTCTGTGAGGTCTACTGTAGACCCTACCTGGGGGCCTTGTGAGGAGGGCAAAGCGGGAGGCGGGGGAGAGAGGGGATACGCCCTCTTATTCCAACAGAAAAATCAGGGCAAAGCAGTTTTCTTGTTTTAGAGACGAAGGGTTGTGAGCCCGGGCGGGTGGGAGATGGGTCCATGTAGCACAGTCACTGTAAATGTGGGGCTGTGCAGTTGTGGCTCAGTGATGTCTGCCTTGGGAGCTGGGAGGGAGAAGAGAGCAGGGGGCCTGGGCCAACGCTGGCCACTCTTGCTGCTGACTCAGAACCTTCCCTTTACAAAGGAGGAAACTTGACCTCCCAGAGGGAGGGCTTTACCTGAGGGGACACTGCCAAGCAGTGGCAGACATGGAGATGACTTCTGGCAAGTGCTGGCATGGCTCCTTGGGGACTAACCTGTCACAAACAGGAATAAAGGACTATCCAGACCCACAGTTCAGTATGTCCCCCTAAGCACAAGGAAAGGGAAGTGTCATGGACAAATGGGGATGCACAGTAGTGCTCAAACCAGGGCACCCTGGACTTACAAGTGGGAGTGGTGCACTGGGTCAGAGGAAGGACTGGCCTGCATGACAAGCAGGGCCTTCAGCAGGTCTGCATAAGCTAACTGCCCTCCTGAAACCTCACTTTACCTGACTGGCTTTTAAGTCAGGTACCACGTCCCCTTCTGGTCCTTCCCAGTGCCAGAGCCTGAGGGGCTTGCACAGATCCCTAACCTCAAGTGGCACCAAGCAAATCAGACTTCCTGAAGAAAGCCAGACCGTCCCTGGCGTAGGTGCAGCTGGTAACCTCGGGGTTCCTAGCTCATATTTCATGGGTCAGAGCCAAGATCCCATCTGGTTGGAGGTGTGGACTTGTTCTGGAATCCCTACCTAAGAGCCCCACTCCCCTTTCCATGAATCCTAGAGGAGGGCCCTCTCAGCCCCTAGACTGCAGGCCAGCATATCAGGCTCCAACTGTTTTTCTGTGACTGTTGCTCGCCGTGTAGGCTGCTAAACATCTGGCTGAACCAAGCGTTCATCCTGACCTGAAGCTAGAACCTCAGAAACAAAAGTAAGGCCTGATCGTGCCCTCACCCCGCCGCCCAGAGACTTCCTCTTGTCTCTTCCATCCTTTCTTTTCTACTTTTAGTTCTCGTTTTTGTGTGTCTGCATGGTGTTTTTCGGACAGCAGCTCCTGCCATCATCACCAGAACTTTCTTTTCGGCCCACTTTCCTGGGGCAGGCCATTGCGGAAGCCCTCTTCCTGCTGGTTATGCAGGAGAGGTCCCGTCCTCTTTTTTTCCTGTCCCCATTGGTAGTCCTCGTGCACGTGTTTTCCGCAGTAAAACCGTGTTGTGTAACTCTTTCCAGCAAAGTAACAATCCGCCATTACAGAGGTCGTCCTCCCTGATCCAGTTAACGAGTCAGAACTCTTCTCCCAATCAGCAGAGAGCCCCGCAGGTCATTGGGGTCATGCAGAGTCAAAACAGCAGTGCAGGCAACCGGGGACCCCGGCCGCTGGAGCAAGTCACTTGCTACAAGGTGAGTACCAGGGGTAGGGTGGGTGGGGCAGGGGGGACAGGGCACCATCTTCCGTCAGTGGTCACTTCCTCACTGCACAGATGTGTGGTTGTCTTTGGACAGTAATAACATTTTCATTAGTGCCGATTTGCAGAGTAAAGGTAGGCCACTGTGGTGGGCTAGTCACTGTCCTCCTTCCTCTCCTGCCAAGGCAGTGTGGAGGAAGGTGCACATGTGCTATTTAATGAGTACATTGTGCTGTGAAACAAGAATTTTCAAAAAGGGTAGAGTGATGCTCCAAACAGCCACGTGTGCATCCCTAAGGAACAGGGCAAATCTTTGGGCCCATGTGCACAGGGATTGGATTAGGAACACACCCCAGCCCATATCAGAAGACTCTGAGGGAGAGTCTCATGAAAATGTGTAGCTGCTGGATAGCCCTTACAGGAGTTTGGGCTTATATTTGCATCCTTGAAGAGAATGGCAAAGTTCAAAGCTTGAGGGTATGCCATTGCCATCTGACAGGAGCAGGCCCCCTCATACTCTGAGGGATGAACTTGTGATTAAAAATCACAAAACATGTTGGGAAATATCCTACATGGTCAGTCAGCAGTGACATCCATGGGGGATTTCAGACAGGGGCAGCTCAGTGGACAAGACGATTGTTGTGTAATTGTGAGGACCAGAGTTTGGATCCCAGGCACCTATATAAAGGCTAGATGGGTGTGGCCCAGATCCTTAGTAGAGACAAGATCCCTGGAGTTGTGGGTTCATTTTGAGACCCTGCCTCAGTAGAGAGAAGGAAGACCAAGTCACTTTGGTGCCTCTGTGCATGGACAATCAAATAAGCACACACGCGCACACACACACAATGCGCACGCACACATACACATGCATGCAGAAAAAAACACTGGAGGGAAATACCTACATAAGCATGCACATGGACTCCTAGAGTGAGCTTAATTCATATACCCTCTTTCTTTGTAGTATCTTAGCCTCATCCCATGGCTGTACATTGCTGGAGGTATGCAGCCTTGCTTTCTGTTTAATGATCAGTCTTTACAACAATGCGTGGAAATCTGATCTTTCTCAGTGGCTACATAACCACAGCTTATTTCACCACAGCTGTTAAAAGACTGTGTATGGGTTTGTTCTTAGCTATAGCCTTGACTGATAGCCACTGGCATCTGCATTTTGCTAGTGGTTCTGAGCTATAAGATGCTTATATACATTGCTAGGCATGGCCTAAGGCAATGCCACTACAACCAGGCATTCTTAGAAACCCTGCAATATCCCAGAGAAGTCTGTAACCCTGGGAGAAGGGAAGGCAATTGCTTAAAGGAAAATCAAAGTAAAAATATGTGCGAATTCAGATGCCACAGGCTATGAGAACCGTGTGGAGCTTGGGAGGCGGAGCGTTCCTGGTCATTTTCAAAGATGGCATTCTAAAGCATCTTAGCTGCCATCTTGTTCCTCTAGCACTGTGCGGCAGTGGCTCCTTTATGATGCATACACTCAGGTCCTGAGACCTATCAAGTGTGTGTGCCCAGTCCTGGAAGAAGGGCTTCCTGGTTCCTTCTGATGGTCACATAGCCCAAGGGCTTGCTGGTCCCTTCTGATGGTCACACAGCCCAAGGGCTTGCTGGCTGCTGTCTAGACCTCTAGACCACTCATGCACACAGAAAGGCACATCTGAGTTGGGAGCCAGCGCAGCTGGATACTGACAGATGCCACGGTGGCAGCCAGGACAGAGTTGACATGGACATGGGCATGGGGACCTGATAGGAAGTTTGCATCGAGTTGTGGCCCCTTGCAATCTCCTGTCCATTTGTGCAGTGCTAGACCAAGGCTGTTCAGGCACTACAGAAGGGCGAAGTTAGGATGAGTGATAGCTCTGTCAGGTAACACTGGCAGCTCTGCCTCTCCAGGCTGAAAGATTATCAGATTGCTCTGGCCCTGTGATCAAAGGCTGCCCTCAGATAGCTTTGAAATGTATTCAGGACCCAGGAGGGAAGCTTCAGGCGTAGCTCGCCCTCAGTGTTCTCAGCAATGGCTCCCTGAACTGGGGCAGGAGCCTGGTGGCTTCTGTCCCGTTGGTCCCTCCTGTCTTCTCTAGGAACCCCAGACATTGGCTCAGAGGTAAGGTGACTGTCCTGCCCTGTGGAGGGGCAGGTGGGGGAGCTCATGGTGTGTGGAAGACCCTGTTGGGCAGGCCTGGGGCCAGTGCCCGTGTGGGGGGCTGAGGAGCTGCCCTGTGTCAGCCTCCTCGCCTCTGCTGAGCGTCCTCACAGGCTGTTACTTGGTGGGTACGGCTTTAGTTAGCATCAGAACTCTAATGCTTTTCCCCATTCCTTCCCCTCCTGTTCCCAGTGTGGTGAAAAAGGACACTACGCCAACAGATGCACCAAAGGGCATTTGGCCTTTCTCAGTGGACAGTGACAGCAGCAGCAGCAGCAGCTGGCATCACTGTGGAGCAGCCTGAGGGGCCTGCTGATGGGAGCACGCACTTAGCTGCTGACTGTAGGACTGGCAGGACTCGGGCTGGAGCTGCAGGCATACCTGTCGGGGCTCATTTTGAGGGGCCATGTCTGTCCTTTCATTTTGCTATAATTTTTTTTTTTTAAAGAAGGACCATGTGCTTCAGTTGGGTCCCCTGCGCCAGAGTTTGCCTGGACATCAGTGCCTCATTTTTTTTATTTTTTGGACTCCCTGCACACTGTCCTGTTGGGGAGAAAGAAGCTGGGAAGGGCTATGCTTGGTCCTGGGTGGAAGACAACTGGCAGTTCCCCTCAGGGCCTCATTTAAACACCAGCACCTAAAGAGGACGGGTGGATCATGTGGGGCTGTGGCCAGGTCAGCCTGCTTTCTCCATGTCCTGCTGACATCTGAAATGTGCCTATGAATGTGATTTGAACACAGGAGCCCTTCCTGACAAACGTGGAGCACCCACTGCCTGGCCTGGCCCTAACTGTGGGAGGGGTGCCAGGCTCCCCAGGCTGAGCTGCTTGTCTGGGCTTGCTTGCTTGTGGAGCACCCGTCAGACAGTGCTGCAGACCACCCTGAAATAGCTGACCCAGTTGGTCTGCACCTACCTCCTGCCAAGCAAGCTCTGTGCTGTCACTCAGACACCTGTGGCATGCAGAGGCCGCCCATCCTTGAGCCTAGAAAATGTGAATCCATCACCTGCAACCTGCTGGGCGAGTGGGCCTATCCAAGTTCGGTTATAAGAATACTTTCTATGAGGTTGATTAAAAAACTTGTTTTTTAGCCTGTGTTTCATTACTTAAAGAGACACCTAAAGAAGAGTCCCATCTGGCAGATACCAGTCTCACAGTGAAGTGACCTCTGCTAGGAAGGGCCTCTGCATCCTCTCTCATGTTCGGTTTGATGATACCTCGTCATCAAACTAGGCCTAGCTCTAACCCTGTTCATATAGGCTCCATGCAGTGAGTCGTCTCCACCCCTCCCTCCTGTTGTATGGATATTTTTAATAAATCCTGGCGTGGGGTTCCTTCCCGCCTTTGACCATTTACGTTCCTGGATGAAACACACACATACACACCGTGGCCTTTATATTTCAATATTTCTTAAGCAGCAAATAGCAGGGCAACTGCCTAACTTCCATGTTGTTAGAGTCTACTTTCTATCCATAACCCCATTATTACTAATTTCAGTGTTCCATCTTGGCTGCTCTTGGCCCTTTTACATGGCTATTCTGGTTATCTCCCCCCCCCCCTCCCATTAGCTACTGGAATCTTCATTTACCAATCAGAATTAACTGGAGCAGGGTCCTTCAGTGTCTCAGTGCCAACAGTTTTGGGGACCTAAATTAACATTAGAAGACAAGCAGCATGCAGCAAACCCACTACACTCCTCCAATCCCATAAGCAACTGACAGCTTGGCCTTAAATCAGAAGAGTCAGGAATGGAGAGTGCTTTGGGACAGCCATGAGCTTGCTTCAGACAGGCCAGCACCTCTTACCATCCATCCACTAGCTGTTGACTCTAGCCATTTTACCAGTTGCTGGTGGACCTCATGCAGAAAGGCAGAAGACATTCAGGCCAACCCCAAATCCTGTGGTTAAAATGTCCAGGAGTGGGCTGGAGTGATGGCTCAGTAGTTGGGAGCACTCGCTGCTTTTCTAGGGGCCCTAGTTCGATCCCTAGTACCCTCAAGTATCCACAGCTCCAGTTCTAGGGGACTTATACTCTCTTCTTCCTCTGTAGTACCAGGGACACAAATGATTCCAGCAAACATCCATACACTTTTTTTTAAGTAATTAAAAGCATTTGCTGCTCTTAAGAGTACCTGGGTTCTATTCCCAGCACCCATATGGTAGCACATATGGAGACTGCAGTTCAAAGGGATTTGATAACCTTTTCTTATCTTTGTGGGCATGAAGCACACACTGTGCACGTGCATGCTGGCAACATACCCCAAAGAGCCAGGTGTGGTGGCACATGCCTTTAAATCCCAGCACTTAGGAGGCATATGCAGGCTGATCTCTGAGTTTGAGGCTAGCCTGGTCAATGTAGTCAATTTTAGAACAGCCAAAGCTAAGTAGAGAGACCCTGTCCCTAAAGAGAAAAATTGTCATGACTCAGTGGTCTGTGCTTCATACTGTATCAGCAACCAACAGCCACAGCACCTCTAGATAGCCACAGTGCTTATGGTAAAGGACAAGTCTCTAGACAGCTAGAAACCCCAGATAATATGCTGCCCCGCAGTGAGCTGGCTTGCAATCCCAAGCACACAATGGTGTACAGAGCCCACAGGTTTCGTGAGTCAAAATCCTGGACTGTGGACAAGTCAGAACAATGACTACAGCAGGCAAGCAGTACGTGAACCAGCCACCTTTTATTGGACACCAGTTCTCAGTCAGGGTGTGAAGGTTCAGCCCGTTGAATTCTTCCTAGGTCGGAGTGGAGCGGGCAGTTATGCTCGGCCATGCAATGCCCTCCAGCGACCCCTCTTCAGTGGTACTTGCGTCGCCGCTCATGTTCTAGAAATAGGAAAAGCAGTCTCTTACCGGGTGTCCATGTGAGAGCAGAGTGGCGGCAACAGACTACAACCACCTCAGTCCTTCCTGTCATTTTCTTCCAGGTAAGTTAGGACCTGCCAACTGACACAGCTATCCATTATAGCCCTGCCACAAAGTGTCACCCAGGTCCAATGAGACTGGCGAGCTGGTGCTGTGAGAACAGCCGTGAAACCGAGTCAGAGGCTCGTGTTCCCACCCAGTCTTCCACCAGACACCAGCAGCCCAGGGCTGTGATGGAGGAGCGGCTGTGCTCTGTCAGAGCATGTATAACCCCTGGATCATACACTCGACTGCTTACTGTCCTCTTCACACTAGCCACCAGGAGAGCAAGCCAGTTTTCAACATTTTACATCATGCTTCCCGATCACTAAACTTTAGCCTAATTCCATCTTATTTTTCCTGGGTTCTTTTTCCTAGGCTCCTCACTTAAACCAGTTTCAGACACACCACATTACTGTAACTTCCTCTCAGGTGGAAGCACACACTGGTCAGGAGCAGCGCAGAGCTCCACTGCTAACAGGGTGGACTGCCATATCTAACTAACAAAGCCACGCTCCTGGGTAGCAGGGAGCCAGGTCATGCCTGAGGACTTACTGAGTTCCTTGTAGGAAATGCAGTAGCTGAAAACCACGTAGGCTGCCAGGACCATGCTAATTCCCGAGATGCTGCCTTTCCGAACGTTGATGTACTTGTTGTAATACCGGTCATACCCTGCAAGAGAGAAGGTGCTCACTACCAACAAGACTGACACTGCCCAGTCGGATCCCTAGGGCTACACTTACTGGTGATGCTGGGTAACACAAATACCTTATGATGTTCTATCTCCATAACCCAAGACGAGCCCCAGATCTTAAGCCCGTTTAACAGGACACCTACCCTTTCTTTGGCTTTAATCATGTGGATGTGGCTCAGGTTGTTAGTCTATATGATCTTACCTCATCTCCACCTCTTCTAGCCTGGGAACCCTCTGACTCTAACTGTGCTGCAGATTGCAGCCTCCAGTAAGGGCCACTTCACTTGTCGGGGTAGACTGGCCAAGCCCTTCATTGCTGTGGTTTGGTCTCTTGCTATGCACTGTAATGCTGAATTCTATACCCAGAAGGTCTAGGCCTACATGAGTGACTTCTCGTGTTTACAAGCTTTTTAAAACCTTGTTCCCTGATTTAAAACTACTGGTTAGGCCGGGCAGTGGTGGCACACGCCTTTAATCCCAGCACTGGGGAGGCAGAGGCAGGCGGATTTCTGAGTTCGAGGCCAGCCTGGTCTACAGAGTTGAGTTTCAGGACAGCCAGGGCTACACAGAGAAA
>NC_034612.1:35252381-35284575 GCF_900095145.1 Mus pahari
CTGGTGAGATGGCTCAGTGGGTAAGAGCACCCGACTGCTCTTCCGAAGGTCCAGAGTTCAAATCCCAGCAACCACATGGTGGCTCACAACCACCCGTAACAAGACCTGACGCCCTCTTCTGGAGTGTCTGAAGATAGCTACAGTGTACTTACATATAATAAATACATAAATAAAATCTTTAAAAAAAAAATTTTTTTTTAAATAGCAATGGCTGCCTGGGAGGAGCTACGGGCATGGGCATAGGCTATACAAATTTCCTGGACAGCTATAATAGACGTGGGGGTAACGGCAGAATATTCTAGGGGCAGAGCTGGAAGAACGCCTTAAACTAGGTCAAGTCACAGGAGGAGTAGCACACGGTGCCCAGAGGAGGCCCAAGGCCATGCACGCGTCCGTCCATCGAAAGATCCGACCAGTGCTGTCGGGCCTGAAGGACGAGTGCCTGCGCGAGCCCTCTGAGGTGTGTCCGAATGCTTGAAGGGTGGGCACTCGCAGGCCGGGACCACCACTTCCCAAACTCACTCTTTTCTGGAACAGGTCTCTTCTTGTTTGTAATCCTTCTTTTTGAGACAAGAGCCTCGTGTACCCCAGGCCAACAAATTTGCTAACAGCGAAAGGTGACCCTGACCTCTGAGCCTTCGTGCATCCAGCTTCCTAATGCTACAAGTACCGCTGTGTGGAACCACACCTGGTTTTCAGTTTCCTCTAAGACAGAGGCACTGACCCTGAGCAATGAAGTTATTCTGAGCTGGGCATAGTGGCACCATTACTTGGGAGGCTGAGGCAGGCTGAAGGAAGTGCAAGGCCAGCTTAAGCCTTATAGCCTCAAAAGACTGCAAAACATTTCCCAAGCCAAAGCGTCTCAGTGCTCACCTCTGCTGTTTACGTGTGCATGCCAATGGTACGTGCGCTCTCACATTCACGGCTGCTAGAGCAAAGTGTGTGGAGGCCAGAGATCACACAGGTAACTTCCCGCCTGTCTCCACTAGGCTCTGAGACAAGGCTGCTCACTAGACTTGGAGCAGCCAGTTAGGAGTCTCTCAGTGTCAGAACTACAAGTAGACACTGCTTTTTACATGGGCACTGGAAACACAAACTCAAGTCCACATTACCCACTGAGCCATTTCCCTTGTCCACACCGTCAGCCTTTGATAGGCTCACCCAAATAAAAACTCAGGAGTTAACCACCATCATCACCCCCTGCACAAGCCCATTGATCTCAGCCAGCGCGGGTTAACCTCACTGGCTGGGTTAAGACAAGCTTCTGCCGTCTCGCCCGTAGACACTGACCTCTCCGAAAGGCTCCTGCAATGCCACTGGGGGTGAAATCCCGCATCATTATCCAGCTCGGCAGCTCTCCAAGTTTGACTTCCATGAGCTTCTTCTCCTTCAATGGCACTGCAAGAGAAACAAAACAAGACACAGAATAGCCCTTCAGCAACACAGCACTTCTCCCATGTCACTTTCAACTGTTTCTGCAAGTAGATGAAGTACACAGATGCTGCGCGTGAAACATTTTGTGAACAAATATAATACACTAAAGATGATACTGTAGGCCTAAGCCTATGTAATGGTAGAGCTGCTCAGCAAAGGCTTTAAACACCAGGGGCTGGAGCGATGGCTCAGAGGACAAGAACTCAGAGAACCTGGGTTCAATTACCGGCCTCACACAACAGTCTGTAATCCAATCGTCTTCTGGTCACCCCCAGCACCAACACATATGTGGTATACAGACGTAGATGCAGGCAAAAGCAAGCATACACATAAAAGAAAGCTTTCTAAATGAATAGTGTCTAACAGCTTACTGAGAACGACTGTAAAGAACAAAGTTAAGGACCACAGGAGAGAATAAAATGGAGCAGCCTAGGGCACCAAAGAACTAACCCTGAAGCCAAGCAGGGAGGCACACACCTATAATCCTGGCTCTCAGGAGATGCAGACAAAATATCAAGATGTCATAGGGTGAACGATAAACAAACCTCTATCTCAAAAGATTAAAAACCCCTAACATTTTCCTTATTCTCTGTGTTGGTATGTACACGTGAGTACCGGTGCCTCAGAAGGACAAATGTATCAGATCCCTAGAGCTGGAGTTGCAAGTGGCTGTGAGCCAAGGTGCATAGGTGCTGGGAACCAAACTCAGGTCCTCTGCAAGAGCAACGAATGTTCTTAACCACTGAGTCAGCTCACCAGCCCTGTGGTATCTTGTCATCACAGAGCTGTAATAATGATTACCCTGCATTGAGAGGAACCCATACACAGGATCCAGTCCCTGAATCATCTTTTTGTTTGTTGGTTTGGTTTTTTTGTTTTTGTTTTTTTTTTTTTTTTGAGATAGGGTATTGCTATATATAGTACTGGCTAGCCTTAAACTCATGGATAATCCTCTTGTTTCGGCTTTCCAACTGCTAGGGTGACGGGTGCACAATGCCACCCCCAGCTAGCTAAGTGTAATAAATTCTTTAGTCTTTTGTTCAAAGGTCTCTTCACACTACTAACCTTCTACTTAAATAAGACTGCAAACTTCAGGGGTTGGCGAGATGGCTCAGAGGGTAAGAGCACTGACTGCTCTTCCAAAGGTCCTGAGTTCAAATCCCAGCAACCACATGGTGGCTCACAACCACCCGTAATGAGATCTGACGCCCTCTTCTGGAATGTCTGAAGACAGCTACAGTGTACTTACATATAATAAATAAATAAATCTTTAAAAAAAAAAAAAAGATTGCGAACTTCAAGCTGGGTATGATGACACATGCCTTTAATCCCAGCACTTAGGAGGCAGAAGCAGGGACTTTTATGAGTTCCAGGCAAGCCTGATCTACCTAGTGAGTTTCAGGACAGACACAGCTATTTAGGGAGACCTTGTCTTTTAAGAAAACAAACAAGTCAACGTGATAGTGGTGGTGGTTGTGACAGTGGCGGCACACACCTTCAATCCTAGCAATTGGGAAGGCAGAGGCAGGTGGAGTTCAAGTTCAAGGATAGCCAGAGTGGCAGAGAAACCCTGTAGGGGTTGAGGTTCAAAACTTCTATTTTTTTTTTTTCAACTTTTTTTTTTTTTTTTTTTTTTTTTTTATGACTTTTTTTTTTTTTTTTTTTTTTCAGAGGAAGGCCCAGGCTGGCCTTACCTCAGAGCAATTGTGCTTCTTCAGCCTCTTGAGCAGTGTCATCAATGCTCTTCCCGTTGTCTCTTCTAAAAGCTGTGTTCACTAACCATCTCCTACCATTTTACAGATAAAACAGCAGCTAATGCCCCAGGTGGCGGTGGCCCACACCTTTAAGCTCAGTACTGGGGAGACAGAAGCAGGTGGATCTACACATGAGTTCCAGTACAGCCAGAGCTACACAAAGAAATCCTATCTTGCAAAACCGAGTACCAAGCCAAATAAAAAAGGCTCAGCTTCTTCACACTCCCTTTTTAGATACCCCACCCCTTCACCTTCCCAGACTGAGATAAAGAACATTGCAACAAGCTAAGTACGGTGGCATAGGCCTGTAATCCTAGCACTCTGAGGTAGAGTCTAATACATCACGACTGTGGCAGCAAGTTCACGCCCAATCTGGGCTACACGGAGAAACCCTGTCTCAAAAGGAGGAGGTAGACAACTGTGAAATGGCTGGTCTGGCTACTGGAGTTCCTCGAAGTTGTCCTCTAACCTGGACACAAGCTCCAGCATTCCCATCACTATACCTAGACACGCGCGATACACATAATAACAAAACCAATAATAATATGGAATCCCAACAGTGCGCAATGAATCAGTGTAGAGATTTACTCGTACGCGTTAAGGAAACATCTGCTTGTCTGTCACAAGAACATCTCTGAAAGGTAATCTCATTTACCATGAGCCCCGCCAACCTAGGTCTGAATCCCTACGAGGCTCTCTCAGGACTGGTGACCTTGAACAGGTCACTTCAGCTCAGTAGGCGTATTCAGTCGCCGCGTAGGTAACATATTGTGGGGTCGGGAACCATTCTAGGCACTCGCTGGTCCTGGACTTTAATCTCATCTCCAGGGAGGTCCAAGCGCTGCCATGCGTAAAGGTTCAAGCGACCCTGCCTGAGTCTGTCGCGCAGGAGGAAAAAGCAGCAGCTTAGTCCTCCGGGGAGAGCCAGACAAATGGCTCCGGGCGACGCATGTGCAGGCCTCCAGGAGCCTCTCCGTGCTGACTGGGTCTTCCACCGCCAGGCCAGACGATGCACAGCAGAAATCGGCTGCAGAGTGGAGGGAGGAGGGCGGACAGCACAGGACCTTGGAGTAAGTGTCCAGCGCGCTTCCGGGGAGGAAGCCTCAGTGAAGTCCCGGGTGAAGAGCAAGAGTTCCCGCGGTCCCTTCTCACCCCACTGTGGCCCCGGAGCCTGTGCCCAAATCGGGCTTCCGACCCCACGGCCAGGCAAGGGCCGAGTACTCACCGAGCGACGCCATCTTGAAGTCCTGGTGTCCGCAGAACTCCAGGCGCGCGCGAAGGCTGCTGGGAAGCGCGCACGCACCCGGGCCGGCGCTGCGAGCAGAGGCTCACGGGAAGCAGGTCACCACTTAGAGCATTTTTGAGACCCATCCCAGGCGGAAGCAAAGGACAAAAGGGAAAAAGGGACCTTTCGACTTTTTGTCTTCTGCTTTTGGATCTCTTTAGAGAAATGAGAAATGAGAGGGGTAAGGCTTAAGGATGTGGCTCAGTCCCGGAGTGCTTAAGGCTCTGGTTCCATTCCCAATGCTGAAAAGAAAGAAAAGCAGAGAAGCCCTTGAATACGGAACATTTATCTTAACCCTCCCCAGTTCCTTTTACTTGCTGTTTATTCACTGCGCTGACCCCAAATCCCTCTGAAGTTCCACTTCACATGCTTAAGTGGTCTCCATGATGATTGCAAACACCCCTCCACAGCTGACAACTGCTTAAACGGGTATTTTCTAAAGCTTGTAAAGGTAGGTTTTTGACCCAAAATCAGAAGTATTAGATTTAAGCCATGTTAGCGCCAAAGTCAGACTACTATATAGCTACAGGCATTATCTTGCCACTAATTCTCAACTTTGGGCCTAAAATACAGCAAGACTGTATGCAATAACAGAGTCAGTCTAGCCTGGAAATCAGTATATGTTCTGGGTTGGCCTGAAACTTTCAACAGTGGCAACTCATGTATCGGAATTATGTGTGCACTGCCTGTATAAAATGACATGACCACTCCATGGTATAATTAAGGTGAAGGTTTTGTTTGTTTGTTTTTTTTTTTTTTGTGTTTTTGGTTTTTCGAGACAGAGTTTCTCTGTATAGTCCTGGCTGTCCTGGAACTCACTCTGTAGACCAGGCTGGCCTCTAACTCAGAAATCCGCCTGCCTGCCTCTGCCTCCTGAGTGCTGGGATTAAAGGCGTGCGTCACCATGGCCGACAAGGTGAAGGTTTTTAAAATTATTTTTTATGTACATGGGTGTTTTGCCTACACATATGTCTGTGTACCACATGCATGCAGGGCCCACTGAGGTCAAAAGAGGACATCGGATCCCTTGGAGCTGAAGTTAGAGACAGTAGTGAACTCCTGTGTGAGTTGTGGGAATGAAACCTGGGTCCTCTGGAAGAGCAGCAAGTGCTCTTAAGCAGTGAGCCATCTCTCCAGCCCCCATAAGAGGGGATGTTTATTGTAGATATGAGTGAGGGAGAACAGCCAGAGGCACCTGGAAGAGCACAGAGAAGCAGACAGAACACGGGCGTCTGACTGGACATGGTCAGAACAAGCTAAGAGTGAGAGAGTGGAGGTGGGGTGGGGTGAGAATAGCAGCGTTATAAGAAGAATGACTAGCTGGGGCTGGCGGGGAGCCCAGGAGCTGAAGGGAAAAGCAGAGAGAAGATGAAAAGAGCTGGAATGTTATAACAGGGACTTTGATGTGTGTGACAGGGATTTGTGATATTGAGAGACCGGAGGCCAGCATGCATTTTGATATGCTGGTAAATGCCATGGGTAGCCATATGTCCCTTCTGCCAAAGGTAGGGAAAATGACTCCTTTTGACAGAGGAGAACTGGGCTTCACAATTCCTTTTACCTGCTCTTCATTGTGGAATATTCACAATTCTTTTTACCTGCTATTCCTGAAGAATGGTGGCTTTTATCTAACCACCAGAAATCCTCCTATAGTCCAAGTCGTGCTCATTTCTGGATATTTGGACTGCTTTTTAGAGTTTGGTGGGAAAGCATTAGAGAAAAGGGAATTATTCCAAGCAAAAGGAACTGCAGTATACAAAATTTACTTGGGGAGGGGAGCAGGGCCATTAGTATAGAAGGAGGCTGTAGTCAAGCAGTTCTACTGAGACAAGGGGTCAGCAGACTTCTGAAGAGAATAACTGTTCAGTTACCATTTCCCTGAAGGGGCTGAGTGGTTCCACATGGGTCATCATCTTAGTATCTTAAATGATTCTATCTTGGACCGAAGATCTACACCAGCCCAAGACTTTATGTCAAGTTTCCAAGAGCTAGAATTACAGGTATTTAGCACCAAACCCTGTTTCACCTCAGAATGCTTGAGTCTGCCTGTATTTAGAGTTGAGTGTAGACCCAGTATCAGGGGTTCAGTTCTGAATGCTTTTGACTTTTCCGGATTTTTTTTTTTTAAGATTTATTTATTTATTTATTATATGTAAGTACACTGTAGCTGTCTTCAGACACTCCAGAAGAGGGCGTCAGATCTTGTTACAGATGGTTGTGAGCCACCATGTGGTTGCTGGGATTTGAACTCCGGACCTTCGGAAGAGCAGTCGGGTGCTCTTACCCACTGAGCCATCTCACCAGCCCGACTTTTCAGGATTTTAGTGAGGTCACAGGCCTTTGATCCCAGCACTCGGGAGACAGAGACAGATGGATCTCTCCTCAAGATCAGCCTGGTGTACAGAAAGAGTTCCAGGCCAGCCAGGGCTACACAAAAAAACCCTGTCTTGGGGCAGAGGGGAAGCAAAAGAGGAGTTTCATTCAAGGATTCTATTTATCTACTGCTTTGTGTTCATGAAAAAGATGACTCCATTATGCTTAGAGTTGTCACTAACACAATTTCAGGCCACCTTCCAGCCACTTGCATGTTTAGTCTCATGGGAAAGCTGGATAGAGTGGCACAGTGCAATAATCCCAGGACTTGAGAGCCTTATGCAGGAGGATCACTGTGAGTTTGAAACCAGCCTGGGCTAAGGAGACTTTGTCTGAAACAAAAGGTCACAAAACAATTTTCATTTTGTTGAGATGCTGGAGTTATTGGACTTAGGGCCTTGTGCATGAGAGGCAAAGGTTTTAGCACTGAGATATATAGCTCTCATGAGCATTTTTGGGGGACCTAGAAGCACATGTATGGTCAAGGCCTAGGGCTCCGCTGCATTATCTTGGTATACACAGTGGAATCTTCAAGCCCTAGAGATTACTCCAATTAGAAAGCTTCAAAGGAAAGTGGAATTATGTCCCAGGTCTTGGGCATTTTAAAAAATACTTAGTGTGGGAGAGGTATGTACATGGCACAGCATGAGGTTAGAGGAAACCTTTTGGGTATCAGTTCTTCCCTTTACCATGTTGGTCTCGGGGATGGAATTCAGGTTGTCTGACATGGTGGCAAACACCATTATCCACTGAACCGTCTCCTTAACCCTGACACCATAGGATTCAAATGCTTCCGAACTCAAGTCTTCTCCTTTTGAAGACCCCAAGGATGTCCTCCTGGACCACTTCCTTCTGTCTCATGAGAAACCTCAGAAAAAGATTATAGTTATAGATGGGTATAGTGTTGCTGGGGCTCAAACTCGGGTTCTCTGCAAGTGTGGTATTTGTCATCTTAACTGCTGAGCCATCAATCCTGCCCTTTAACCCTTATCATTAGACATGGCCCCATTCATCTTTTGGAAAGTTCCCTATATTCCTTCTTCTCCCTCTGCAGTATATATAAATAAAACTTGAAAACATTATTGGGCCAGTGAGATATCTCAGTGGGTAAAGACAATGCTGCCAAGCACAATGACCTGAGGTCATCCCTGGGATCTACAGGTAGTTAGAAGAAAACCAACGCCTTCGAGTTGTCCTGTGACTTCCATATACAAACTAGGGCCTGTGTGCACCCCCAATAAATAAATGCAAAAAAAAAATGATTACTATGTGAATGTGTGCTTGACGTGTATGTGAATGTACATGTGTAGACGTCAGAGGCCAACTCTGAGGAGTCAGTTTCTTTTGTCCTTTACATGGGCTCCAGAGATCAAACTCAGGTTGCCAGGCTTCCATGGCAAGTACCTTTACTTGCTGGGCCCTCTTGCCCCATGGAAATCTTTTTTTTTTTTTTTTTCAGAGTTTCTCTATGTAGACCTGGTTGTCCTGGAATTCCCTTTGTAGACCAAGCTGACTTTCCCGCCTCTGCCTCCTGAGTGCAGGGACTAAAGGTGTGAGCCACGAGGTCTGGGTCATTGAAATTCTTTATAAAAGCATGTATTAAGGTCCAAATCAAGCTGGGCAGTGGTGATGCATGCCTTTAATCTCAGCACTCAGGAGTCACATCTCCAAGTTTAGGCCTGGTCTACATACTGTTCAAAGACAGCCAGAGCAACATAATGAGATACTGTCTCAAAAACCAACCAAACAGAAAGGTTCAAATGAGACCTACTCTCTTGTGTGTGAGACTGAAGGAAATCTGTGAGTGACTGAGATATCCCAAACGACAATGCACCTTCTAGACAAAGAAATAACTGAATAATCACAACAAAAGTCATGTTAGGCAAAGTGATGGGTACCTTTAATCTCAACATACAGGAGGTAAAGCCAGAGGCAGGTTGATCTCCTGAGTTTGTGGCCAACCTGGTCCACATAGCTACTGCCAGATAGCCAGGACTACACAGTGAGACCTTTTCTCAACAGTAGCAACAGCAAAAGCCACATGAGTCATGCAGAGACATATGAAAGCTAGGAGACTGAATTTTGATGGATTCTTCGGTGTCGGACAAGGTGTGTACTCTGTCTAAATCTTTCACCACATTGAAAACATTTATAAGGTTTTTCTCCTGTGTGAGTTCTCTGGTGTTTAATGAGGGTGGCGCTCTGACTGAATCTTCTCCCACAGACAACACATGCATAGGGCTTCTCTCCTGTATGGATTCTCTGGTGCTTAAAGAGGTCTGAGCGCTGTTTGAAGCTCTTCTCACAGTCTTCACACTTGTATGGTCTCTCCCCTTTATGTAGTCTCTGATGTCTAAACAGGCTGGAAACATGAAAGATTTCCCCACACTCCTCACATTTATAGTACTTCTCACTGGCATGGGTTCTCTGATGCCGACTCAGATGTGAGCTCTGCCTGAAGCACTCCCCGCATTCTGGGCATGCATATGGCTTCTCACCTGTGTGTGTCCGCTGGTGCTTAACGAGGGCAGCGCTCTGACTGAAGCTTTTCCCGCACTCTTGGCACTGATAGGGCTTCTCGCCTGTGTGGATTCTCTGGTGTTTGAAGAGGTCTGAGCGCTGTCTGAATCTCTTCTCGCAGCTATCACATTTATAAGGTTTGTCTTCCTGGAACTGCCTCTGGGTCTCAAGAAGCCCCAAAGTACTGTCCACAGAGCTGTGAGGCTTCACTGTATGGCACTTCACATGGAAACCTTGTTTGTGGTCTTCCCCACATTGACCGTTGGTGCCCAGTCCCTCTGCTGTCTGGATGTGCTGACCAAAGACAGAACTGCCACTGTTCTCAAATTCATTATTTTTAGAGTCACTTTCATCCCTGGACACATCAGTGAGAAGTGGGACGGCAGTGCATCCTTGCTCTTCAGGAGAGCTCTGGTGCTGCAGTAATGCAGCAGTTTTTGGCAGCTTTTCCTCCCAGTCCTCAGAGGTATCACCGCATTTGGTAAATGCTGCGACCTTTCCCTGGGACACTTCTTGTAGCCATGCCTGTGGCTCTGCCTCCTTTAAAATTTCTTGCTTTAGAATCACATCTGTGTTCACAGCTCTAGTTTCCAAGTCTGAAACATGAAAATAAAAGCTACTATTATCTCACGCCTATGTGACAGTGAAGTAGAAAATGCTGGTAAAGGAAGTGCCTCTAACAGGCCTCTAGGTGTCCTCCTCCAGACTCTACGTGGAACTGAGCCCATCAGGGGCATGCACTTTGCCTGTACAAGCAAAAAGCTCTCTTTCTGTACTTGAGCCTACAGCTACCAAGGCATTCTTCCCTGGCCCTATTGCACAGCTACAATAAGAGGTAGACACAGAAAGGATGTCAGAACAGGCTGATAGCCTTCATCCCATGAATGTGGGCTGAGTTAATATGAGAAAGTCTCCCCAGATAAGCTATAATGGGCATAGCTGGTGATGCCAACATATGAAGGCAGGGATCCAATGCCAGTTCAGCCTAGCATTGAGTGAAGGTGCATACAAATTGTCCTCTGGCCTCTACATATAAACCTTTACTATGTGCACATTCACCCACACAAGCACATACAGATGGGAGGGGCAGATGATATCCCACATCTAGCTGAGAGACTATGGGTCATTAATCACTGCTGAAGGAGCCAGAGTGATTTTTCTTCAAGATGTAGCCATTATCAAGTTGCCTGTGCTTTGAGAAACTACCCCACACTCCTGCACATGCAACCTTAATTAAAACAAAACACCACAAACTGGAATGTAGGAGGGAACATTTGGGGAAGAAGGGTTCCAAAGGGAAGGGGTAAGAGAGGAATGGGAGAAGGCATGCTGGGAAGAAAGGTTCCAGAGGAGGGCAAGGGATAAGAGAGAAATGGGGGTCGATTCTAATCAAAGTACATCATTCATATATATATAATTAAAGAACAACTAAGAAGGGGGCTGGAGAGATGGCTCAGTGGTTAAGAGCGCCGACTGCTCTTCTGAAGGTCGTGAGTTCAAATCCCAGCAACCACATGGTGGCTCACAACCATCCGTAATGAGATCTGATGCCCTCTTCTGGGGTATCTGAAGACAGCTACAGTGTACTTACATATAATAAATAAAAAAATTAAAAGGAACAACTAAGAAATTATTTAAGGCCAGATACAGCAGCACCCATCCTGAATCCCAGCACTCTGAAGCCGAGGCAGGCAGATCTCTGAGTCCAGATAGCTTGGACTACATAGTAACTTCCAGGCCAGCAGAGTTATGGTGAGACCCTGTCTCAAAAACACAACAAAAACTATTAGAAACAAACACACGTACAAAAACAAAATAGAGAACAGAAAAACCCAGCCTAAGTCACAAAAGAAATTCTAAGGCTCTTAACCCATGTTTGTGAATGGCAAACTAGCTCACAGATCATAGAGACCTCAGCTAGTAATCCTGCTTTGCAAAAACTGTCAACCTGACACAGCTCACGGAAGGAAAGCCTCAACTGAGGCATCCCCAGATCAGGCTGGCCTGTGGGCTCTCTGTGGGGATTACTTTGATGTAGAACACATCAACCCATTGTGGGAGGTACCATCCCTAAGCAAGAAGGTCCTGAACTGCATAAGACAGATGGGGCTGCGGAGAACACTCAGTGGGTAAATGCACCTATAGCGAGCCTAACAGCTCAAGCTTGATGATCCACAATACAATGTAATAAGAGAAATCTTCTTCCCACAAGTTTGTCTTTTGAGCTCCACACAAGCACAATGGCACATGCACACACACACACACACACACACACACAAGACAAATAAAATTAAAGATGAAAAGACAAAAGAAAGAAAGAAAGAAAGAAAGAAAGAAAGAAAGAAAGAAAGAAAGAAAGAGAAAGAAAGAAAAGAAAAAAGAAAGAGAACCCAAAACAAGCTGTTGTTCAGAAAAAGAATGCTAGCTGAGGCTAAGTCAGCTTTCAACAGTGTCCTCCATGGCGCCTACTGTTCTTCCTTATAATGCTGTTTAAGTCAGTTTGTCACTGTGACAGATACCTAAGACAACTTAAGGAACAAAAGATTCACTGTTATTTAATGGGTCAGAAGTTGAGTCCATGGTCAGCTGAATTCATTGTTCCTGGGCTTGGGGTAAGGCAGAACACCATTACAGAAGGGTCTGCTGGAGCAGATATGTTGTTCACTTCCTGGCAGTGAGGAAGCAGAATGCAGATGCAGAAAGGTGTCAGGGCAAGCTAGAGCTCTCAGGGACACTCCTCTGCATCTTCCACCTAGGATGTCTCTCCCTTGCCCCCAATTGAATCAGGATCTTATGTAGCCTGCTTTCAGGTTCCTGCCTTGACTTGTCTCAGTGATGAACTATGACCCTTTCCTGCCCTAAGCTGCTTTTGGTTAGAATGTTTTCTCACAGCAACTGGGAGGAAACTAGAGCAGCTTCCCAACACAAGCCACACATTCGACAACTCATCAGAGAACAGTACTTACCAGGCACAACTGTGCTCCCAGCATCCTTTGTGCTCTCTTCGCAGAAACCCTTCCGAGCTGCAGCCAGCTGTTCCCACTCTTCCCAGGTCAGAGATTCTGCCACATCCTTGAAGGTCACAAAGCCCTAGAACAGCATAAGATCTCCATTTAGCACTTGCTGTCACTGCAAACACTGCCACTAGTCTAAGGGGAAGCTGGACTCTAGAGTGGAAGGAGTTAGTGAGAGAGAGTCAAGCAACAAACCATAGATGCTGTGTCAACTGGGTACCAAAGGGACCTGCTACTGACCATCTTCATTGTCAACCTGGCTGGATTTAGAATCACCCCAAAGTAAGCTTCCAGACTAACCTGTGCAAGCATTTCCGGACAGCTTTGACTGTGGGGGGAAGGTCAACCCTGGGTAGGAGATGTACTGGACTGGATGGACAGAAAGAAGGTGGCAAGGGAACACTAGCATCCACCTCCTTCTGACTATAACCTTGAAGCAAGGTGGCCAGCCACTCCCCCTGCCACACTTTCCTGACCTCAGACTGTAGCTCTTCTTCAACAAGCCCTTCCCTCAAGTTGCTCTAGTCACAGCAGGAAGAAGAGTTGCCATTCTCTGTAGAAGTTTAGTCTGTTTCTTCCTCCCAGCTCTGTGCTCCCAGAAATAAATTCAGACCCAAAATACATTCACAAATACCTTGGCTATATAGCTAGGCTCTTCTCTGACTAGATGATAACTTAAATTAGCCCATTTCTTCTAATGTATATTCTACCTCGAGGTTGGTTACCTGTGCTGAGGTACTATGTGTCCATCTTGTCAAATTTTTCCCGGGAAATCTCTCACACCTGGCACTATCTCGGAATCCTTTCTGCCTCCCAAATGTCTCACCTCCTATTTGCAGACTAAGGTATAGGCCACCAGTTTTATTATTGACAGGTGTCACATCCATACAGACTCAAGATTCTCACTAGAAGACCACATATAATGTCTTTGTTTTTTTGTTGTTGTTGTTGGTTTGTTTTTTTTTTTTTTTTTTGAGACAGGATTTCTCTGTGTAGCCCTGGCTGTCCTGGAACTTACTCTGTAGAAAAGGCTGGCCTTGAATTCAGAGATCCACCTGCCTATGCCTCCCAAGTGCTGGGATTAAAGGCATGAGCTACCTGGTTTCTCCTATAACCTTGAAAAGACTTTCTGTGGATCTTCTATGACAATCTGGGGAAGGCAAGAGTGAAATACTTGAGTTCTATCACTGTGATTTACCAAAGTGGAAATTAAAACTGGACTGTGGCTCAGACCGCTAGCTGGTCTGGCATGCACAGAGCTGAGCTCAGCCCCCACACCACATAAACCAGATGTTGACAGCTAACACTTATAATCCCAGAACTCAGTAAGTAGAGGCAGGAGGATCAGAAATTCTAGGGTCATACTCTTCCCTCCACATAGTGGGCTGTTAGAGAGACATCCTAGGTGGAAGATGCAGAGGAGTGTCCCTGAGAGCTCTAGCTTGCCCTGACACCTTTCTGCATCTGCATTCTGCTTCCTCACTGCCAGGAAGTGAACAACATATCTGCTCCAGCAGACCCTTCTGTAATGGTGTTCTGCCTTACCCCAAGCCCAGGAACAATGAATTCAGCTGACCATGGACTCAACTTCTGACCCATTAAATAACAGTGAATCTTTTGTTCCTTAAGTTGTCTTAGGTATCTGTCACAGTGACAAACTGACTTAAATACGGTATGTATAAATGTACATGGTTAACACATGTATATTTATATTGGCTGAGTTCCCTGTATCTAAAATACTTGTGAGCCATACTGTTCACAATTTCAGAGTATCTCACAGTTCAGTCAGGGATGAAATCTGTGCTCCAGCATTTTCGAAACCCAAGACCCCAAAATCTGAAGTGCTTGAGTTTCGGCACCCAACAACTAAGCAGTAGCCCAAATGTCCATAGTGCTGAGGTGGAAAACATAGCTAAAATGTAAAATGGCATTTTGTGGGGAGGATCTACAGACTATTTTGAGATTAGCTTTTCACGGGCAGGAGAGATGAACAGAAGAGTGCTTCCTGCTCCTCCAGGAGACTGACCTGTGTTCAGTGCCCAGTACCCACTTTAGGCAGCCTACAACAGCCTGTGATTCCAGTTCCAGGGAACCCTGTTCTGTGCTCCCTGGTCACTCGCACACATGTGGCATACACTCATACACACACGGGAAAAGAAATAAAAAGAAACTAGACTTTTCACACTGACAATGATTGTAGACTGTATTCTAAAAGGCACATGTGAAGTTCTGTTTCAATAAGCTAGGAATGATGGTCCACACCTCTAATCCCTGAACTTTGGAGGAACAGTAAAAGTGCATCTCTGTGAGTTAAAGGTCAGTCTGGTAGATATGAGTTCAAGTCAGATAGGGACACACAGCGAGACTCTACCTTTACAAAAAAAAAAAAAAAAAAATCAAAGTATATTTCAAAACCAGTAATAAATATCAAGAGTATTAGTGTATTTTTTCCAAGGTGCCTTCTCTTGGACCTAACATATTCAAATATAGGGGCCATTCTCATTCAAAGCGTGTGTGTGTGTGTGTGTGTGTGTAGACAACCAGGCTGTATTCTCTGAATCATCACAACCGAGCACGCGTGCACGTTAATGCAGATACCTAGAACATGGCATCAGATCACTTGAAGCTAGAGCTACAGATGGCTGTGAGCCCTTCTATATGGGGTCTTGGGAACTTTATTCATTCTCTGGAAGAGAGCCATCTCTCTGTTGCCACGCAGAGCCCACCCGAGTCTCACCTGCGGAGAGGCCCGGTCCAGTGCTCTCTGTAGAGTCCGCGCCAAGGCGGCAGCCTCCTCCCCACTTTCAGGGCAGTGGTCCCGCACGTAGGCCTGGAGCTCCTGGGGCAGGATGGTGAGGAACTGCTCCAGCACCAGCAGCTCCATGATCTGCTCCTTGGAGCGCAGCTCGGGCCTCAGCCACCGCCGACAGAGCTCCCAGAGTCGGCTCAGCGCCTCCTCAGGGCCGGCCACTTCCTGGTAGCGCAACTGCCTGAACCTTTTTCGAGAAGTCTCGGGGTTCTGCCAATCCCCGGAACCGGAGGACTCCTGACTCCCCGGAGAGTCCTCCTCCACCTTCACCGTACAAAGCCCAGCACCGAGAGGTGGCGGGGCGATCCCAGAGCCCGCGGCCATTGGAGCCTCTGGACCGTCCAGGTCGAGCTTGTTTTCTAGAAGGGCAAAGCCCAGTGACTTCACGGACCTTTTCTGAAACCGAGGCGGAGTGGTGCCCTCTCCCAAAAGTGAGCCCCAGAAAAGGCCACTACGGACACAGCACACACCGGAACACGGCCTTCTCAGATCTCATTTCAGCAGGTGACAGAAAAACAAACCGAAGCGGAAGTGCGTCATTAACCCCGCCTCTGGGAATAGGCCTCACATTCGCAAGGTCTCTCTAAGCGCTCTGGAGGACTAAGATGCATCTCTATGGTTCGCCTTCCTTACTGTACTAGAGGGGCCGCAGGCCACGTCATGACAGACTGGATGGATGGATGGATGGATGGATGGATGGATGGATGGATGGATGGATGGATGGATGGATGGATGGATGGATGGATGGATGGATGGATGGATGAATTGGATGGATTGGATGAGTGGATGGATGGATTAGATAGGGGAGCCTACACAGAGGAAAAAATATCTTGAAAATAAATGAATGAATGAATGAATGAATGAATGAATGAATGAATGATGGACTGGAGAGATGGCTCAGCGGTTAAGGACACAGGCTGCTCTATTAGAGGATCTAGGTTCAATATCTGGCTCCCACAATGTGGTGCAGGCTAAGCAGTCATAAATAAAGTAAAACTATATATATATTATTTAAAATTGATTTTGATTCTTCAAGTCAGGGTTGTTTTTGTTGTTGTTGCTTTGTTTTGTATAGTCCTGGCTATGGAAACTAGCTCTGGGAACTAGACTGGCCTCGAACTCACAGAGATCTGCCTGCCTCTGCCTCCCCAGTTCTGGATTTAAAAGCTTGTGCCACAACAGACAGGTTAAATAAATAAATGGTGTTAAAAACAAAAACAAAAACACCCCCAGAGAACCAGAGTTTACTTTTGACTTCTGACACCACAGAAGCAAGCACACTTACTCTGATCCCAAGGGATCTGACTGCCCTCTTCTGGCATCCTGTGGCCAGTAGGCACACTCGTGATGCATAGATATAATTTAGGCAAGACACTTTACACGTTAAAAAACAAAACAAAACAAAACAAAAAAGTCCATCACTCAGGAGGCAGAAGCAGGAAAATCTCTGAGTTCGAGGCCAGCCTGGTCTATAGAGCAAGTTCTAGGCCAGCCAGGGCTACACAGAGAAACCCTGCCTGGAAAAACAAAACAAATACTTTGAAGTGCGTTAGTGGCACACACCTTTAATTTCAGAACTCGGAAGGTAGAGGCAGGCAGATCTCTCTGAGTTCTAGGGAAGCCTGGTCTACATGAGTCCCAGGCCAGCCAGACCTACGTTGAGACCCTGTGCGGGAAGAGTGTGTGTGTGTGTGTGTGTGTGTGTGTGTGTGTGTGAACAACATATCCTTAATTCACTGTGTACAGTTCACACAGAGGTCAGAAAGAAGGCATCAGATACCCTAGAACTAGAGTTACTGAAGGTTGTGAACCACGGGAGTGATTTAGAGTGAGATGGCCGGCTAGCCAGTCCCGGGTATACCCCAAAATACAGCTTGCTTCAATTGTGAATTTGAGAGACGCCCTTCCCGCCGCCCGCAGTGTTGTGACCTCAGTTCTGTAACTAGGTCTTCCACTGTTTGCAGGGGTTGCAATTCCATTGTAGTCTGTTTCGGTGTGCCCCTGAAGTGTGACCACAGGCTCTCTGACACCGCCAGCATGTGAAGGACTTGGAAAATGAAAACACCTCAAGGGAGGGGTAGATAATTTAAAATGGGATTTATAATTTCGGGTAACAGGATTTAAGCTAAACTCCCCTTCTTCGAAGTGTAGTAGTTTCTCCCCAGCCGCCTGGCTGCCGTGCTCTGGGCGCATCCTTCAGCTTTTCAGCCGATACAGCAACATTCACTTTTTTCCCTCTGCTGCATTCGGTTTGTTTGTTTGTTTTGTTTCTTTGTTCATAAGCTCGTCAAGTGCAGAAGTAGGAGAAAAAATATGAACAATCAATTGATATAATGGATGGATGGATGGAAAATATAAACTACTTTCGGACTAGACTCCCTGATGCCCTTTAACATTAAAAAATTACCTAATGCCCGCGGGGAAGGGGCTTATATAGAGACTTGTGGACGTCAAAGGACAACTTTTGGATGCCTCAAGTCCAGGGATCAGCTCATGTCGTCAGGCTTGGCAGTAAGAGCCTCTATCACGGAGCCAGTCACGTCTGCCTCCCCGTCTGTCTCCCCTGGAGAGCCGCAGCCATGTTGGCTAGACTGCGTTGCTCGCGCGCGGCTCCTTGGGAGATGTAGTCCCGAGAGCGTCTAGATTTCGCCACTTTAGGGCAGTAAAGAATCTGCAAGTGTGTTTAGAAAAGTGGCCAGGAAGGTGCAGACCTACTTCAATTCCAGAATGCTGCGGTGAGGCTGTTCTCGGCCAATCAAAGGAGAGAGAATGTGGACCTAGTTTGTTTGTTTGTTTGTTTGTTTTCCCCGCCCCGCCCCCTAGATTCCTACCGGGGAGGGACGAAGCTAAAGCTCCGGTTTGGGGAGTGGGAAATAGATTGGCTCTATTTTCCTCAGGCTCTTGTAGCCTCTAGCCTGAGGGTGGCTGATTGGTCAGCTCTACCAGGGGGCGGGCTCAGGAGTAGCTCCTCCCTCCCGCTGCGCTGCTAGGACCTCCGGGATTCCTAGAGAGGCTGCGGAAGCGCTCTTGGGGGTGGGATTTATGGCTGAAGCTCTCATTTGGTTACTTCCGGCGATGAACTGTTGGAAAGTGTCGGACGTACCTCTCTCTTGGCTTGTGAGAACTCCATCTTCCAAGCCTGTGCTGCGGGGAGTTTGATCTTTGGGTCCCCGGGACTTAAAGACTGGAGAGGAGCTGGTAGGACATCGTGTCCACACTGGGGTCCTGTCCCTAACCTTGACCCGGCCGGTCTCTGTCTCCGGGTCAGGAGCTATTCTGAAGAATCCAGGTCCAAATTTTTGAGTATAACCGTGCTTCTCATAGAACTAATGAAGTCTTCCGTTTATCTATCAAGCCCTTATGGCTTGAAAGCCAGAACGAGATATGACCATTTTAATGGGTTTCATTCCTATACTGACTTAAGTTTGGCTTATGATCGAGAGAAGAAACGACTCCGTCTGAAATAATCTTGTCCCGTTATTTGTATGAGATATGGACTTTTTCATTTTTAAAACTGTTTTAAGTTGGGCCTGATGTCACTTTTTAATGGCCTTTTTTACGATATTAAAATCTGGACGTAGTCGCTATTGGCAGTTTTATGGGAGAAGTGAGGACTAACTTGTACTCTATATCTTAAAGTGAATGACTTTGTTGAGTGGTTTTCTTTAGTATAGATGACGTCGTTGCCACCTCTTTTAGCTAATACTAATTCCAGACATACCTGTACGGTTGTTCACTGCAAAAAGTGCCCTTTAGAAGAGCAGAGAACAAATCGGGTTAGTGTAACGGGCAGCCTCTAGAGACTCTTCAGTTGGAATGATAATGACAGAATCCAAGGCAGTTAGACACCTAGAGCCTCCCGCTGAGACTTCACAAGAGCAAGCAGACCTTCTCATAGTGAAAGTAGAAGAAGAGGACTGCTCCTGGATGCAGGGACACCACCGGCCAGTGCTTGAGCCTTTTTACCAGCGCTTCAAGCACTTCCAGTACCATGAGGCAGCAGGACCCCGCGAGGCTCTCAGCCAGCTCCGGGTTCTCTGTTGTGAGTGGCTGAGGCCGGAGCTGCACACCAAAGAGCAGATCCTGGAGCTGCTGGTGCTCGAGCAGTTCCTCACCATCCTGCCTGAAGAGTTTCAGGCCTGGGTGAGAGAGCATCACCCCGAGAGCGGGGAAGAAGCTGTGGCTGTGATAGAGAGTATCCAGAGAGAGCTGGAGGAGCGCGGACAACAGGTGCGTTGCACGAGGAAACAGGGGCAGTGCGGAAGGAGCCGCCATGCAGTCTTGGCCCTCTGGCGCTTTTGTCAGTCGTTCATAGTCTGGCTTTGCTGTTGTTTTTGAGACAGTCTCACTATGTATCCTTGGGTGTTCTGGATTTCACTATGTAGACCAGAGAGATCTCTATGTAGACTCGAACTCACAGAGATACTCCTGCGTCTGCCCCGCCCCTCCAAGTGCTAGGATGAAAGGCATGTGCCACTCTACCCAACCTGTAATGAGTTTTAAAGAATAATGTGTTTCTTCCTACTCCTGCCCCTCTTCTTTGAAAATTAAGCTCATGTTCTCTACTTGTGTTTCTTTTCTTTTTACCCTTTTATTCCACTTATATGAGTACACCGTAGTAGCTGTCTTCAGACACACCAGAAGAGGGCATCAAGTTCCATTACAGATGGTTGTGAGCCACCATGTGGTTGCTGGGGATTGCACACAGGACCTCTGGAAGAGCAGTCAGTGCTCTTAACTGCTGAGCCATCTCTCCAGCTCCCCCTACTTGTGATTCTTACCTTTTTTTTTTTTTTTTTTTTTTTTTTTTTTTTTTTTTTTTTTTTTTTTTTTTTTTTTTTTTTTTTTTTTTTTTTGGTTTTTCAAGACAGGGTTTCTCTGTATAGCCCTGGCTGTCCTGGAACTCACTTTGTAGACCAGACTGGTCTTGAACTCAGAAATCCTCCTGCCTCTGCCTCCCGAGTGCTGGGATTAAAGGCGTGCGCCACCACGCCCACTGTGATTCTTACCTTTTAAAAACAATAGTTCTTGTGCCTACCGTATGATTGTCATGTTATTTTTTTTTTCCAGTATGTTGTCGTGGAATCTGTTGTAGTGGCCGTTGAACCAGGTTAACTTTTTTTTTTTATGAATATATATATTTATGAATACACCATTGCTCTCTTCAGAGACACCAGAAGAGAGCATCAGATCCCATTACAGATGGTTGTGAGCCACCATGTGGTTGCTGGGAATTGAACTCAGAACCTCTGGAAGAGCTGTCAGCGCTCTTAACCACTGAGTCATCTCTCCAGGTTTATGGGTTTCAGGCTTTTAAAAGCCTTTCTTCACTGCAATTTTTGAAAACCTTTCCTCAGTCCGTTTTAAACTCGTTTTTTGACAGACTGCTTCATTTAGAACGTGTTGTGGCGTACTGCCTTTAGTATGGTTTCAGCTATTTTCCCACACATAGCTATACCACTACTCCAGCAACTTAAAAAAAAAGATTTTAGATTTTTAGAATTATTGTGTATGTATAAGTGTTCTGCCTACAGGTATATATATATGTGCCCATGGAGCCTAGATGAGGGCGTTAACATCCCTTGGAGCTAGAGTTGCAGATGGATGTGAGCCGCCCATGTGGGTGCCGGGAATCGAACCCAGGTCCTCTGAAAGAGCAACAGATGCTCTAAATAGCTGAACCACTTTTTTAGTCCTATTTTATTTTATTTTAAACTATGTGTTTGCTTGTGCTGATACCCCCAGAAGCCAGAAGAGGGCATTGGGTTCCCTAAAGCTGAAGCTACAGACAGTTGTGAGCCAACTAATGTGTGTATTGGAAACCGAACTTGGATCCTCTGCAAAAGTGCTCTTAGCCACTGAGCTCTCTCTCTAGCATCTTCTTTTTTTTTTTTTTTAATTTGATTTAATTTACTTTATGTATATGTGTCTTTTGCCTGAATGTATGTAAGTATGTGTACCACATGTATGCCCGTGGCCCACAGCGGTCAGAAGAGGGTGTCAGCTCTCCTGGAACTGGAGTGACATATAGTTGTGAGTTACTACGTAGGTGCTGGGAACCTAACTCTGGTCCTCAGGAAGAGCAGCCAATGATCTTAACCACAGAGTCAACTCTCCAGCCCTTTCTTAACCTCTTTCAGGTGTTTAAGGAGTGATCACTTTCCTAGCCTCTCAGGCTAAAGTGAATCTCATCTGTTCTGTCTTGTAGCTGTGTTTTTTTCCCATGTAACGAAGTTCATACTTTGCATGTGGGTATGCCTCATAGAAGTCTTTCCCCAGTAGGAATAAACCATATTTGTTAAACTGTTACTTAATTGGCTCATTGTAGACACAAGGTGAGTATTGGGCCAGGGGCCAGGTGGCAATCTAATGGACTCTAATGGGGTCTTTCCCATCCCCATCTATAATTTTGCTGATTGGTTTTAGTTGTGGTTGTTAGATTGCCACGAGTCCCGAAGTGCTTCCTCAGAAGACGGTGCCACCCGGAGCCACGCAGGAGTCCTTCGGTCACCAGTTTCTACCTGTGGAGGCCCAGCCCGATCAAGAGTCACAGAATCTTCTGGAGGAACATGGTGAGGCTCATCCGTTCAGTGCAGTCAGCAGTCAGTGTGAATGGAAGATGGGGACTCTGGTCACATGGGCAAGGAGGGCCTGGAGTGTGGGCAGGGGGACTCCCCCCCGAGAGGACGGAGACTATATTCTGGACTTTATTCTAAATCCAGAAAAGGGCGCTGGGAATATGGTTCCGTTGGCAGCGTGCTTGCCCAGAGTGCAAGCTGTGGGCTCCGTTGCCAGTAGCCTGTAACCCATGTCGGAGCAGGCCTGCGATCCCAACACAGGAGGTGGAGGCAGGAGGGTCAGCAAGGTCATCCTGGCTACGTTGCAAGTTCGAGGCTGGGCTGCTCGAGACCCTGTCTCAAAAACAAACAAAACTAAGAAAGCTATAATAGGAACAAGGCATAGCCTGGTGGTAGAGTTTACCCTTAGTTCCATTTGATTTCCAGCACCCCCTCCAAAAGCAGGGGTATGGCAAAAGCGATAATGAAGATGATGTCGCTGAGTATATGGGGCAAGATTTTCCCCTTCTTGTCTGATCTATGTAAATAGCAGTGTAGCAGGAGGCCTGTGATTAGACATGGAAAAGGGAGACAGAGCTAAGTGCTAGAGAGGCAGAGAGGACAA
This sequence comes from Mus pahari, assembly GCF_900095145.1. Lineage (NCBI taxonomy): Eukaryota > Metazoa > Chordata > Mammalia > Rodentia > Muridae > Mus > Mus pahari. Next base: position 35,274,753 of record NC_034612.1, read on the forward strand.
GAGAGAAGAGGGGTGGGGTGGGGTGGGGTGGTGGTGTGGCAAGATGGAGACTGACGGACAGGAAGATGCAGATTCTGCATGGTGTTAAATAGCCACAGGTAGATATGATATCATAAAGAATAGAATAATTGGGATAATTTGTCTGATCTACGTGGGCAGCTTTTATCATTATCAATTGGTTCTGAAATTATTGTATTGGCATCTTGTGAATTGAGAATTTATTGATATATAAATCTGATATATAAATTATAATTGTTAATTATAAGCTTCTAGAGTTTTTTTTTTTTTTTTTTTACCGGGTTGCTGGGTGTTGTGGCAGCTAACCTTGGGGTGGACGGTCGTTGTGTGGGGCTGGCGTGGCAGCGAAGGGAACAGAAGCTCCGGCCAGTGGAGAGTTGGCCAACAGACAGAGAGAGGTGGATGGGGCGGGAACCTGGCAGTTCTTTTTTAATATTTCCTGCAACAAGTATAGGGACTACACACACACACACACACACACACACACACGTTTTCCTTGCATGTATATGTACACCATTTGCATGCATTACCTGCAGAGGTCAGAAAAGGCATTGGATTACAGGTGATTGTGAGCTGTCTGATGTGGGTGCTGGGAACTGAACTCTGGTCTTTTATAAGAACACTATGTGTTTTTAGCCATTGAGTCATCTCTATAGCCCCACACCATGTTTGTTTGTTTGTTTGGGTTTTGGGGTTTTTTTTGTTTTGTTTTGTTTGTTTTTTGAGACAGGGTTTCTCTGTGTAGCCCTGGCTGTCCTGGAACTCACTCTGTAGACCAGGCTGGCCTTGAACTCAGAAACCTGCCTACCTCTGCCTCCCAATCCCAAGTGCTGGGATCAAAGGCGTGCACCACTGCCCGGCAAGATTACTTTTTTAAAAAAGATTTGTTTATTTTATGTATATAAGTACACTGTCAATCTCCTCTGGTGAGAAGAGGGTATTGAATCCCATTATAGATGGTTGTTAGCCACCATGTGGTTGCTGGGAATTGAACTCAGGACCTCTAGAAGAGCAATCAGTGCTCTTAACTGCTGAGCCATCTCTCTAGCCCTAAAGATCACTATTATGCAAGACTGTCCTTTTGGAATAATTGGATTATCCAAGATCTTGTTGGGAAAGTTCTTTGTGCTAAATGATTCAACACTCACCAAGAATTCCATAGTCCTTTTAACATAGTCAGGTCTGTCATACCAGTACCCTCACTCCTGGTTCTGATTTCTTGGTTTGAGGGGTTTTTAGTTGTTGTTGTTGTTGTTGTTGTTGTTAGCAGTTTTGTTTGCTTGCTTGCTTGTTTTGTTTTTCAAGATGGGAGTCTCACTGTGTTGCTTTGGCCGTGCTGAAACTCTCTCTCAAGACCAGGCTGGCCTTGAACTCACAGAGATCTACCTCCTTCTGCCTCCCCAGTGCTGGGATTAAAGCTGTGCACTATCACCGCCCAGCCCAATTTCTTGTTTTAATTGACTTTCTCTTGCTGTGATGAAACCCCATAGGCAAAACCAACTTGGAGAGGAAAGGGTTTATTTTATCTTATAGCTTGGAGTCCGTTGTCCAGAGAAGTCTGGCCAGGAACTCAAGGCAGGAACCTGGAAGCAAGAGCTGCAGCAGAGGCTGGGCACAAGTGCTGCTTGCTGATTTGCCCCTCATGGCTTATTCAGCCTGCCTTCTTATGGTACCTAGGAGCACCAGGTCAGGGGTGGCACTGCCCACAGTGACCCAGGCCCTCTCGCTTCAGTCATCAATCAAGAAATTCCCTATAGTCTTAATTATGGAGGCCTTCTCTCAATTATGACGAGGTCTTCTTCCTAGATGACCCCCAGCTTGTGTCAGGTTGACAGAGCAGCATCCAGTGAGCTTCCATTCTTACCACTGTATTTTCTTGTGGCCTTGCTGGGAAGAGTGAATGAACAATGCTTAATAACACTGATGAGGAAGTGGATTTCTCTTAGTATCCATGTGGATATTCACGGCAAGTCATTTGTCAACCTGTGCTGAGATCGAGCATATTACATATGGGGCTGACGTGGTTAAGAGTCAGCTGGTTGCTCTTTTTCCAGAGGATCCAGGTTTGCTTCCCAGGACCCACATGGCAGTTTACAACTGTCTGTAATTCTAATTCCAAGGGGGATCTGATGCCCTCTTCTCACCTCTGTGGGCTGTGCATGCACGTAGTGTGGAGGCACCATACCTTTACATATAAAATAAAAATAAATCTTAAAAAATTGTTGCATGTGATAAACGTCATTCTTGTTGTAAAACAATTTCTTTTTTGTTCTTTAGGAAGCCAATCTCTCTCTCTCTCTCTCTCTCTCTCTCTCTCTCTCTCTCTCTCTCTTTGAGACAGGGTCTCATTGTGCTCCTCTATTGTGGCTGCATTGGAATTCACTATGTCAGCCCAGTAGGCCTGGAACTCACTGAGACCCTCCTGTCCACCTCTATCCCCTAAGTGCTGGTATTAGAAGGTGTGCTCAGCCATGCTTGGCTTTAGTCCTACTCTTAAAATCATCTTAAGTTGGTAATAAGAAAAACTCAAAAACTAAACTGTGCTCATTAGGCCTTGTCCATACGCCAGTCCATACTGCTGGGTACAGTGGCACCTACCTGTGGTACCAGCTACTTGGGAAGCTGAGGCAGGAGGATCTGGTTAGTCTGGGCATTAGAGTAAGACAGAATCTGTCCTGTGCTAAGATCTGAAGGTGACTCGTTAGCACATTAAAAACCTGTGAAATTCTGGGAGATATAGGTTTCCCCTAAGCACAGTTGAGTGCCTCTGTTACTGAGGGATGGCCCAGGAGGGATTAGCTTGACTAAAGGAGGAGACTAAGAGATTTTGTTTCTAGACAGGGGGAATAGATGGGGGAGAGAGAGGTGTGTGTGTGGGTATCTCACTAAGTGTCCCCGGTTGGCTTCAAACTCAGAGATCCACTGGCCTTTGTCCCTTGAGCACTAGGATTAAAGGTATGCACTACCATGCCCAGCTAGTCTGGTGTTTTGGAAGAGAGGGAATATAAAGGAGAGGGGGGCACAGGCCCAGAATGGAAAGGCTCCTGAGAGCCAAGGTGAACTTAGCTTTGGTGCCTCAGGTCGTTGGGCAAAGGTGGGGCATGACAGCACTGTGAACCTGACCAGATACTCTCACTTATTCCTTTTCTCCACACTCAGCCCTTCCTGTTCTCCAGGTTCCTTCTGTTCCCCTGAAGGACAGCCAGGAACTGACAGATTCACTCCTCTCAGCTGAGCCCCAGGTGAGCTAGCACTCTTCTGCCCTCCATGAGAATCTGTACCCCTTTTCAGCCTCCATCCCCTTCTGTCCTAGTTCTGTTACTGGTTGTTATGAGAATACCCTGACGAACACAACTTATGGAAGAAAGGGCTTATTTTAACTCCCTTTAGGTCTCAGTGAATCACAGAAATCAGAGTGGCAAGAACTTGAGACAAGTGGTCACCTGTCACCTCATACCCACAATACAGACCAGAGAAAAATAAGTGGGTGACTCAGCTCCCTCTCACTCTCGCTCCCTCTCCCTCTCCTCCTCCCTGCCTCTCTTTCCTCTTACTCAATCTAGGAACTTAATAGGGAATGGTACCGCTCACAGTAGGCTGGGTCTTCCCAAATTATTCCTTTAATTAAAAAAAGATTCCTCACAGGGCTGTCTACAGGCCTACGTAATCCAGACATTCCCTCATTGAGACTTACTTGCCTGGAGATTCTAGGTTGTGACACCATGTTTAGCAGATATATTTAACTAGTTGCTGGGCCTATCTGTAGTTGATATCTTCCGTTCATTCCCTCAGTCCTTTTCCTTCCTGATGAATACCTGCCCTTTGGGTCCGCGGTCTCTCCCCTGGTTTCTGACTCAGTGCCCATGCTTTGCCCTCACTGCAGACTGCCCTCATTTGCACACAGGGAGTGGGAATTTAGCAGAGATCTCCCATTTCAGAAGTTGGTGAAAATTGAAGATGTGGCTGATGTAGCTGTGTCCTTCATCCTGGAGGAATGGGGACATTTGGACCAGTCTCAGAAGTCTCTCAGTAGGGATGGCAGAAAGGAGCATTGTGAGAGTACCACTCCTGTGGGTAAGAATTGTCGACCTGCATGGGTAGGATTCACCAGTTTTGTTATCTTGTAAAGAGTTTGTGTAGCATGTCCGTCACCCATGCATTTTTTTTTTAAATTTATTTTATGTATATAAGTACACTGTAGCTGTCTTCAGACACCCCAGAGGAGGTCATCAGATCCTGTCACAGATGGTTATGAGCCACCATGTGGTTGCTGGGATTTGAACTCAGGACCCCTGGAAGAGCAGCAGCCAGTGCTCTTTTTATTTATTTATTTATTTATTTATCTGTTTATTTATTGTTTTTTTTTCAAGACAGGGTTTCTTTGTATAGCCCTGGATATCCTGGAACTCACTTTGTAGACCAGGCTGGCCTCGAACTCAGAAATCCGCCTGCCTCTGCCTCCTGAGTGCTGGGGTTAAAGGCGTGCGCCACCACGCCTGGCTGTAGCCAGTGCTCTTAACCACTGAGCCATCTCTCCAGCCCCCTACTCATGCATGTTTTAATCGCTATAGCTTTACTTTATAATCATTTGAATTTTTTTTTAATCTTGTTTTATATGTATGAGTGCTTGCCTTCATGTGTGTGTGCACCATGTGAATACCTGATGTCCAGAAGAGAGTGTTGAATCCTCTGGAACTGGAGACTTATGAGCCACCATGTGGTCACTGGGAATCAAGCCTGGGTTCTCCGCAAGAGCAGCCAATGCTCTCAACTGCTGAGCCATCTCTCTGGTCCTTGACCTTGGAAAGTAAATCAACATGTGTTTGCAAATATTTCTAACTTAATCAGGGTGTGATTAAGACTATTAGTATGGGGGAGGTAGTTTTTACATTTTTTGCTTGTTTATTAGTGTGTATAGATGCGATGTGTTTGCATACCATTATATAGAGGTCATAGGACAACTTCTTTTTTCTTCTGAGACCAGGATCTCACTTCGTAGCTCTGGTTGGCCTGGACTTGGTTCGTAGACCAGGCTGGCTTCAAAGTCACAGAGATCCACCTGCTTCTGCCTCCCAATTGCTGGAATTAAAGGTATGAGCTATCACACCGGCAAAGGACAACTTTGAATCATTTCTGTTTATCCACCTTTATGTTTAGGGATCAACCTTAGGCTGTCGGGCCTGCAAGTCAAGTGGCTTTATTTGATGAGTCAAGTTACCAGACTTGTTTTTGTTCTATGAGATGATTTTATTTTATATATGTGTTTTGCTTGCCTGTATGCGTATGTACCATGTGCATGCCTGGTGCTTATGGAGGCCGGAAGAGGGTGCTATACTAGAGTTATAGATACTTTTTTTTTTTCTTGTTTTTTTTTGAGACAGGGTTTCTCTGTGTAGCCCTGGCTGTCCTGGAACTCACTCTGTAGACCAGGCTGGCCTTCAACTCAGGCCAGTTCGAACGCCTGCCTCTGCCTCCCAAGTGCTGGGATTAAAGGCGTGCGCCACTACGCCCGGCGAGTTATAGATACTTTTAAGTCACCATGTGCTCACAACTCAGGACCCCTGTAAGAGCAACAAATATTCTTAACTACTGAGCTATCTTCTCCTGTCTGTTTCTGTTTTTGTTTTGTTTTGTTTTGTTTTTTTGAGACAGTCTATATATCTATATCTATCTATATCTATCTATCTATCTATCTATCTATCTATATATATATATATATATATATATATTTCTCCAAGTGGCCTTGAATTCCTGATCCTCCTGCTTCAGCCTTCCAAATGCTGGAGTTAATAAACCCAGTTTTACAATCTAGAAGATGCCAAATTGTTGTTGTCATTGTTGTAGTTATTTTGTGGGCTTTGTTTTGTTTTTGTGTTCTAGATAGAGTCTCCCTGTGTAACTGTAGCTGGCCTAGAACTCACTACGTACGCCTTTAGTCCCAGCACTCGAGAGGCAGAGGCAGAGAGACAGGTGGATTTCTGAGTTCCAGGCCAGCCTGGTCTACAAAGTGAGCTCCAGGACAGCCAGGGCTACACAGAGAAACCCTGTCTCGAAAAACCAAGAAAAAAAAAAAAAGAACTCACTATATATATCATGCTGCCTTCAAACTGACAGAAATTGGCTTCTCTGACTCCTAAAGTGTTGTAATGAAAGGTGGTTACCGGGCTGGAGCAATGGCTCAGCGGTCAAGAGCACTCACTGCTCTTCCAAAGGTCCTGAGTTCAAATCCCAGCAACCACATGGTGGCTCACAACCATCTGTGACAGGATCTGATGACCTCCTCTGGGGTGTCTGAAGAGAGCTACAGTGTACTCATATAAATAAAATAAGTCTTTAAAAAAAAAGAAAGCCAGGCAGTGGTGACTCACGCCTTTAATCCCAGCACTTGNGAGGCAGAGGCAGGCGGATTTCTGAGTTTGAGGCCAGCCTGGTCTACAGAGTGAGTTCCAGGACAACCAGGGCTACACAGAGAAACCCTGTCTCAAAAAAAAAAAAGAAAAAAAGAAAAAAAAAGAAAAGAAAGAAAGAAAGATGGTTACCACCACACCCAGTGATGCAAAATTTTGGCAGTAATTTTTTAATTACATGTTTATGTTTGAATGCCTGTATGTATATGTATGTATATGAACCATGTGTGTGTCTGGTGCCAGAAAAGGGCCTCTCATCCCCCCTGAGTTACAAGTAGTTGTGAGCCACCTGATGTGGAGGCTAGGAACCAAACTCCAGTCCTTTGCAAAAGCAGGACATGCTCTTAATCACCAAGCAATTTCTCTTGTCCAGCCCGAATTGGGTAATTCTTTTTATTTTATGTATATGGGTACACTGTAGCTGTACTGATGGTTGTGAGCCATCATGTGGTTTCTGGGAATGAAGGCCGCTCGCTTCGGTCGACCCCCCTCACTCTGATCAGCCCTGCTCGCTCTGCCTAAAGATTTATTTATTGTTATATATAAGTACACTTGTAGCTGTCTTCAGACACACCAGAAGAGGGCATGATATACTATTATGGATGGTTGTGAGCCACCATGTGGTTGCTGGGATTTGAATTCAGGACCTTCGGAAAAGCAGTCAGTGCTCTTAACCACAGAGCCATCTCTCCAGCCCAGGGTAATTCTTAATAGAATAATCCTTATTCATGAAAAATTCCTGTCACCATTACTTTTTTTGTTTCTGGAACAAGATCCTCAAAAGGAAGCATCCTAAGGGAAGTAATGTTTATCTGGGCTCACAGTTTCAGAAGAAAGTCCATCATGGCAGGGAAGGCCTGGCAGCAGGTGTATAAGGCAGCTGGTCACACCACCTCCACAGCCAGGAAGCAAAGGGAGTTCTATACAGTTCAAGACCCTAGCCCAGGGGATGGTGCCACACACACTCAAGGCAGGTCTTCCCTCCTTTGTCCAACCTTCCATAAGTACTTACACATGCAGACGTTTGATTCCTAGGTGATTCTAAATCTAATCCATTTGACAATGAGGATTAACCATGAGAACATATGAGACTTCGCTGAGTGCTTCTTTAGTATAGTGGTGATTATTGTATGTCAGTGGCATTAGTTGTTGTTGTGGTCGTTGTCCTCCTCCTCCTCTTCCTTCTCTTCCTCCTCCTCCTCTTCCTCTTTCTTCTTTATCTATGAGTACTCTATCTGCATGTACACCTGCATGCCAGAAGAGGGCATCAGATCCCAGTATACATGAGCCACCATGTGGTTCCTGGGAATTGAACTCAGGACCTCTGGAGAAGTCAGTGCTCTTAACCGCTGAGCCATCGCTCCAGCCCTGGCATTAGTTCTTTGTGGCCTTTTTCCTAGTGCATTTTCCATTCCCATTCTTATACCACCAGTCCATCCCCCTTTTACATTTACTTATTTGGGGGGGGGGGTAGACCTGAATCATCGGGTCATTCTTCAGTGACAGGGTCCTCAGGGGGAGGACCACGGGATGTGAAAATAAAGAAGGCAGGAAAGCTTGGGATCAGGAGGTCTTGCACAAGATGATGGCTCACGGAAGTTTGTTAAGAAATATGTCATCTAGCTGGGCATGGTGGCGCACGCCTTTAATCCCAGCACTCGGGAGGCAGAGGCAGGCGGATTTCTGAATTCGAGGCCAGCCTGGTCTACAAAGTGAGTTCCAGGACAGCTAGGGCTACACAGAAAAACCCTGTCTCAGAAAAAGAAGAAGAAAAAGAAATATGCCAACTTATTTACAGCTTGCTGGAGGAAAAATAGGCCAAAGTCAGCAGAACCTTTGTCCCCATAGAGTGGGACAGAGTCAGCAGGAAGTTAGTCAAGCAGAGGTGCACAAAGGGAGCATAGGATATCTCAGCTGCCCATAGACCTGCTGCTCAGTAGCCTGGGGACTGATGACCCTAACCCTTCGAGGGGGCAGAAGCTGAATTATCAGGATCCAGAAAACTTCAGCTCCTCAAGGCCCTGGCCCCAGGCTGTTACGGGCCCTGACAAGCCAGTCTCTGGTTTTAGGCAAGGAACTAATCTTTCTCCATACGTCAGGGCCTCAGGGAGAGTCCTGGACCAGCCTACCCCTTAACGAGGAGCAAGGGGTGGTGTGCATGTGTCACAGCACACATATGGAGGTCAGAGGACACTTTGTAGGAGTCGGTTCTCCTTCCAACATGGGGGTTCCAGGGAACAAGCGCAGGAAACATGGCAGCAAATGCCTCTGCCCACGGGGCCACCTCACCAGCCCCTGGATTTTGTTTGTTGGATTTGTTTGTGCATGTGTTCTGTTCATCAGTTTGTTTGTTTGGCTGATTTTTCGAGGCAGAGTTTCTCTGTATAGCCCTGGCTGTCCTGGAACTCACTCGAGGCTGGCCTCGAACTCAGAAATCCGCCTGCCTCTGCCTTCCGAGTGCTGGGATTAAAGGCGTGCACCACCATGCCTGGCTAGTTTGTTGAGATCTTAAAGGTAGTCTTATCTCAATGAATTCATTAAATGCTGTATTTTGGGCTGGAGAGATGGCTCAGCAGTTAAGAGCATTATCTGTTCTTCCAGAGGTCCTGAGTTCAGTTTCCAGCAACTACAAGGTGGCTCACCACCATTTGTAATATGAGCTGATGCCCTCTTCTGGTATGCAGCTGTGCGTGAAGAGAGAGCACTCATACATAAAAAATAAATATACCTTGGGGCTGGCAGGATGGCTCAGCGCTTAAGAACACTGACTGCTCTTCCAGAGGCCCTGAGTTCAATTCCCAGCAACCACTTGGTTGCTCACAACTATCCATAATGAGATCTGATGCCCTCTTCTGGTGTATCTAATGACAGCTTCAGTGTGCTTACATATACTATATAAATAATTTTATTTATTTATTTATTTATTTATTTATTTATTTGGTTTTTATGAGACAGGGTTTCTCTGTGTAGCCCTGGCTGCCCTGGAACTCACTCTGTAGACCAGGTTGACTTTGAACTCAGAAATCCGCCTGCCTCTGCCTCCCAAGTGCTGGGATTAAAGGTGTGCACCACCACGCCCGGCAATAAACTTTTAAAAAAAGAAAACCCAGTGTATTTTGGGCTGGGTGCATGGCTTCCTCGGAGCAGCACTTGAGATCCTTGTAGAGGATCTGTGTGGGGTTCCAGCGCGATGCCAGGCAGCTCACCACTGCCCATAACTCCAGTTTCAGGGCATCTGAGGTAGTCTTCACCTGTACACATGTGTCGTACATAGATACACATAAGTTAAAAAAAATCAGTATTGTCGGCCGGGCGTGGTGGCGAGCGCCTTTAATCCCAGCACTTGGGAGGCAGAGGCAGGCGGATTTCTGAGTTCGAGGACAGCCTGGTCTACAGAG
>NC_034612.1:35285495-35296703 GCF_900095145.1 Mus pahari
ACTCATTCTGTAGACCAGGCTGGTCTCGAACTCAGAAATCTGCCTGCCTCTGCCTCCCGAGTGCTGGGATTAAAGGCGTGCGCCACCATGCCCGGCCAATAAATAATTCTTAAGAAGGCCACATCCTCTCATTTTCATGCCTGCTGATTTCTGATGGTGGCCTACATGGCCAGAATTTAAAAAAAAATAAAATAAAAAATACTCATGACATTAGAAAGTGACTTTAAACGAGTATTTAAACAAGTATTTGAAGACTGCATCTGTAGTCCAGTTGGTAGAGTGCTTGCTTAACATGTACAAAGGTCTGTATCAAGACATGATGGCTCACACCTGCCCTCCCAGCCACCTTCCCTTCCTCCCACCCCTCCTTTCTCACGTTCTTTCATCAGGGTCTCCTGCATCTCAGGCTGGCCTCAAACTCTGTGTAGCCAAGGATGACCTTGAACTTTTGATCCTTCTGCCTCTACCTCTAGGTGTGGGGTGACAGGTGTGCCCTGCCACAACTGGAGGTGGAATCTGGGGCTTCACGTAGCTTGACTACCACTATACCAGCTGAGCTATACCACAGCCTCTGCATTGACATGTGTCCTGTTCTTGTTTTCTAAAGCCTTGCTTTCAGGTATTGTCATTTTCCAAAGCCATGCATTCCTAATACAGGTGGTCACACTCACTAACTGTGTTTCTCTGGCCCTTGCTCAGGATGTGGGGAATAGCTAATTGGCCTGTTTCTCTTCTCTCATTTCAGATTATGAGCCCAAGGAGGGCAACTTAGAGCTGATGGTGCAGCAGGTCTCCGATGCAGCCGACCCCCACTGGGTGGCCGAAGAACGTACGGAAAAGAACGGTGTTCAGTGTCAAGAGTCTGGCGAAGTCAGTGACCTGAAGGACATGGTGCAGAGGTGGCAGGTGAATCCCACTTCGGGGAATCCAAGGCAGAAAAGATCTCTGAGCTCAGGTCCGGATGTTAACCGGAAGCAGAAATCGAATGGCGAACGAGGCCACAGATGCGGTGACTGCGGGAAGTTTTTCCTCCAAGCCTCAAACTTCATTCAGCACCGGAGGATCCACACTGGAGAGAAACCGTTTAAATGTGGGGAGTGTGGAAAAAGCTACAACCAGCGGGTTCACCTCACTCAGCATCAGAGAGTCCACACCGGCGAGAAGCCCTACAAGTGTCAGGTGTGCGGGAAAGCCTTCCGAGTGAGCTCCCATCTGGTGCAGCATCACAGCGTGCACAGCGGGGAGAGGCCGTATGGCTGTAACGAGTGCGGGAAGAGCTTTGGGCGGCACTCGCATCTGATCGAGCACCTGAAGCGCCACTTCAGAGAGAAATCCCAAAGATGTACGTCTGGGGAGCATGCGCCACGTTCCAGGAGTGGCAGATTAGGAAGGAAGAACAGATGGGCTGGGCGTGGTGGTGCTTGCCCTTAGTTTAGCAGTCAGGAAGCAAGGGCAGGAGAAGGAATGTGACTTCAGAACTAGTCCTGTGTACTTAGTTCTAGGCCAGCCAGAGCTATATAGTGAGGCCTGGCCTCAAACAATAACCACCAAACAAAAGCAAACTAAAACAACGACGACGACAACAAACCAGATGAGTTGTAGTAGCGGGAAAAGATTATAGATTATTTTATTCTTAATTTAAACTTAAATTTTAAAACATTATTTCCACCAATTTTTTGTAGATGGCATGTCATGTAGCCCAGACTGGCCTTAGACTATTCTTTTTTTTCCCCTTGGTTTTTCAAGACAGGGTTTCTCTGTGCAGTCCTGGCTGTCCTGGAAGTCACTCTGTAGACCAGGCTGGCCTCAAACTCAGAAATCCGCCTGCCTCTGCCTCCCAAGTGCTGCACCACCACTGCCCAGAGACTGTGCAGTCTTTTTTTTTTTTCTGAGACAGGGTTTCTCTGTATAGCCCTGGCTGTCCTGGAAGACTGTGCCGTCTTAACACTGGGATTGTGATCCTTCTGCCTCCACCTTCTGAGTGTTAAGATTGCTTTGTAGCCCAGACTGGCCTCCAGTTTGTGAACCTCTTGTCTCAGGCTCCCAACCCTGGACTACAGGAGTGAGTCACTACTCCTAGCTCTCTACTCTCTCCCCTCTCCCCACCCCACTCAGTTTCTTCTCTATAGCCCAAGCAGGCTGGCTTTGAACTCATGTAGTACAGGCTAGCCTCAACCCAATCTCCTCCTGCCTCGGCCCCACAGCTGTTGGGGTTATAGTTCTTCTTGACCCAGTAAGTCTCCCCCTGTCTTCTTGTTTTTCTTTTTGTCTTATTCTTTCCACTGGCTCAATACCAATGTCCTCTCTATAGCTGTTGGCATTAGTACATCCATATGGCCCCTTCTGTTCCTCCTGTTACACCAGGGTGGGGTTTTTTGTTGTTGTTATTGTTGTTGCTGTTTTGTTATTTATTTTTGACAGCTTATTCTTCTCCTAAAAAAAGAGCTGTTGACCTTTGTGTTTGGTTCTCTTTTAGGCAGTGACAGAAGAAGTAAGAACACTAAACTAAACATTAGGCAAATCCCAGGACTTTCAGAAGCAGACATGGAACTATCGGGAGAAGTCCAAAGGAATGTTTGTCAGGCTAAAGGTCACAGTGAGGGCTGTGAACACCAGGACGGGGCAGGCGGACAGCAGGGCGTTGCCATGAAAGAAACCCTAGGACAATCCTCTTCAAAGAGGACAGACTGCAATGAATTCAGCTATGTCCACAAGAAGTCCTCTCCAGGAGAGAGGCCACACAAATGTAATGAATGCGGGAAAAGCTTCATCCAGAGCGCACACCTCATTCAGCATCGGCGAATCCATACTGGGGAGAAACCGTTCAGGTGTGAGGAATGTGGGAAGAGCTATAACCAGCGTGTCCACCTCACTCAACATCACCGAGTTCACACGGGGGAGAAGCCCTACGCCTGTCACTTATGTGGGAAAGCCTTCCGAGTGAGGTCCCACCTCGTTCAGCACCAGAGTGTGCACAGCAGGGAGAGGCCCTTCAAGTGCAACGAGTGTGGGAAGGGGTTCGGGAGGCGTTCGCATCTCGCCGGTCACCTCCGACTCCACTCTAGAGACAAGTCGCACCAGTGTAACGAGTGTGGCGAGATCTTCTTCCAGTACGTCAGCCTCCTTGAACATCAAGTGCTTCACGTGGGCCAGAAGAGCGAGAAGAACAGTGTCTGCGAAGAGGCCTGCAGCTGGAACCTGACGGTAATCGAAGATAAGAAGCTGGAGTTACAGGAGCAGCCTTACCAGTGTGATTCCTGCGGGAAAGCCTTTAGTTACAGTTCTGACCTCATTCAGCATTATAGAACTCACTCTGCGGAGAAATCCCAGAAATGCGACGCATGCAGGGACAGCACCTGCCAGTGTCCGCACATAAAACAGCAACAGAAAAGCTGCCCCAGTGGGAAAGCCCATCAATGCAATGAGTGTGGAAGGGGCTTCAGTCTGAAGTCCCATCTCAGTCAACATCAGAGAATCCACACTGGTGAGAAGCCCCTCCAGTGCAAGGAGTGTGGAATGAGTTTTAGTTGGAGCTGTAGCCTCTTCAGACATCTGCGTAGCCACGAGAGGACAGATCCATAAGCACCTGAAGCATACAAGAGTCTGTTGGGAAGCAGCCTGGCTTTAGAGAAGCCTTTCATGGCTCTCCTAAGTGTAACAGCATCTTAGCCAGCTTAACCCTCAGACCTACAGAAGAGGGGAAGTCCTCTCAGGTAGAGCTTAGCCTTGAGGGACACAGGAGCACCCTAAGTGCTCTGATAGCATCTTTATGCTCGGAACCTCTGGCTAGGTAAGGCAGTGCTCGCCTGTATGCCTCGGGAGGGAGAGGCAGGTAAACATCTGGTTTACATAGCAAGTTCCAGGCCAGCCAGAGCTACATAGTGAGACCCCTGGGTGAGAGACAGACAGACAGACACAACTCTGGGTCCTGTGGATAAAGGAAAGTCTTGACATGGCATTGTTTATTTGAAACTCAGAAAAATAACCAAGAGTCCTGAGTGCAGTAGAGATCAGCTCATTTGTAGTTTCCACCTCAGCGGCATAGCTATTCAGGGAGTCGTCCCTCCAAAGGAACTTGTGAGGCCCATCTTGGTACATCTCTGTCCCAACCACTAGAGTGCTCTAGCCGTTGTCCCCATCCTGAGTATTAAACCTTTTGAAAAGAAGCGGACTTGAGGTTTCTCTCTTTGGTAAAGTTGGGGTTCAGAGGATGGATGGGGGGTGTGTTCTTGCTGATACCGCCAGCCTACAGCTTCTTTGTGAAACACAGCATTCTTTTCAGTTCAATCCTACTAGCAACAAAGTTAGTTAGTCCTTGAGGGTCAGGTCAGCCAGATGGCTCCTCAGTGGGTAAAAGTGCTGGCCACCAAGCACTTTTAACCCGGCCATAGGAGCCGAATTCTGCAAGTTGGCCTCTGACCTCCACAGGTGCCATGGTACACCCAGCTCAAACACACATAATATTTTTAAGAGTTTGACTTAGTTGGGTGGCATATCACCGAGGTTTGAGCCAGCCTGGTCTATATAGGAAATTCCTGGACACCCAGTGAGACTCTGTCTCAGAAAACAAAGTGGAGTCACTGGTGCAGTGGTGGCACATGCCTTTAATTCCAGCACTCAGGAGGCAGAGGCAGGCAGATCTCAGTTCCAGGGCAGCCTGGTCTACAAAGGGAATTCCAGGACAACCTGGGCTACACAGAGAAACCCTGTCTCAAAAACAAAAACAAAACACAAACATAAAAATAAAACAAAAAAGTGAGGGTGGGAGGTGGGAACAAAAAAAACCCAATTTGTTTAAAATTTTAATTTGTACATTTATGAGAAATGTTAGTGCTGGTCAGTCAGTCACATAGGTTATGGGAGAAGGCCTTTGAGAAAGACGGGTTTAGTGTACCCATAAGGTGGGCATCGAGTTTAATTAAAGGATTTGGTTCTTGGGTACCTGTTCACAGTGTGATGGTATAGATGCCCAGGCTGGCATCATATAGTAGAAGATGACATTGAATTCATTCTTCTGACTCTGCCTCCCTGTGTTGGGATCATAGTTATGTGCCACCATGCCGGGGTTTTATGTGGTCCTAGGGATCAAGCCCAGGCTTTCATGTGTTTTAGAATACCAACTGAGTTATATCGCGAGCCCCTCCCCCCTTTCCAAGCTCCACACCGTGTTACCTACTAAGCGCTCTGCTGATTGTCCAGTCTGCAGCTGCCTCACCCAGGTCTTCTCCCCTCTATGCCTCTGGCCAGTGACTGGTGTGATCTATAAAAGTCTGACTCATTTGCCCCACAGGCAAACGGCTGCTGTCTGAGCTCACCCAAACCCTGCTTGTGGATCAAGCCAAAGTTCAGTTCTATCAGAGCCACCCTCAACCCTCATGCTTGATGCCCTTTGTCTTCAGGTGGGATCTGCGTGCTTGCGCACATACCAGGGTGGGTGTATGGGGGTCAGGACAGCCTTGGATGGCGGCAGTCCTTGCCTTCCACCCTGTTTGGGATGGCGTCTCGCTTGCTTGTTTTCCACTGCTGTATGTGCTAGGTCAGCTGGCTCTGAAGAGTCCTACCATCCTCCTGTTCCTGTCTCCTATCTCCTAGTATGGGTTATGGCTACTTGTGCTACCGAATCTGGCTTTTTAAAGGGCGGCTTCTCCGAGGAGCTGAAGTCAACGTTTCTGTCAAGTCTGTGCTACATGCACTTTATTCACTGGACCATCTCCCCAGACTTGCCCTCTCCCGTTCTTTCTCTTTCATTCCATTTCTCTAAGGGTCTCTTGAGGAGCATGCCCTTAGTGACATGATTCTGAACCCCCGTCCCTGGTGCTCCTTGGTCTAAGACAGTCCGTACCATTGGTGGGCCTGGCACTCACTATGAGGCAAGGAGGACTCTGTCCTGTCACTGACCTGTGAAGTGAGGTCGGGTGATTTGTTAGGTCCTTTGCAGCTATATTTATATTCTTATATACTGGTTAGAGACTGGAGGCTAGTTTCTTCAAGGAAGAGTACAACAGGATAGTGTACATACAGAAAAATACTCCTCCAACTCCCATCCCCACTGCCACCCTGAAGTGGCCTGTGGCTATTTACCCAGGTAGGTGTACTCCGCAATAAAGGGAACCGCTCAAAGCTCCCTCTTGCTGGCCCCTTACTCTTACAGTACAAGCATATGGGAGTCAGGTAAGTGGATCCCAGCTCAGATCTGTGTCTGACTCACTGGGTTGTGTGGGCTTCAGTGAATGATTGACACTCCACCCTGCCTCATGCTTGTCCCATATGCTACTTTTGTACTTTTGTTCTTTGGCTAATTGGTTTTTTTTTTTGTTTTTGTTTTTTTGTTGTTGTTGTTTGTTTTTTTGTTTTTTGAGACAGGGTTTCTCTGTGTAGCCCTGGCTGTCCTGGAACTCACTCTGTAAACCAGGCTGGCCTTGAACTCAGAAATCCGCCTGCCTCTGCCTGTGCTGGGATTAAAGACATGAGCCACCATTGCCTGGCAGCTAATTGTTTTTAAGATTTATTTAGTGTGTGTGTGTGTGTGTGTGTGTGTGTGTGTGTGTGTGTGTGTATCTATGATGGGGTGCACTGCCTGCAGGGGCCAGAAGAAGGTGTCAGATCCCCTAGAGCTGAGTCACAGATAGGTATGAGCCACCTGACATAGGTGCTGGAAACTGAACTCAGGTCCTCTGCAAGAATATTGAGTGCTTTTAATTGTGGAGCCATTTCTCCAACACCTTGTTCTTTAACTTGACTTAAAGAAGTTATCATTTTTCTACCCTTGTCCCAAAACATGTTACTCCTTTGCCAAATATGTCAAATAGTAAACTAGGGGACTGTACTGGCTAGCTTTGTGTCAACTTGACACAGCTGGAGTTATCACAGAGAAAGGAGCTTTAGTTGGGGAACTGCCCCCGTGAGATCCAGCTGTGGGGCATTTTCTCAATTAGTGATCAAGGGGGAGAGGCCCCTTGTGGGTGGTGCCATCTCTGGGCTGGTAATCTTGGATTCTATAAGAAAGCAGGCTGAACAAGCCAGTGGATCAGCTCCTGCTTTCTGACCTGCTTGAGTTCCAGTCCTGCATCCTTTGGTGATCAACTACCAGTATGGAAATGTAAGCCAAATAAACCCTTTCCTCCCCAACTTGCTTCTTGGTCTTGATGTTTGTGCAGGAATAGAAACCCTGACTAAGACAGGGACATGAAGGAGGAACCACAAACTGAAGAAGAACTCGTTTGTTCTGGAATGGACTTCAAAGGCAATTTACTTCTTTACAAGCTCCTTGATCTTTCTTAACTCTCGTAGAAGCAGAAGGATGAGTTTGATTGTATAGCAATATAATATACTGCTCTAGGCTTGGTCAGGAATATTCCAAGTACTTTGGTATGAAGGGATGATGGCTTAGCCCAAACTCATCACTACGTCTACATCACTAAACCCTTGGTTCATTAATATTTTGTTTAGGAGAGAAACTAATATTAAATATATCATGCTAAGAACCTGTCTTAATTACTTTACTGTGATAAAATTACCCCGTCAAAGGCTAGAAAGATGGCTTAATGGTTAAGATTACATACTGCTTTTAGGAGGGATCTGAGTGTAGTTCCTACCACCCTTGTGAGTACAGTAACTGCAGCTCCAGGAGATCTTGTCACTCTCTTCAGGCCTCCTTAGTCACCTGTACTCAACTCACAAACACATATTCACTCCCCCTCCCCTTCCCCCTCCCCCTCCCTCCTTTCCCCTCCCTCCCTTGCTCCGTCCCCCCAGACACAGGCTCTCACTATGTAGCCCTGGCTGACCAGGAAATCTTTTAGACCTCTGGAGTGCTGGGATTAAAGGCATGCACTACTACACCTGGCTGTTCATTCCATTTTTTTCATTCATTCATTCATTCTGCCTCATGTATGCCTGCACACCAGAAGAGGACACTAGATTCGATTACAGATGTATAGATCGTTATTGTTGGGTTCTGGGAGTTGCCACACAAACCATGCATAAACCAATCTCAGTTAAGCTAGATAGAACAGTTTAGTGAACACACACTGTAATACTGGCTATCCAGGTCCACAAGAAGGAAAAGCCTAATTGTGGCACCAGTCTGACCTCAGGGCAGGCTTTCTATAGGAAGAACTGGGTTCAAAGGCAAGCCGTGAAGTGGTACAGCATTTCTGTCTAACTAGACAAAGTGTCATCAGCTGACCTTTAAGCTGATTGGTCCTGAGTGAGGTAAGAAGGGTGGCAGGCAGGGGAATTTCAGAACATGGAGATGACAGGGTGTGAAGCCAAATCTTTTACATTCAGATTCCATTTTAGAGAACCTGACCTAAGTTTAACCTCAGGTAAACTAGCAGGCCGGTCCTTAACATTAGTTTCCCAGTTGCCTCCCAACAAAACCCGAGCCTAGCTCCAGGCTCTAGGCTAATCTCCAACAAGACCACATTTCCAGGTTACACCCTCAACATGACCAGTGTCTCCAGGTTATTCCCCCAACAAACCTGCACCCCAGGTTACAATCCCACCCCCTGCCTAACGACCACCAATGCAGAGGGAAGCAGAAGTCAGGTTTATGGTATGGCTCCCAGCACCAGCCAATTATGTTAGAGGACACAGTAGCTTTCTAATTGGATGCTTGCACACATATCCCCCAGTTGCTTACTGTAAAGCCTTGACCCGATAGACATTTGGGGCTCCCCCCACCACCAAAACCATCCTGTGTGATGGTTGAGAGGTGGGGGGTGGGGAAAGCTAGCTGGAATAGAATAAAGACCCTGCTATAAGTTGCATCAGATTGGCTCTTGTCTGTTTTGTGAGACCACTAACATTTCCCTGGCACTACAAGAATACAACCATAATTTGTGGCTTATTAGAAGCATTCTTCAGGGTCAGCTGTGGATAATTTCTTCTGGGAAGTAGAGTCTAAGAACCTGAACTTAATTTCACCTTATGAGCAAAATGGAGACTGAATACAAAATGACTGCAGTTATATTAAAAGGAGCGGGCCTCAACAGTTATTAGCCACCATGTGGTTGCTGAGAATTGAACTCGGAACCTCTGGAAGAGCAGCCAGCAGTCTTTACCTTTGAGCCATCTCTCCAGTCCTGTTCAACCTTTTTTTTTTTTGGGGGGGGGACAGGGTTTCTCTGTATAGCCCTGGCTGTCCTGGAACTATCTTTGTAGACCAGGCTGGCCTCACACTCAGAAATCTGCCTGCCTCTGCCTCCCAAGTGCTGGGATTAAAGGTGTGTGCCATCATGCCCGGCTCAACCCATTTTATTTATTTATTTATTTTTAACCCATTTTTATATTGACTCTCAAGAGTCATTTCTCAACTGGGCAGTGGTGTTCCAAACCTTTAATCCCAGAATTTGAGAGGCAGAGGCAGGCAGATCTCTGAGTTCAAGACCAGCTTGGTTTACAGAGTGAGTTTTAGGGCAACCAGAACTACATAGAGAAGCTGACTAGAATGAATGAATGAATAAACCAAACAATAAAGAGTCATTTCTCTCCTTATGGAACCTGGTAAAGAACTCAGGTCTTCAGGCCTGCGTGCAAGCCCTTCTCCCATGCTGAGTCATCTTGCTGAAACTTCCTGACTCCATTTTACCTTTGAGACAGTTTCATTATCACCCTAGGCTGGCCTAGGATTCACTACATATCCCCTAATTGGCCTCAAACACGGCAATCTTGATGTTGCAGCTGCCTGAGTGGTGGGATTACAAGCGTCAGCCTCTGAGTCAAGCTAGTCCTGTCATTTGTGATCTGTCCATGGGACACAGCCACTTGCTTTTGCTGGTGAGACTGCCCATGCTTGAAGCTCTGTTGTCTTAGCTGCTGTATCATTTCAAAGACATTTGAAGAGCTAAAGAGCATGGTGTTATTCCCATTACTGTCTTCTGAGAGCAAGGGAAATCTTCATAAACATTGCCTCCATTGTCTCGGGAGCTAGAATCATGACATATGTCAAATGACCCAAATAAACCTTGGGACCAGGAAAGTAGTATCAAGGTCAACATTAGGACTCACTTCCTTTCCAGTATGGTGGCACACTTCTATAAGTCTAACACTTAGGAAGCAGAGAAGAAAGATCTTGAGTTAAGGCCACTAAGGTCACTCAGTAAATTCTAGGATAGCCTGGGCTACTACAGAGTGAGACCCCCGTCTCCAACAAAAGGCTTTCTCACCAGAATTAGAAACCAGGAGAGTAGATGCACAGATTCTGGGAAGCCGAGCAGCAGTAAAGAGGGGCAAGGGCTGGAGATAAAACAGAATGGCAGCCAGGGAGATGGCTCAGTTGATAAAGGTTTACAGGAACAATCCTACCAGATGTCAGTCTCCAGAATCCACATTATTCAAGAAAAAAGAACGAAGAAGACCAATTATGTGTGGTGGTACACACCTTTTATCCCAGCACTTACATTTAGGAGGCAGAGGCAGGCAGATCTATGAGTTCCAGGTCAGCCAGGGCTACATAGACCCAGTCTTTAAAAACAACAAAACAAAACAAAAAACGAAAACCAGCCAGGTGATAGCCTGTGCTCATTATCTCAATGCTGGTGAGGGAGGGGCAGGAAGATCCCTGGGGCTTGCTGTGAGAGCCTACCCTAATCATTGAGCTCCTGGGCAGTGGCTAGTACCTGATGGATAAGGCCTAGTGACAGTGTTGTCCTCTGGCACACACACACCCCTACACAGACAAGACACAGGCAATGCTCCCCATGAACACACACACACATGCATACACACGCATACATACTTTTGTTTTGCTTTGGTTTTTTGAGACCTGGTTTCTCTGTGTACCTTGGTTGTCCTGTGTAGCTGGTCTTTGCTCCTTTGTGGGTTCTTTTTTACACCCTTTATCCTTGGTCCTGGCCCCAGTTTCATCCCCTATCACTCAATAGGTGAGAAAGAAAAATAGGGTGGCCAGAGAGAAATTAGATTCAGGGATCTCTATCTTTCTTCTTGTTTCTTCCTTGGGCACAACTACTAACAAACCACAACCAGCCTACCTGAGTGACCAACAACCAACCACGCCTACTGGGGCCCTAGCATTTATACACCTTCTGAAAAGTACCCAGAATTTCAAATGTCACACAATTGCAGAAACTCCCTGCTTTTGCTAGAGCCCAAGACAAATCATAATGAGCTATTGTGGTCAGTTTGAATCAGCCCTATATTCCCACACCTGGGATTAAAATGAAAACATATTCTTTTTTTGTGTGT
>NC_034612.1:35297000-35300595 GCF_900095145.1 Mus pahari
GTCTAGCATAAAAACACATTCTTTTTTTTTTTTTTTTAAAGATTTTTTATTTATTATATGTAAGTACACTGTAGCTGTCTTCAGACACTCCAGAAGAGGGCGTCAGATCTTATTACAGATGGTTGTGAGCCACCATGTGTGAGCCACCATGTGGTTGCTGGGATTTGAACTCCGGACCTTCAGAAGAACAGTCGGGTGCTCTTACCCACTGAGCCATCTCACCAGCCCATAAAAACACATTCTTATCATCTCTGTTTTTCTCTGTCTCTGTCTCTGTCTCATCTCTGTCTCTGTCTCTGTGTGTGTGTGTGTGTGTGTGTGTGTGTGTGTGTGTGTGTTTAAAAGAACCCAAATTCCAGAATTCTTACTACAACCCTGGAACTCACTCAGTAGACCAGGCTGTCCTGGAACTCAGAGATCTACCTGCCTGCCTCCAGGGTGCTGGAATTAAATATGTGCGCCACCACTGTCTGAGATACACACAGACATTAAAAACAAAACAAAACAAAACAAAAACCTATTATGAGCCCTGAGCCCTGGTTTCTTTCTTCCTTCCTCTTTTCTTCTTCCTTTTTTCTTTTATTAAAAAAATTAAAAAAGAAATTGGGGTCTGGTGAGATGGCTCAGAGGTTAAGAGCACTGACTGCCCAACCATCTGTAATGAGATCTGACACCTTCTTCTGGTATGTCTAAGGACAGCTACAGTGTACTCATATACATAAAATAAATCCTCAAAAAATTTTTTTTTGATCAGGGTCTATGTAGCCCTGGATAGCCTGGAACTCACTATGTAGACTAGTCTGGGAACTCACAGAGATCCACCTGCCTCTGAGTGCTAGGATTACAGGTATAGACAGACCACCACATAGGCTACCACACCTGTTGTGGGCAGTTTTTTTTTTCCTTAAGATTTATTATTTGTGTGTGTGCACATGTGTGCACTGTGCCAAATGTGTGACAAGAGCCCAAAAGAGAACATCCAATCCTCTAGATCTGGAGTTACCGGTGGTTGTGAGCCACCATGGGAACTAGGAAATGAGCTCGGGTCCTCTGCAAGAACAGTTAGGGCTTTTACTTGGTAAGCCATTTCTCCAAGCCAAATCATTTTTTATATGTGTATCCTTTGCCTGCATGCATATATGCTCACCTGGGGTGGACAGCGTCCCCCGTGGTCAGAGGGCATCAGATCCACCTCTGGAACCTAGTGACAGGGTTGTCACCCACAGTATGAGTTCTGGGGACTGAGCGAAGCTTTGTACTCTGGAAGTGCAACAGTGCTCTTCAACAATGAGCCACGTCTTCAGCCCCTGGGCATTATTTTAAAATATTTGATTTATGTAGTAGTTGTTCTTCCTAATACTAGATACTTATAAGATTATAAATTACAATTAGCTTCACTAATTTCCAGGGGAACAATAATAAAATTATGGTAGTCTTGGCTTTGCAACTACTATTGCAAAAATAGTTGAGATAATCAACCTTGCGGAGAGATTTTTGTGTCACAGTTTCCAACAGCTCTCAGTTGAACTTGCTCCTTTTGTGCCTACAGCGAAGGTGCACACCGCGAAGAACTCCTGTCGGAAGAAGTTGCTCACCTCATGGTGGGCAAGGAAGCAAACGTGAAGGAAAGGGTGGGAATCAAAGTGGGGGCCTGACAGGAAAACCTTGGTGACCTTGGGCGAATCCTCTTGGGGAAAACGTTTGTCCCTTCCGGGCAGGGACCTAGTATGTCCCCTTCTGTAGGGTATTTGAGGTCAGGCAACAGCTAATACTCCCTGCTTCGGTGGGCAATTTGGGGTCAGGCACGTCCCAGGAGAAATAAGGCCTGGACCAAAGCAGTATTAGGCACAAGGGCTGTAAGGGATCAAGGAGGAGTCTTTAGAGGTATTTCATCTTCCTGCACGCTCCTGCGGCCCGGGAGGAGTCAGGCGCTCTTTCCCAACCTCTGTCGCCCTCCTGGTGTAAGATGCGCCCTCATCAGCAGGGAGGGCCGTGCGACCTCGGGAAAACGGAGCCAAACAATAACCAAGGCCTCGCCTAGCGATCCTGCGGACCCCACCCACGCGTCCGCATCCCGTGTCCGTCAGCTGACGGCTCGACCCGGGACACCCTCACCCCTGCTCTTCATCCGGGAACCTCCCCCGGGACCGCCCTCCCGTGGACTTCCGTCGCCGGAAGTGACGTAAGGCGTCAGCCTTCTGGCAGTGGAGAGAGTGGCCCCGGCCAGGCTGGTGCGGCTGAGCGAGGAGCGCCTCGGTGACGGGACAGACTCCAGGCCCGCCTCTCCACCTGGGTGAGTCCCGGGGAACCGTTGTCGCGTCGCCGTGGGAGCGACCGCTTGTTTGGCCCGCAGGAGGGGCGGACGCGCAGGAGGCGCCGCGTGCGGGCTGACGGCTGTTCCCGGAGCTGGGGCTCGCGGCAGGCCCGGGCTCGCGGCCCTGGTTTCCCCTCTGCCCGGGTTCGTCGCGGAGCCCGGGGAGCCGGGGTGGCCCCGCGGGGCGAACCCAGTGGCCGGGGCCTGGTGGCAGCTCGGTCTTGTGGCCCGCTTCGCCCTCTGGGGACCGAACCTTTGCCTAAAAGAGAGGTAGGCGGAGGGTGGCTCTGGACGAGGCCTGGGAACGGGCCGGGCGCCTGACGGAGGGCGGTGGACGGTGGACGGAACCCGGGTCCGTCCTTGGATCTGAAGGACACCAGGTTCCTCGCAGCCCTCCCTCGTGCTGCGCGCAGGTGGCTCGACCAGTCTGCCCTCAGGGTCCGTGTCTCCTAAGTGAGTTCTGTCGTTATTCATCGGGGCCCATTGAGTAATGCAGAACGGCCAGACCGCTTACCACATGATTCCTAAGGGGCCTGCTTTTGAGAAAAACAATGAGTAATCTTATCTGGCGTGTTTCTCTGGGTCTCAACTTGAGCCTCTGAATTACTTAGGACGCCCCCATGGAAAGGTTTACGCAGTTGTACTGTGTTGAAAAAAAAATTTCTTTTAATGGTAGCTATTTGTTGTTGTTTTGGTTTGGGTTTTTAAAAGACAGCTTTGAGGCTAACCTTGAACTCCTGAACCTCTTGCCTAAATCTTCCGAGAGCTAGGATTACACGACCAGCGATACATTTTTTTTTTTTTTTAAACCACATATTTGGGATTTTCAGGAGAGTCTGAGTAATATCGGATTCTTATACCTTCCTGTTTGGGTTTTTAAGTTTTGAAACGGAATGGTTTGTTTTTTTGTGAAGGGAGAGGGTGTTAGGGATTGAAGTTAGGGCCTTGTGCATACTAGGAAGTACTCTACCCTTAAGTTATAGGTATCTCCTGCTCCCGTGTTTTTGTTTATTTTGGAAATTTTAGTTTTTTTTTTTTTTTTTCCTTCTTGGGCCCGAATTACCATGCACTTTTACTTAATTACATTTAGAGAAACTTAAGTCTGTGGACTGTGAAAACTAAAATCTAGTGGGGCTGGGTTTCTAGACCGGGTTTCTTTCTGTAGCTCTGGCTGTCTTGGAATGTAGATCAGGTTAGCCCCAAACTCATGTCTACCTGCTTCTACCTCACCAGTGCTGAATTAAAGGCTTGCACTACCACCTTCAGGCTGTTCCCCCCCCC
>NC_034612.1:35300632-35304723 GCF_900095145.1 Mus pahari
CTCTGTAGACCAGGCTGGCCTCGAACTCAGAAATCCGCCTGCCTCTGCCTCCCGAGGCATGCACCACCATGCCCAGCTTTGGGTTTGTTTGTTTGTTTGTTTGTTTGTTTTTAAAGTCTGCTTTTAGCTGGGTGTGGTGGCGCCGGCCTTTAATCCCAACCCTTAGGCGAATCTCTGTGAGTCTGAGGCCAGCCCGATCTTCAAAATGCATCTGGGACAGCCAGGGCTTTGTCGCACAGAGAAACACTAGCTTGAAAAAAAAATGTCATTTTAACAAAATCTATCATATATAAAATAGTTTGCTAAGTCCTGAGAATATGACATTATGGGACATTTTAACTAAGTAATTCTTCTTAATTTCACCCTGCAGTGATGGTCATTGTTCCCCTGAACAGGGATGGAGGAGATAACATCCCAAGAAGCAACAGAGTCACCCAGGGGCCAGTTTCAGTCTTTGGAGAGCCAGTCTGAATGTCTTTCCCCAGAGCTTCGGTTTCTGCAGGACACGGAGATGGAGCAGGGATTCAGTGGGGGTAAGGCAGAGACCACACTTACTTCAAGGAGAATGGGAATATTAAGGGGCCTTGGTCTGACATGAGAGAGGCCAGGGTCTTGAATAAGAAGGTGGGCCTCAGTGGAAGAGCTGGAAGGGCGTGGCAGGTGTGAGTCCGTGATTGGGACCCTTTGTTAAGGGCAGCTAGCCAGTCTGTGATAAGCCCATCATCCTGCTCGTCCTTTAGAACGTGAACTTCACTCCTGGCACCACAAACAGAATGACTTCTAACACAGGCTGCTTCTGCCATGTCTTACTAGCCTTACTTAACTTACTCCTCAGGGACCGAGCAGCCTCCACTCCCTATGTTCTCTTCAGTCTGTGTCTCCTCTCCTGATGACTTAGTGCGATTTGCTACCTGCCATCCTTTTGCAACTTCAATGTTTGTGAATAATCCAGTTTTGGTCAAGAAAGCAACCACTTAATTTCTTGTTTAAACACAGTGTCTCTTTAAATGCACAAATGTTACATCATATTAACTATATATTCACATATATTAAATAGGTAAGTTTTTCCTCCCCTTGAAAGCGGATTCTGCTATGTATATGTAGCCCTGGCTGGCCTGGTACTATGCAGCCCATGATTTGAATGAATCTTGTCTTGGCCTCCCAACTACATTGGGAATGTAGGCATTCAGCACCATACTTAGCTGCTGGTTTTATTATGTAAGAACTATGTCATAGTTTTATAGATCAGCACCAGTGCCTGAAGGAACTTGTATGTCAGCAACACAGATGGAGTACCATTATGTGGAGGGTACTGTGTGGGACATTGTTGGAGGGTGTAAAGGATTATGAGGAAACATGACTGTTTTTGTTTCTGCAAGCTGCACACAATGGTTTGCAGAGATAGTGCCCAATAATAAAATGAAGGCAGAATGATGTTTATAGTAAATGATATCTGGAGAAATGTCAGAAGTTTGCTGAAGACCCTGGCCCTATCATCAAATCCTTCAACTTTTTTGTGGTGTTTGGGTCTCTGCATAGCCCTGGTTGTCCTGGAATTCGCTAGGCCATTCTGGCCCTAAAGTCAAAGAGATCCACCTGCTTCCACCTCCTGAGTACTGGCATTAAAGGCTTACACCACCACACCCAATCCCCTTCAACTCTTCTTCAGAGCCTTAATGTAGTGCAGGTTGGCATTGGACTGCTATGCCTTGATGACTGAACTTCTGATCCTTCTATATCCACCTTCCAGGTGCTGAGATTACAGTTGTGTGACACCTTGCCCAGTAGATGGTGCTGGGGATCAAACCCAGAGCATCGTGCATGCCAAGCAAGCACTCTACCACTGAGCTGTGTCTTCAGGCTTCTTTTGCTTTTTCTGTTTTTTTCACTCTAACCCAGGCTGGCCAGGAAATGCTGTCTGTCTGTATGTCTTGCTTTGCTCATCACAACAGGTATAATGCTTACCTTTCTATAGAAGGAATGTCATGCCATGAGGATTAAGTGTGATTCCTAGTAAAGTCCATATTACAGTCCTCAGTCTGTAAGTAGGAACAGCTCCCAAGGAGGAGTGGGCATACCTGAGACCTGGTAAATGTTGGCTTTACTAGAACACTGACGTGAAGGAGGATGCCACACACATACCTTGGGCAGGAGAAGTGTTCTGAAAAGGGAGCCCTGTGGAGGGGCAGCTCTCACTCTTGGCTCCTTTCTCCTCCCTCAGCTCCACCTGTTCCCCAGGTGCCTGCTCTTCCCCATGAGGGAAGCCCAGGAGACCAGGCAGCTGCGCTCCTGACAGCCAGGTACCAGGTGAGCTGAGGGACCCTCTGCTTTTCCTCAGGGTTTCTTGTTGCTTGAGTGTGGCCTCTCTTTCATCCCATCTGTTAACCCTTGCCTGGAGTCTTTTCAGTAGCAATTTGGGAACAGATCATCTTCAGAGACCTGGATTTGACAGAAAGGATTTTTTCATCTCCATTACCATCTTTGTCCATGAGACTGATGGGCACTCATGGGATTTATTCTCTTAAGTTCTAGTCTGTTCTCTCCCCTCCCCAACACAAACAGCTACTAGATGCCCTCTGTGTCATGTTCATTCTCTGGCCATGGTGCTATAGTAGCCCATTCCTGAGAGCAGCCAGAATTATTATTTCAGGAGTTTGTGACATTCGAGGATGTGGCTGTGCATCTTACACGAGAGGAGTGGGGATGCCTGGACCCTGTTCAGAGGGAGCTCTACAGAGAAGTGATGTTAGAGAATTATGGAAACGTGGTCTCACTGGGTAAGGACCCTCCTGTTGATCAACTTGCCTGTTTGGATTTCTTTCTGAGTAGGTGTGAGGTTTTTTAGGTGGTCAGTAGAGTATACCCAGTTAACAGGTCTTCGAACCTCTCAGCCTCCATCTTTAAGGTCCTTTCCTTGGGGGGTGAGGGGAGGTAAATTTAAGGTTACTTTGGGTTATCAGGAGGAGACCTCTACTCGTTATCCCCAGTTTGTATTTCTTGCTTTTGTGGGACATCAGTTTCCTGTTAGGAAAGAGAAACTTGGTTATGCTTTGGCTGAATTCTCCCTTTCTTTTCTCTCTCTCCCCTCTCCTTTCTCCCTCACTCTTCCTCCCTCCATCTCTCCCCCCTCTCTCTTCCCCCCTCTTTCTCCCTCTTTCTTCCCCCTTTCCCTCTCCTCCCTCTCTCTTCCTCCTCTCTTCTCCCTCTCTCTTTCCCCCTCCCTCTTTCTCTTGCCCCTCTATCCCCTTCTCTACCTCTCTCTCTCTCTCTCCCTCACCCCCTCTTTTAAATAGTCATAAGGATCTTCCCGACCCCTAGCTGGACTCTGTTCTGATTCCTTTGTGCCCTGTATCTGAGATAGTTTCCATTAAAGAAATACATGTAAAAGACAGGCTAAAATCTCTCAATATGAGTAGTCTCTCACTTTTTTAAGATTCTCAAACTCTTCTTCAAACAGGCAGGTTTGAGAGACTTGATTTAAAGGTGGGACTCACTCTGTCTGCCATTGGAGTGCATCACCTAGGTGGTAATCCCAAGTAACCCTACCCCAGCACCAGAAGGCTCAGGATGTCCCTACTATCCCCTACTAAACTCTTTTTGTTTTTTTTTAAAGATTTATTTATTATATGAGTACCCTGTAGCTGTCTTCAGACACACCAGAAGAGGGCATCGGCTCTCATTGCAGATGGTTGTGCGCCACCATGTGGTTGCTTGGATTTGAACTCAGGACCTCTGGAAGGGCAGTCAGTGCTCTTAACTGCTGAGCTATCTCTCTAGCCCTAGGCTAAATTCTTAAATCATGATTGCTTGTTTTAAGGATACCTGAGATTAGGCAACCTATAGTGTTGTTGAGAAGTACCCCTGAGGAGGGACAGGGCTGTTGGCTGTCTCCTTGAGCTTTGTCATCTTGTCCGCTGCCCTCACTGCAGTTTTTTAGCCTGTCTTTGATCTTGCACACACTCTTTGTGCGTTTACATCTATAAACTCCACCCCCTCCCCCACCTTTTTTTTTTTTTTTTTTTTTTTTAAATTTTCGGATTTTTTTCTATATTTAAGTCATTTTCTTACATGTGGGAGAGAGTTTACTCATT
>NC_034612.1:35304754-35306996 GCF_900095145.1 Mus pahari
GTGTTGTTGAGAAGTACCCCTGAGGAGGGACAGGGCTGTTGGCTGTCTCCTTGAGCTTTGTCATCTTGTCCGCTGCCCTCACTGCAGTTTTTTAGGATGTCCAGGATCTTGCACACACTCTCTGTCCGTTTACACCAAAAAACTCCACCCCTCCCCCACCTTTTTTTTTTTTTTTTTTTTATTAAAACTTTTCGGATTACATGCTAGATTTAAGACATTTTCTTACATGTGGGAGAGAGTTTACTCATTGGCTCATTGGGAAGGTTTTTTAGTATGTTTTCCATTCCTGGCTCTTTGATCTTTATAGGCATACTTCTCCGCCTTCCTACCACCCGGATTCATTGTGTGAATTCCTGCCCAGCCCTGAGTCATACCCAGGCAAGTGCTTTCTCTGGAGAAACACTTGCAGTCCTTACGGCAGGAATCACCAAGAGATGGCCCAGGGATCGGCTTTCCGTCGGGAGTGCTCATCCTAGCACGGAAACTCCTTTTCCAAGATTGTAAGATATCAAACTTGGTTGATGGAATATATGTTCCTTGGGATGCCACCATTATGTAAAGTTGCCGCTCCCTCCTTAAGTGACATTTGGTGAATCTCTAACATGGAAACCTTCCTTATGATCATGTGCATTTGGAACTCCGTTCATTCATAAACCCCACTTGGTGGTCAGCTACTTGTGTGAAATGCCACAAAGCTAACTCTCTCTTCAGTTGCCATCTTTTCCTGGTATTTTAGAGTAGGGAACAGATGCTGGATGCTCTTTCTAGCAGTGAGTATGGCCTGCCCACTGTGACGCCTTACTTGTGTGATCTACTTCTCTCATGTTTGGTATCATTTTTTTTCTTCCTTTAAAGTTCTGTCTTCTTGTACCTGATTCGTTGTGGTACTGAACCAATTGCTGTATTTATATTACCTTTCCTACTTAAGTGTTCTTAATGCTGTCTTTGATAGAGGGGAAGTAGGGGGAACAGAAATTAAATAGTTCAGGGCATCAAAATGGATGTATTTTTAAAAGCTTTGTAAATTGTAAAATGATCTATATATAATTGTAAACTACTGTTAATTTTACCTAATACAGAATTTTCAACAGTTCACTTGTGTACTTTTTGTAGTAAAGAAATTTGTAGTACTTTAACTCAAGCTTATAATATACTACCAAGTGGAACTTTACCTCATTTTATCTTGTCATCTTTTCACACACAAAGGACACACATACATGCATACCCGCATAAACTATAAGAAACCCTCCTACACTACCCAGCTTGCTCTTGTGACCGAGCCAGCACAACCTTAGCAACTATTTTAACACCCTTGGGAATTCATTTTATCTTTGTGGGTCCTCCATATTTCATTTTAAATGTAAGGTTAAATTTAGTATTTACTAATTATTTAGTGTTTGGGATTATAACATAAGACCTTTTATAATTCAGTCCATGGCTTAGTCTCTTTTTCCAATTCATGTATCTCCCATGGCTATATTTGTATTTATCACAGGTACCAAAAGAGTAGTCCCTTGATTAAATGTTTGCACTAGACAGCAGTAAATAAATAAATGGCCGAGTTTACAAAATGCTTGATGTCTTGGAGACAACAGTAATTTCCATAGAATGTGTCTTACTGTCATGACTACTGTTTGTACCACATGCTGTGTATACCTCATTAATCCTTGTTATAACTCAACAGAAGCAGAGGATGTTACTCTTTTTAAATAGCTTCTTTTAAAGCCTTTAAGCCTAGCACTAGGGAGGTAGGAGCAAGCAGATCTTGAGTTTGAGGCCAGCCTAATCTGTATTGATTTCCAGGACAGTCAAGGCTACACAGAGAAACTTTGTCTCAAAAGCAAAAAACAAAGCAAAGCAGAAAATTCTTTAAACAGTTACATTTCTTTATTTGAAGGGAGTGGTGCACACCAAAGCTTGCATGTTGAGTTCAGAGGATAACTTTCTAATCATTTCTCTCCTTGTGCTATGTTCTGGGGGTTGGATCCAGGTCATCAGGCTTAATGACGAGCTCCTTTACTAAATCATCTCACTGGCCACGGAGGATAGTATTAATTTTTTCTAAGAAAATTGAGGCTCTGGGACCTGCCTCTGTCCCTGAAGCACATGCTTTTTTCTGCCTGCGGCACAGTAGGTCCAATCATGTATGACATTAAAAATCTTGGGTTGGTTTGTTTTTAAACCAGCCAGAGCTATACAGTGAGAGTCTCAGTCTCTCTCTCTCTCTCTCTCTCTCTCTCTC
>NC_034612.1:35307096-35348020 GCF_900095145.1 Mus pahari
GGTTTCTCTGTATAGCCCTGACTGTCCTGGAACTCACTTTGTTGACCAGGCTGGCCTCAAACTCAGAAATCTGCCTGCCTCTGCCTCCCGAGTGCTGAGATTGAAGGCGTGCACCACCACGCCCAGCTCGAGACTTTGTCTAAAAAACAAAGGAAACCAAATGAAAAACAGGTATACTCATGACTTTTTCCCCTTGAGACCAGATCTCTATGTAGCTCTGGCTGTCCTGGAACTCACTCTATAGACCAGTCTGTCCTCAAATATTTAGAGATCCGCCTGCCTCTGCCTTCCAGGTGCTGAGATTAAAGGCTTGCACCACCACAAACCAACCTCATACCACATTTTACACTGTGAATATTAATTTTTCATGCCAGGGATGTAAACCCCAAGCCTTATGTGTGGAGGCAGCTGTTGTAGTGAAGCTCAGCAGTACTTTGTTCTGACACAAAAGACCCCGCTTAAGTGTCCAAAAGGTGGTTGACTACTTAAACCTCAACTGGGATTCAGAATGACATCCATGAATCTGTTCATATCTTACCTATTCTCCCAAGGTTCATATTTTCCAGCCCAATGCCCTTAAAAAATATTTTTTAGATTATTTTATGTCTTGCATGTATTTGTACCGTGTTCATAGTTGGTGCCTGTGGAGGTCAGAAGAGGGTGTTGAATACTTTGGAACTGGAGTTAGAGAGTTGTGCACCACCATGAGTACTGGGATTCAAACTGGGGTCCTCTCCAAAAGCTAACAAGTACTCTTAGCATCTGAGCCATCTCTGCAGTCTCTTAATGCCTTTTTTATAAAATTAGGTAGCTGTTATGTTGACAGGTGTAAAATTAGCACTCTGTAAGCTATTTTTAAGTATGTTAAAAAGAAGTGCTGGCTGTTAGGTTCATGGATCATTATTAGTGGTGATAATGCCTGAGATTAAACTTTTTTTTTTTTTTTTTTTTTTAATTGTTGGTGTTTTGCCTCCAAGTATCTGTGAGGATATCTAATCCCCTGGAACTGGAGTTAAGGTTGTGAGCCACCATGTGGGTGCTGGGAATCGAACCCCCATCTGGAAGAGCAGCCAACACTCCCAACCACTGAGCCAGGGAGAGGTCGAGCTGACTCCCTTCCTTATCCATATTGGAATGTTGATGTATCCAGTCTTGTGTAGGTAACCAACCACTGCTGCTGTGAACTCATGAAAGCAGTGGCTTTTATTTCAAACCCCTTTCCCCCACCCTTTCTGTAATGCTTCTGATCATAGAAGGGGTGATAGAGATGTTCTCTTTAGGCCTAAGCACTCAAAAGGAACTTGTTCTCAGCTCTTTGACCAATTAGAGTCTGCATTAACCATTGCCCTACATGCTTCTGCATATAGAACCTTCTCTTACCATGGCTGAAAAGCAGCACTAATTTTTTGGTATAAGTATATTTAGGAGTCAGTTAGATACCATATCCTTTTAGCAAAACAGAAGTAGGACCTATCTATAATCTTTCCAGTTGTGTACTTTTCATCAGGTTTATAGTATCAGACATACATTCTCCCCTTTAGGCCTCAAATCCAGTCAGGAAGTGCTTCCTTATTCCCATAATGGTCATGACACTATTGTAGCCTTACTATTGTGAAGGGTTCACAGTTGGGATAAGACCATTGATGTTTTCCTCCCCAGTATCCTGCATAGCACCTTCTGGCATGAAGCTAGCTAGCAAATTGGAAGTTTCCAACTAGATTTGTTTTGTTTTTCCAGAGAGGGTTTCTCGATGTAGCCCTGGCTATCTGGGAACTCACCCTACAGACCAGGTCAGGCAGGCTGTCTATTATCTGTCTGTCTATCTTTTTTTTTTTTAAAAAAGACTTTATTATTATATCTAAGTACACTGTAGCTGTTTTCAGATACACCAGAAGAGGGTGTCAGATCTCATTACGGATGGTTGTGAGCCACCATGTGGTTGGTGGAATTTGAACTCAGGACCTTCAGAAGAGCAGTTGGTAGTGCTCTTAACCACCGAGCCATCTCTCCAGCCCCTATCTATCTTTCTAAAACTAAATAGCTCTGGCTGCCAGGAACTTGCTGTGTACTCCAGCTGGCTCAAAATCACAGAAATCCTCGACCTTCCTCTGTCTCCCCAGTGTTGGGATTAAAAGTATGCATTACTGCAACCCCCCAAGATTTATTTATTATTATAAATAAGTACACAGTAGCTGTCTTCAGAAACACCAGAAGAGGGCATCAGATCTCATTACAGATGGTTGTGTGCCACCATGTGGTTGCTGGGAATTGAACTTGGGCCCTCTGGAAGAGCAGTCAGTGCTCTTAACAGCTAGCTGGACCATCACTTCAACACTTTATTTATTTTTTTAAGACTTACTTTAATTTGTGTGTGTGAGATCACCCGAATCCCTGGAGCTGGATTTATAGGCAGTTGTAAGCAGATGACATAGGTGCTAGGAATCAAACTCAAATCCTTTATAAATGCAGTTTGCTCTTTGAACGGCCAAACTTATCTCTAGCTCCTTCATTTCTCTATAGCTGGATAATTGCATTGTTAATATGTGCCTCATTATTATTAGTTCCTCATTTGATAGACAACTTATTTTTTTTTTTTTAAAGAGTTCAATTCCTAGCAACCACATGGTGGCTCACAACCATCTGTAATGGGATCCAATGCCCTCTTCTGGTGTTTCTGAAGACAGCTACTGTGTACTTATTTATAATAATAAATAAATCTTTAAAGAAAAATATGTGAGCTGGGCCTGGTGGCGCAGGCCTTTAATCCCAGAACTGGGGAGGCAGAGGCAGGCGGATTTCTGAGTTCGAGGCCAGCCTGGTCTACAAAGTGAGTTCCAGGACAGCCAGGGCTATACAGAGAAACCCTGTCTCGAAAAACCAAAAAACAAAAAAACAAACAAACAAACAAAAAACAAAAAAAAGAAAAATATGTGGTTCAATTGTTTGAGATGGGTTGGCCCTTTTGCTAGGGCGCTCTATCTCCACCGTATTTTTCATATAAGAGGCGTCCCAGAAATACTTGTTGAGTAAAGTGTATGCTAAATCTGGTGTGAAGATTGGGCATACCCTTTTTCCCATGTTCATTGAAGCATATTGGTTCTATTTTTCTTTAAAGAAAGTCAGAATATTTGTAAGGTTCCTGGAACATTATGATAATTCAGTACTTAAAATATGATATGCAGTGGTCAGATCAGAGTAAAAAGCATTTCCATCTCTTCAGGAATTTTGTGTTTTTTGGGACAGTATCTTTTTATGTAGTCCTGGCTGCTATGTAGACCAGGGCAGTCCTCCTTAATTACATGTGTGTATCTGAGTGTTTATGTGTCACATGAGTGCAAGTGCCCAGGGAGACCAGAAGAGGATTTCAGATTCCCTGGAGCTCAAGTTACAGCCAGTGTGAGCTGCCATGTGGATGTTGGGAACCAAACTTACTCCTGCCAGAGCAGTTAAGTCCTTTTAATTACTGAGCCATCTGTCCATCCCTTGAGGTAATTTGTTGGGGGTTTAAAAACCTTAATATTAAATTTTTATTAATTAGAATTATATTGTAAATTGTTTAACCATTACCTTACTGTGCTGAATAACCAGAAATAATTTCCTGTTTTAGTGTTCTTTATTAAACTTGACTGACTTACAGGATGTTGCTAAATTTATTCATTTATTACTGATTTGCTGCTATATTTTAACTTACTATATAGCAAGGGCTTGCATTCCATTTTCTTTTTTTGGTTTTTTGAGACAAGGTTTCTTCTTTTATTTATTTATTTATTTAATTTTATTTTTTTTATGTAAGTACACTGTAGCTGTCTTCAGACACTCCAGAAGAGGGCGTCAGATCTTGTTACAGATGGTTATGAGCCACCATGTGGTTGCTGGGATTTGAACTCATGACCTTCTGAAGAGCAGTGGGGTGCTCTTACCCACCGAGCCATCTCACCAGCCCCGAGACAAGGTTTCTCTGTGTAGTCCTGGCTCTCCTGGAACTTTGTAGACCAGGCTGGCCTCGAACACGGAAATCCGCCTGCCTCTACCTCCCAAGTGTGGGACTCAAGGCGCGCGCCACCACCGCACAGCACATTCCATTTTCAGAATGCCATTTGATACTTGTCGACAAGGTTTGATGCCAACACTGTACCATTGGCCACCATAGTACTAATGATAACTTCTGTGAAGACAGGTATATACCCATGCATGAGTTTAAACTGTATTTAAATAAAAGATGCTGCTTCCAAGTTACAAACTCTTCCCTTAGCAAACTTTACCAGAGTACAAATCTCAACTCCTTAGATACTTAATCGTCCTCTTCATTCTCCAGGTCTTTCTGACAAATGTCTTCTCTCAGGACTTAGCTTCTGTATGCGTTTGGCTAATTTAGTAATGGTTACATTACTAAAAAGAAAAGAGGGCAGGGTAGCATCTGAGGATAAATTGCCATATTCCATTTCCTTCTCTGTGAGCAGGATTTCCAATTTCGAAGCCTGATGGAATCTCTCAGCGGGAACAAGAGCTGCAAGTCTTTGATCTGGAATCTAAGAATAGAGAAGTCATAAGAGATGACTGTTCAGGTGAGTAAGGCCGAATCTGTCAGATGAATCAGTGGAAAAGTAATCTCCAGGTGTTGAGCCAAGTTCTGGCTGAGCTCATACTCAACATATAGAGGGCTGGTGAGATGGCTCAGTGGGTAAGAGCACCCGACTGCTCTTCTGAAGGTCCAGAGTTCAAATCCCAGCAACCACATGGTGGCTCACAACCATCTGTAACAAGATCTGACACCCTCTTCTGGAGTGTCTGAAAACAGCTACAGTGTACTTACATATAATAAATAAATAAATCTTTAAAAAAAAACCAAAAAACAAAACAAAACAAAACAAAAAACATATAGAGCTTGGCCATTCTGGAGTGGAGACAGAGCCTGCCTGTTTCTACAATTAATTTCTTTCATACAAATTGTGCTAGGTCCCAATTCAAGTTATAGCACATGTTTAAACCATTTTTATGTTTGTTCCTTTGAAATCTCTTACTGGCTGTTGTCTGTTTTGCTGAAATAGCCTGTTTCTGTCTCCCCTGATCCATTTCTATCCTTCTTTGTTATTGCTATGCCTTTACTTGTGCTGTTTTTTTGTTTTGAAGTAAATAGAATTTGCTTATCTTTGAGGATACTGCATTATTTAGTTTTCCTCTTATTTTTATTTATATTTTTTTAAGCACGGGGTATAGATTACATTTGTATTTTCTATTTATATTGTATTAGATGGAGAGACCAGAGAAGAAAACAAGCTGTTGATTCCTAAGCGGAAAATTTCAGAAGAAGTACATTCATACAAAGTGAGAGTAGGAAAATTCAAACAAGATATTGCTCAAGTTCCTGAAACAAGAGAGGTTTATAAGTCTGAGGACAGATTAGAAAGACTGCAGGAGATTCTAAGAAAATTTCTCTTTCTGGAGAGAGAGTTTAGACAAATAACAATCAGCAAGAAAACTTTCAGCAGTGAGAAGAATACTGAACCTGAAAAAAGCTTCAGTCTAGACTCCACACTTGATACAGATCAAAGAGTTCTTAGAATACAGACCACTGATGACAGTAAATATGACATGAACTTCAACCAGAACCCAGCTGTTGGCGAACAAGAACCAATAAACCTAACAGAGAATTTTCAGAGTACAGACTATAAGGAAAGCTTAATGGATCTGTCCCACCTTAATAAATGGGAGAGCATGCCTACCACCGACAGATCCTATAAATGTGATACTTGTGGGAAAACCTTCCATCAGGCCTCAGCTCTTACTAGACATCAGAGAATTCACACAAGAGAGAAACCCTACAAATGTAAGGAATGTGAAAAATCTTTCAGTCAGAGCTCAAGTCTTAGTCGACACAAAAGAATACACACTAGAGAGAAATCCTACAAATGTGAAGCATCTGATAAGTCCTGTGATGTTCCTGATAAGTCTTGTAGCCAGAGCTCAGATGTGCTTCAACATAAGAAGGCTCATGCCAAAGCCAAGTCTTACAAGTGTGGAACCTGTGAAAGAGTCTTCAGCCGAAGTGTGCATCTTACTCAGCATCAGAGAACACATAAGGACACGTCCTGTAAATGTACTGTGTGTGGCAGTGACTTCTGCCACACCTCATACTTAGTTGAACATCAGAGACTACATCATCAAGAGAAGTCCTGTGAGTATGATGAATGTGGGCTGGCCTATGTTAAACAGCAAGGAATTCGTTTCCGAGAAAAGCCCTACTCATGTAATGAATGTGGGAAAGACTTTAGATTGAATTCCCATCTTATCCAGCATCAAAGAATTCACACAGGAGAGAAACTGCATGAATGTAATGAGTGTGGGAAAGCTTTCAGCCAAACCTCATGCCTTATTCAGCATCACAAAATGCACAGGAAAGAGAAATCATACGAATACAACAATTATGAGGAAAGTTTTAGTCACAGTTCTGATCTTACTCTGCAACAAGAAGTTCCCATTAGAGAGAGAGTCTTTGATTGTGATGCATGGGAAGAGAACTTCAGTCAGAGAGCACACCTTATCCAACATGAAAGGGTCCATACC
Source organism: Mus pahari (assembly GCF_900095145.1). Lineage (NCBI taxonomy): Eukaryota > Metazoa > Chordata > Mammalia > Rodentia > Muridae > Mus > Mus pahari. Next base: position 35,313,661 of record NC_034612.1, read on the forward strand.
AAAGAGAAACCTTATGAATGCAGTGAACTTGGGGAGACATTTAGTCCAGTTCAGGCCTCATTCAATATGTGAGAACTGAGACCAGGGAAAGTCACATATGTACTGAATGCTGTGATGTCTTCAGTCATAGCTTATTCCTTGGTCAGCATCAGAGAATTGATACCAGAGAGAAACCCGCTGAATGTGATGAATATTGGGAAGGTTTTTATTTTTTTTTATTTTTGGTGTTAAATTCTTCATTGGCTCCTGTAAATCAGTGCTAGACTGTATAGAATATGGTACATTCTTCAGATTATTTTCATACTTTATTCACAGTTGGGGAATTTGTACTGTCAAATGTGAAAAAGCCATCAGTCAACTACCTTGTTGGTTCAGTGTCAAATTTGTGCCATGCATAAAGCCTGTGAAGATATAGGTGTGTATGTCAGGAAACTCAAGTCATACCCCGTGCTTGATCACATCGAGGATACTACATCCACAAATCTATATCCAAGAAATTATTGGGATATAGTAAATGTGGCAGATCTGTGAGCAGGGATCCATCTGTCTTCAGAATGTACCAGATGTGAGTCTGATTGTGCTGCAAATGCTAAGATCAAAACATCTGCACCAGATGAGACTGATATATAATGCAAACGGTGAAATTTAACTATTCTATTTTCAGGCCTTGTCCAGTATCAAAGTATTAGAAAATGCTTACTTCTCTGTGTAATTATTCCTATTTAGTCTCAGTCTTTTTACTGCGGAATAACTGAATCCAGAAGATAATTGGGAAACGAAGTCATTTTCTCACAGTATCCTTTAATAAGTATTCTAAGTAGGTACGAGTATTTTATTATAGAACTCATTTGAGTGAATTTATTTTAATTTGGCCAATTCACATTAAAACATTTTTCTTCTTTGAAATTGATTCTCACTCACAGTTTACCTAGGATGCTGTTAATGTGCCAGTGTTGACATAGCTTCAGGAGAGTAGCTCAATGAGCCTTCTCTGTTCTTGGCTGGAGTGCTCTCCAAAGGAGACTCAGGCCTATTCTTTTCTGAGGACCCTACATACTATTGTTTCTATAGCGACACCCTTGGCTTCCTGTTGATTTCTGCATTCTCTTAGGCATCCTTAAAAGATGTTCTGGTGTTAGCTTCTCACCAGCTGATAGAGTTACTTCCACATCAGCCATCCATAAGTTTGGAGGATTCAGTCTTCCTGAGTTTGTGGCAGGCACCCAAACATTTGCAAGTGATGTCCAAGTTTTTAGCTGCCTTGTTTGCATCCACAGCCCTCTAATGAGATGACAAGGACATCAGGGAGCCAGTAAGACTCCTGTTGGCCTAGCTACATTCATTCAGTGCCTACTTTGCATGTATGTGTATATTTAGAATTCTTTTATATGCCTATATTGAAGGCCAACAAAATGCTCAGGTCTGCTTTTGATAGGGAAACAAAGAACACACAAATCAGAATAAGAAAATACAGCCTTCCAATAAAGATATTGCTGTTAGTGATGTATCTAGACAGTATTTCAAGAGAGTGGCAGGTCCGTTCCTGGTAAAACCTTAATCATTAGGATTGCTTCTTTATCTGTTCCCTCCTCCACTCCCTTCATCAAGCCAGGGTAGTATTTTGAAGCATAAAGCTTTGTGCATAATTATTTGTGCATTGCCATACTTTTGTGTTGGGATGCAGTCTTTGTTGCCCAGGCTGGTCTTGAATTCCTGGGTTCACACAAATTTCCTGCCTCCCAAATAGCTGGGATTATAGGCATGCGCTCCTGTGCCTGGATTTTATTTTTGTATTTTAATAGAATCTGCAGGCTATATAAAGGATCATGGCTATTTTGATTTATAGAAGTGATGACAGGTGTTGAGTCCAGGGTTACTGCCCTATACTACATAGAGTTCATGATTCTTTACATGATGTCAAAGCAGTTTTTTCATCTTAAAATTCGTAACATCTTGTGAATAAGAAAAGTGTTATTTAAAATCTAGTTGTCAATCAAGCAGTTGAAGCTTTCATAGTTCACATGTCATAATGTTCATTAGAGATCCTCAACCAGTATATAAAATATGCTGCTCACTGTAAATCTTGTGGCTAACTTCTAGGATAGTCCCACCACTGTATTTTACTTCTTTGCCATCAGTAAGCATAGTGTCTCATCAGGGCAAGAAAATCAACATATATCAAATTGATCTAAATGTAAAAGCAAATGAAAAATGCATGTTTTTTTGTCCCTGTCAAACATGTATATTCTTACTTATAGAGACCAATAGTCACTTCTGGTGACTGAGGCAGAGGATTTGATTCATCCCTAATTAGCAGAATCTGTAAAAATCAAACGTATGCATTTGGGTTTGGAACGTGCTTATGTACTTCTACTTGAATAAAGGTGTGTTCAGCGCTCTTAGACTCTTTGTTTTGAACCAAGTCGGCAGGTCCCAGGCAGGAGCACTGGGCATATTGGGATTCTTCACCATGCCTTCTAGCTCGTCTGTGACACAAGAGTAGTTCGCTCTCTCTTGATGCCTAGCTTGCCTTTCCGTAGACCTCTGCAGCCAGTTAGACCTCTGCAGCCAGTTAGGATTGAGTAGTTTTGTATTTTAGATTTATTTATTCTAAATGTTTATGAGTTTTGGCTTCATATGTATGTACATTATATGCGTGCCTGGAGTCCATAGAAGCTAGAAGAGATATCAGGTCCCCTGAAAACTGGAGTTAAAAACAAATTTGAGCCACCATGTGGGTTCTAGAATCACTCCTGTTCTCTGCAAGAGCAGTGTTCATAACTGCTGAACCAGCTCTCTAGCCCCAGGATTGAATGTTGGTTCAGTTGGGATGCTTCAGTACATAAAATAAAACATTTGTAGTTTCAGTAGAGCTATAAGAATGTTTTTGGTAGGTAAATTAAAAAAGAATGCCAAAATAGTTTTTGAAGTAACTTGTCAGTCCAAGTAGATATTTAGTTGTAATAAAAGTATGAGTTTGTATTAAGCCTTCGATTTTGGGGGAGGGAAAGAAGAAATTAGCTTAACAGTTAATTCATTTGTTTTCATTTACCTGCATGTACACTTTTTTTTTTTTTTTTTTTTTTTTAGGTTTTTCGAGACAGGGTTTCTCTGTATAGCCCTGGCTGTCCTGGAACTCACTTTGTAGACCAGGCTGGCCTCGAACTCAGAAATCCGCCTGCCTCTGCCTGCATGTACACTTTTATGTACACCTTCAAGCTTGGTTTTCACCACAGTTCTGCAAGAGAGCTGAGCTGTGCAAAAAGGCTAAAGATCTTAGGGTTTCACAAGTTAATGTCTCAGGGTCTGATATGGCTGATTCTCATGTAACAGGGTTTTTTGAAGTTCTTCCTATGGTATTAGTATTGCTAGCTCCAGCTGATCTTACTGGCTTCCAGAGCTGATGTCAGAGTTGGTTTGGTTTGATTTTAGTTTTACGATAGGATTTCTCTGTATATCCCAGGTTGTAGTTCACCTGCCTCCTAAGTGCTGGTGCTGAAAGGCATGTTTCACCACCCAGCAGAAGAGAGTGCCTCATATCTTAATTTTGTTTTTTGTTTTTTGTTTTTTTTTAAGTAATTGGTGGACTTAGGATAACTTTGACACAATGGGTTAGCAGGTCAAACCCTCAGATTTTCTTATCTTCTGCCCATACATCCCTGCCCCATCATTAGTTTCCTGTTCGTTTCTTAGCATTCTAAATTTGTTCTTAGCATTTTCTGTTAGCCAAACTAGCCAGTGGACTTTTGGCCTGAAGCAAAGTAAGTAACAGGAAGAAGCAAGCTTGATTCCTGGGCCTGTGAAAGACTTAAAAATCTAGGGAGCCCTGGAAGAGTGTTAGAAGAGGTAGAATGTCCAACGCTTATAAATGAGTGTCTTCATTTAATTTAGAGAAGGAAACGTTTGCCTGGAGGCTTGCTTACAGTTTCAGACAATATGTCCATGATCATCATGGTGGGGGAGCATGGCTGCAGGTAAGACCAGGCATGTAGCTCAGAGCTTATATCCTGATCTACAGGCAGGAAGCAGAGGAATTGAGCTAACTGAGAACGTGCTTTTGAAGCCTCAAAGCGCCAACCATCCCCTCCCTCAGTAAGATATCACCAACAAGGCCTCATCATAGTCTTCCCTAAATTGTCTACAGACAGGCAACCAAACATTCAAATATGTGAGCTGTGTGGGGCCATTTTCATTCAAACCACCACACTGAAAATAGGAGTTTTGTTTTGTTTTGTTTTTCGAGACAGGGTTTCTCTGTATAGCCCTGGCTGACCTGGAACTCACTTTGTAGACCAGGCTGGCCTCGAACTCAGAAATCCACCTGCCTCTGCCTCCCGAGTGCTGTTATTTATTTTTTTAAAGACCAGGTCTCGCTATACTACCCTGGCTGGCCTGGATCTCTGATAGACCCACCCTCTCTGTCTCCCGGGGCTGGGATTCAAGGTAGAATTCTTTGTGTATGTGTTAGTGTTTTGCTTGCATGATGTCTGTGTATCATGTGCATGCAATGTTTGTGAAGGGCAGAAGCTGGAGTTAGTCAATCGTGAGCTGCCATTGCTGAGAACTGAATACATTTATTCCTTGAACACACGATATTTTGACAACATGACCTAGTAAGCAATACTAGGTTCTTGGGCCTATGACCTCCCCTACTGTGAATAAATTTACGATAGTAGGCATAAGTCCACGTGAAACAGCTATAGACATAACCAGAAAGTGGCGAGAGTATGGCATTTGAAAGTGCTGAATAAGGGGAATCTGTAGAGGGGGAAAAATCCTTACCCTAGAAAATGAAGGTAAGCAACGGAACACCCCGAGTCTCCGTATGGCATTGAATCCAAGCTTCATTAGGTAAATGTTATACTAATAAGCTATGTTTCCATCCCCACCCAGGTTTATGGTAGATAGAGTCCCCAGTTAGTTACTTCAGCAGTGTGTCATTGCCACATTTGAAAATACAGCTCCACCCATCCGTCTTACCTATACCTAGTTGTTCTGTGTATGATATCAGTACTAACTAACATAGCAAATTGATCTAATCAAATTAATCAGTGGATTTAAGAGCACTGTGGGTTATTAATGCAGTGCTTTGCAAGTAGACATACTTGGGATTTGCTCAACTCAAAAATGTCACTTGGGATTTTATACACTTGCTATACAATAAAAACAGTGAAAGGTAAATGTAAAACGTACCAGCCACATAACAAGTGCTCAAAAAGTTAGTGAAATGGCTCAGTAGGTAAGGTTGCTTGCTGCCAAGCCTGATGATCCTAGTTCCATCACTTGTCTCCACTGGTGGAAGGAGAGATCTGACTTCTACATTCCTGCCATGCACAGTCACATTCAAAATTAAATTATACATTTTTAAAAGCGGGGCTTGGAAGAGGATGTAGTAACTAAGCACTTCTTTCCTGGAGGACGCAGGCTCAATTCCTGTAGCCCTGACTTACGGTCGCCGCACACGTGATGCATATAGGCAATATACCATACACATAAAATAAAAAATTCAATCGGTATTAAATCGTTTTGTTGGTTTTGTTTTTCCAGCATAGGGTCTCACTGTTAGCTCTGGTTGTTGTGGCACTTACGACTTAGATCAGGGAGGCCTCAAACTCTGAGTTCTGCTTGCCTCTGCCTTTCAAGTGCTGGAGAGATGGCTCAGTGGTTAAGAGCACTGACTGGGGGCTGGTGAGATGGCTCAGTGGGTAAGAGCACCCGACTGCTCTTCCGAAGGTCCGGAGTTCAAATCCCAGCAACCACATGGTGGCTCACAACCATCCATAACAAGATCTGACTCCCTCTTCTGGAGTGTCTGAAGACAGCTACAATGTACTTACATATAATAAATAAATAAACCTTAAAAAAAAACCAAACCAAAATCCTGAAAAAAAAAAAAAAAAGAGCACTGACTGTTCTTCAGAAGTCCTGAGTTCAATTCCCAGCAACCAAATGGTGGCTCACAATCATCTGTAATGGGATCTGATGCCCTCTTTTGGTGTGTCTGAAGACAGCTACAGTGTACCCATATAAATAAAATAAATATATTTAAAAAAAATGTTCAACAACACAGCAAGAGCTAAGTTTAAGTTCTAGCACCCATGTCAGGTGACTCAACTACAGGTGAACTCCAGCTCTGGGGATTTGATGTGCTTTGTGGGCTAACCACATGCGTGTTAGCACACACACACACACTATATATATATATATATATATATATATATATATATATATATATATATATATATATATATAAAATTCTCCAAAGTTGGACCATCAGGATAGTTCAGTGTAAGGATACTTGCTGCAAAAGCCAAAGTTGTAGTCCCAGAACCTACAGAAAAGTGGAAGGAAAAAAATACCCCTAGATACCCCTAGAAAGGTATCCTTAAGCCTCAATGAGTGCTCTCCATCACACATAAAGTAAAACCAAAATTAAGACCCCCCCAAGTTAATGTAAACATAGATGAAAACCAATGCATTCACAGAAGAATGGATGAATTTAGTTGTGAGAAACTTGTAGTTTTTCTCAACCTGTGGAACATGACCACTTTGAGGGTCACATACCAGTTATCCTGCATATCATATTTACATTCTTAATAGTAGGCAAATAACAATTCTAAAATAGCAACAAAATTTTATGGTTGGATGTCACCACAACATGAGGAATGGTATTAAAGGGTCATTGCATTAGGAAGGTTGAAAACCATTGGTCTTGGGTATGGAGACCCTACGTTCAGAGACCTGTCTAAAGAATAATAGGTACTGCCTCCTGTTGGAGTTACCAGTCTGTCTTGAAATGTCTGTGTCCTCCAGTCAGAATGTAAGTCAGTGATTAATCTGAGACTAAAATAGATTTTTCTAGTGGTCAAAAACAAAACACATAAACCCCAAGCACTGTTATTTAATTTGCTGATGTTTTCCATTCAGTTTTGACTTTGAAAAGAATGATTCCTTTCTATCTCACCCACATTTGTAAATTGTCAACATGAGTTTTAGAATATAAGCTGCCTCTTTTGCTCCTGTTACCCAGCCCCCCCCCCCCCCCCCGCCTTTCATGGGGCTTGTTATATGCCTGGGCTTTGGTTTGAGGTGCACAGTTCAATGCATGCTTTTTTGTGCTTCTTTGTGGTAGACATGTAAAAGAGGGCGGTGAGGATTAGTAACAGGTTAGCTTAAGCACCCAACAGCTGGCAGCTGTTGTTTCTGCACAATAAGTGAACAATTCACCTTTTCTTGCCTTCCCCTTTCTCCCCTGCTTCGTCACTTAAAAAGTAGGATATCTGGCTTGCTCTAAGGCTTTTCATCCTATTTCACTCACGGGAAGCAGCTGGAAATCTTTCTTCAGGTAGGTCTGGGAGGGGCTGGGTAAAGAACAGGCCTATGGAGTCCAGCTGGTGTGGATAGCTTGGTCTTGTGATTGCCAAGGTAGATGATTATGGGACTAGGGAATTGAGGGGAGGACTGACAGGGCTTACGTGGGGCCATGACAAAGAGGAAGCTGACTGCAAACCAGACTCCAGATCCAGTGAAGCAAAGGTGGGTATAGAAGCTCATACCATTCTGGGTCTGGCACCTTGACAACGCATCATCGAGATGGACCTCTGAGCTGCCTAGGTGGGGCCTGGATTTTGCCCCATCCCAGGGCTCCAGGTCGGGACGGTGTTGGAGGCTGAGCATTGTCTGTCAGGAGCTGGGTATGGTGAGCCAGTGAGTGCTGCGTCTGGGCAGTGCTTGCCTGATGGGAGGACTTCTGGGGATGGGTCTGGGGCCTGTGTTCCTGTCTCTTGGTTGGAGGTGTCTGGTTCTGGTTGTATCCCACTGAGAGTAATCAAAGTTATTTTTTTTCTGAGAAAGCTTTTGACAACTTCCTCCGGAGTGGGTTGGGAACTCCCCTCACTTTTACACCCTTGGCTGAAGTAACTACATATCCATTAGTGGGTGTGGGTGTTGTTTTATGTTTGAGACAGGGTCACTGTGCAGCCAACACTGGCCTGGAATTTACTTTGTAACTTGGGTCAGCCAGAAACTCACGAACTTTCTGCCTCAGCCTCCTTACTCCTGGACTTGTTAAGTGTGCACAGGCATACACAGTTCTTGAGCTGTTTTTAAGGTTTATTTTTATAGGAGACCTCTGCTTTGGATCAGTATCTTCGAAGATGGGTCCCAGCCCATGAAGAACCACCTGAATGATGCCACCGGAGTCCATCCCTGGAGTGGGAGTCTTGCCAGACTAAAGGGAAGAAACTGACCTAGCTGGCTTTTCTCTGTGGTATAGTTATCTGTTCTTCCAGACAGATATGAAAGATATATTTTTTTAATTTTTATTTATTTAATGTATGAGCGCTCTGTTGCATATATATCCTATCTGATGAGGGAATCATATCTCCCTATAGATGATTGTGAGCCACCATGTGGTTGCTGGGAATTAAACTCATGACCTCTGGAAGAACAGCCAGTGCTCTTAACTGCTGAGCCATCCCACCAGCCCGATACGAAAGATTTAACCCACACTCCCCAGCCACACAGTTCATTCAGATTCTAGCAGGCCTTTAGACCTTCAGTGAACTGCTATACCTCTGGTATTTGTGAGAGCAGATCTTTAGATAGTTTATGGGTTTATGGGTTTAAATGATTTTCCCTTCTAGAAACATCTTCACAAACACATTCAGAAAAGACAATGTGCTGACTATCTGTATAAGCCTTAGTCCAGCAAGGATGACATGTAAAATTTGCTGTCACACTTCCCTACATGTTTAGGTAAGGGAAAAAATGAACGACAACTCTTTTTTTTTTTTTTTTTTTTTTTCCCTTTTTGCACCATGCTGGTCTTGAACACTGAGATCAGCCTCTGCTTTCTGAGTGAGTGCTGGGATTAAAGACATTTATCAGCACATCAATCTGTTTCTTAGTTAATTTTCAAGATTTGATACCAAAATATGCTGTACTTTAAACCCAACTAACCAAAATCTTATCCTAACCTGAGACATTTGAACAGTGTGACATATAATTAAAATTATTATAAATTTTTAAAAGATTTATCTATTTTATATATATGAGACACACCAGAAGAGGGCACCCCATTACAGATGGTTGTGAGCCACCATGTGGTTGCTGGGATTTGAACTCAGGACCTCTGGAGGAGCAGTCAGTGCTCTTCTCAGCCATCAGTTAAAATTAATTTTAAGCCTCCTGCATTTTTTTTTTTTTTTTTTTTTTTGGTTTTTCGAGACAGGGTTTCTCTGTATAGCCCTGGCTGTCCTGGAACTCACTTTGTAGACCAGGCCAGCCTCCTGCATTTTTAAAGTACTTACTGTAAACATTTTAATCATTAAACGAGGGTGTAGGGCTGGGGCTGCTCTCTCAGCAGAGTGCTGGGCTGCTGCAGAAAAATGCTGAATTCCATCCCAGCACAGCATAAACTGCATGGTAGCTCAGGCCCGTCATCCCAGCACTAGGAAAGTGGAGGTAGGAGGATCAGAAATTCAAGTTATTCTTGAATACACAGTGAGTTCAAAGCCATCCTGGACTACATAAGACCTTGTCTTAAACCTAAAAGAAGCATTGGCTAGATAGCTAAGTGGGTAAAGGTACTTGCTGCCAAACATGAAAACCTTTGCTCCACCCCTTGAAACCCTGTGGTGGAGAGAAAAAATAACCCTCCCCAAGTTGTCTTCTGACCTCCACATGTGTTTGCCACAGGCACAGGAGCACACACACACACACACACACACACACACACACAACTACACATAAAGACAAATAATTAAAAACATCTCTGTGAATAAATTATACATTGTAAATTTAAATAAAGAAGGACAAGATGTCTGCAAGTACTTGTTTTGGGCACAGTGTCATTACAGTTATTCTAAGGAGCCTGGAGAGATGGCTCAGTGGTTAAGACTGATGACTGCTCTTGTAGAAGACCCAGATTCAGTTCCCAGAACCCACATCTGGCAGCTCACAGTTCCAGCTCCAGATGTCCTCATGCCACAGGTAGACACATACGTATACACAGAATTAAGACCTGCTAATTAAAATTATTTATTCTAGGTCTCTTGGCGGGATAACCTGTCCTTTTAATCTTTTTTGTTTGTTTTGAAATAGAACCTCACCATGTGGCCGAGGATGACCTCAAACTCATTTTTTTTTTTTTTAGATTTATTTGTTATATATATGTAAGTACACTGTAGCTGTCTCAGACACCCCAGAAGAAGCATCAGATCTTATTACAGGTGGTTGTGAGCCACCATGTGGTTGCTGGGATTTGAACTCAGGACCTTCAGAAGAGCAGTCAGTGCTCTTAACTGCTGAGCCATCTCTCCAGCCCGACCTCGAACTCTTGATCCTCCTGCATTCACCTTCCAAGAGCTTTAATTTTAGCAGTGCTATCATACCTGGCCTCAAGTGTTTTTAAAAACTATTTGAAAAATTGGAGCAGGGCTCAGGGAGATTGTTCAGTGGTTAGAGCCCTTGCTGTGCCTTTAATCCCAGTACACAGAAAGCAGACCCTATGAGTTTGAGGCCAAATTGGCCTACATGATGAGAGACATTCTGTCTCAGATAACAGTGATGATTACCAAGGAAGACGTCTGCATGAGTGTAAAGACTCCCTGAACATGCACACCCATGGCATGCATCCATCTCAAGAGAGCACACGTGTACACATACACAAGTGTGCGTAAATAAAAAAGAACAGAGCATCTCATTCTGCCCTGGATTGATGGTTTGAGTTGCTGGCTTCTTAGGTGAACCTAGCTACCCGGGCATGGGACTGTTACTTACACCATCCACTTGGGTCATTGCTAATCTCCTTAGCCAGAGTGAAATGAGATTGTGACCCTAGCTGGGCCAATCAGAATTTCCCTGGGAGATTCTGAATGTGGGCTGATACGGGGGTGAGGAAGAAATTGTTTTCCTTAGAGTGGCTGAAGCTTAGAGCATGAGTCTGGAGGCTGATGACATACTGGGAGTAGAGACCCAAAAGTGGGTAGATAACCCTTCTGGGATTGTGGCATCTCATCAATGAAGACCTGTACTGCCTGAACTGAGTCAGATGCACTGATGAGGCCTGCTGTATACTTTTGACAGATGACAGACCATCCTGTTGATTATGGTCCATTCACACTACCTCTTCTTTTGTTCTTTGAATGTAAATTGAGTGGTGGGGAGGGCAAGATGTCCAGCCAGATCCTGCCTCAAGTTTTATTAAGAGATTTTTTTTTTATTGTTTTAAATTATTTATAGGCAGGTATCTGCATGGGAATAGAGGCACCTGTAGAGACCAGAAGTATCAGGTCCCCTTGGAGCTGGAGTTACAGTCAGTTGTGTGCTGTCTGTCATGAGAGCTTAGAACCCAGCTCTCAGGCCCTGAAAGGGAGTAAATCATATCTGTAGCCCTGGGGCTTTGCTTTTCTTTTTTCTTTTTTTTTTTTTGAAACAGGATCTCATGTAGTCCAAGCTGGCCTCTAATTTACTACATAGCAGTAGGTGACCTTGAATTTTTGATCCTCCTGTCTTTATCTCCTAAGGATTAAGGTATTTGTAACCATGCATGGTTTGTAAGGTGCTAGGGATTGGTAAGCCTTTTTTCCAGCTTAGCCCCAGCTCCATGATACTGGCATTTTACATCTTACTAGTTATATTGGATGTGGTGGTGCATACCTTTGATTCCAGCACTCAGGAGGTAGAGGCCAGCCTGATCAACAGCAATTTCCAGGCTAGCCAGGGCTACACAGAGAACCCTGTCACAAACTAAAATAACGACAACTTTATGGGTTACTTATGGGGACAGTGGTGGTTTGAATAAGAATGGCCCCTAAGAACTCAGTTATCTGAATGCTTAGTCTCTAGGGAGAGGGTGTCTGCATAGGAATGGAGGCACCTATGGAGTCCAGAAGTGTCTGGTCCTGGGAGCTCTTTGAAAGGATTAGAAGGATTGGGAGGTATGGCCTTGTTGGAGGAACTCTGTCACTGAGTGTACTCTTTGAGATTTCAAAATACCATGTCAGGCCTGGGCTCACACTCTCTGCATGTGGATCATGCAGCGGTCAACTACTGCTCTAGTATCATGCCTGCCAGGCTTCCCACCACGTTGATAATAGACTAAGTCTCTGAAACTGTAAGCCAGCCATCAATTAAATACTTCTTTAAAAAAATAAACAAGAATTGATTGGTTATGGTATGTAATCACAGCAAGAAGATAAAGAGAAAGACATCATGTGCTATGCAGGAAAATTGATGGATCTGGTGAGCATTTGATACAATATGAGTCAGATTCTGGAAGATAGGCATGAAACTGTCTCTTTAATGTGGAAGACGGATTTGAAGAGAATACAACACGAACATAGAAGATTTGTACAGTGCAGGAACCTACAGAAGGGAGGAAAAAGAAAAGAGAGGGTAACAGTAGCCAGGCATGGTGGCGCAACCTTTAATCCCAGCACTCGGGAGGCAGAGGCAGGCAGATTTCTGAGTTCGAGGCCAGCCTGGTCTACAGAGTGAGTTCCAGGACAGCCAGGGCTACACAGAGAAACCCTGTCTCAAACACAAACAAAGTGACAGAAAGTGAAAATTGTCAAAGTCCATTGCCCACATAAATGAGAGGGCCATCGGGAGATCCATTTTGTACAGTTAATATGCACTAATGCAAACAGTGGCCTGGCAAGGCAGTTCAGTAGATAAAGGCACTCGATATGCCAGGCCTGACAACATGAGTTTGATTCCTAGGAGGCACATTATAGATGAGAATCAAATCCTCTACATTGTCCTCCAGATGTACCACATGTACTTTATGACATCTCACACACACACACACACACAAAACCCTCACACACACACACACACCCTGAAATGTAATTTTTTTTTTTGTAGAAAACAAAATGGAGCATTTATTTTTTCTTAAGCTCAAAAACAAGACTAAATAGATAGGGTAAGAAATGAAATATAAACACAAGGTCAGTCCTATCCCTGTTTGTCCAAGGCAGCATAACCAAATCGACTCATAGAGAGACTACCTGGTCAACAGAGGATTTATCAGTGGCGTTTCCGGTCTGGACTACTGCTTCTTCTTCGGCCTCCTCTCCTCTTGCCCTTTGGTGGACTACAAACAAAACACCAGTTGACACTGATTGTCCCATCAAATCTTGGCCATTTAGTCTCTCCATGGCAACCTCCGGCTCTTTGTATGTTTCATACTCAACTAGAGTATACTCCTTCAAGTATCCCGCGTGCCTGTCCAAATTAAGGTGGATGTTTTTTATTTCTCCATGTTCAGTGACTTTGTCATGGATATCTTCTTCAGTGGCTTCTTCGTGGATTCCAGTGACAAAGAGAATTCAACCCTTAAGGGAGCGCTGTGGTCCAGGTTCCCCGCCCTCCTGCCCCATACTGTCATATTCCTCCAGCATGTGTGCTCAGGGTCCCTCTTTGGCGCCAAAGCTGTGACCCTTCCATTTCTTCGCTTTTTCTTTTTAGTTTGTGGATGCTTTCATCTCCATCCTCATCCATGGCGAACTCTTCGCCCCCTGACTCGTGAAGATCCAGCACCTCTGCCATCTTGCTTCTCTCTGTACTCTCTGTTAAAATGTAATCTTTAAAAGGAAGGAAGTTTGGTTGGACCTGGTTGCTCAAGCCTGTGATGTCATTTGCTTGGAAGGCAGTAGTAGGAGGGTCCCAAGGTCACAGCTTGCCTGAGCAACTTTTTGTGAGCGTGTTCTAAAATGAGGATGAAAAAAAGTTGAAAAAGGTCAGGGACATTTCATAAGGCCCTAGGTTGAAACTACTAAAACATATACTACACATCCTCCCCACCCCACCTCCACACACACGAGGGAAGGGGGGGGAGGGAAAGAGGGAGGGGAGAGGAAGAAAGAGGAGAATGCAGTATAGAGCAATATACAAAAACACCACTTCCACCCAGAATGCTAATTGAATCCACTGTAGTGTAACCAGAGAAAAGACTGCCTTGTATCCAGCCCAGTGAGGGACTTCCTGTGGCTAGACCCCACCCCCACCCCAGGACTGGATGTCTCTTGTTTTCACCCAGAGCCCAGTTCTTTAGAGTGGGTAAAACCATCCAGGCAGAGGTAGGATTTGAGGCACAGAGAGGGAACTCTGGAAAGGAACCAAGACATATCGATTTGGAGTACTAGGAGATAGCGGAGGTATTCCATGTGTGCAGAGGCACGCAGGCCTGGGGACAGGGATGGTGGAGTCTTAGAGGGTTTTTTTATTTCCCCCCTTAGGTTTTCCAAGACAGGGTTTCTCTGTGTAGTTCTGACTGTCTGGAACTAGTTCTGTAAACCAGGTTAGGCCTCAAACTCACAGAGATCTGCCTGCCTGTGTCTCTACCGGGTCGTGCTTGAAGAACTTTATGAAAGGAAAGGTAGGTTCATGGGATGAAATGGATGTGTGCTGGGGGGTGGGGGTGGGGGTTCGAGCATCAGCCCAAGGCTGGAGCCAATGTAAGCAAAAGGAAGAAGCAAGGAAGTATTGAAGTTGTATTTAGATAGACGAGGTTGGGCAGACACATAAGGGCCAGCTATCAAAGGAGATGGCCAGTGTATATTGTCAGCAGGAAGGGCCAAGATGTGGCTTACAAGTCCATCTAGTAGAGGGTAGACTCCTCAGGCTCTGGATCTGCCTTATTATCCTTGTAGAGGCGAGGAATTTGAGGACCCGAAGTTGACAGGATTCTGAGCTGGAGAGGAGATAGCAGGGGAGAGTGGGATGGGGCACGGATTTTAGACCATTCCCAGGTCTGAGGAAAGTGCTTTTGTGCCTAAGAACAGTGGTTAGCCTATCTAGATGTGGGGTGCAGAAGGGACACATCCCAGGACCCCTACTTCAGGCCCACAGAGGTCAAAGATGTCCCCTGATCCTGGTTGTGGGGATGGTTTGCTGTGAGGTGGCATGATGACCTCTCTGCCTGGCCCTGAGGGGAGGTGTTTGCAAGAAAGTGGAGAAGTAAAATAGAAACACTCACTGTGCTAGTCAGGGTCCTCCAGAGTCACAGGTAGTCTCTATACAGTAAGGGGATTTGTTGATGACTTACAGTCTGTAGTCCAAGTCCTGAACAATGGTCAGCAGCAGATGTGAATGGAAGTCCAAGGATCTAGCAGTTGCCCAGTCCCACAAGGCAAGCAAGTGAAGAAGAGAGAGTGAATCATCCTTCTTCCTATGCCCTTATGTAGGTCTCCAGCAGAAGGTGTGTTCCAGATTAAAGGTGGGTGCCACCATGCCTGGATCTGGGACTTGCTTTGTCCCAGATTACTTTGAACTCAGAGATTTTCTTGCTTTAGTGATCATAATGACTTAGTGATGACTTTCTTGCCTTGCTGGTGATAATGTCATAGAACAAGGGGGCCATGTTCCAGCTCCAGCAAGCAGCAGAACTTGGCAGCTTTGGCTCCATGGCTATGACTTTAGAGTCGAGACTAGAAAGGACTACTGGGAAAATCGATGCTGGTTAGCTGGAGCTAAGAAATTAGTGATGATTAAGAAGAGACCAGCGCTGGGCAGTGGAGGCACAGGCCTTTAATCCCAGCACCTGAGAGGCAGAGGCAGGCAGAGTTCTGAGTTCAAGGCCAGCCTGGTCTACAGGGTGAGTTCCAGGACATCCAGGGCTAACACAGAGAAACCCTGTCTCAAGAAACCAAAAAAACAAAAACAAACAAAAACAAAAACAAAACAAAAAAAAGAAACAAAAAACCGAAGAGACCAGCATCACTGAGGTGAAATCTCCTGGGAAGTGTTTTCTGAGAGCACAAAGAGGCTGTGGTCCAGAGATAGCCAAGGTTGTACCTCATGCTGCAGCTGTACTTGGTGATGTGTAAGAGTCACCCAGGTGGTACTGGTTTTGACGGCATGAAGGCATTATGAAGAGCAACTGAGGCTTGGCACTGTGAGAGGCCATGGAAAGCCTTTGGTGAAGGTGCAGCCTCAGTTACAGTTGATGGCCCAGGACTGAAGGGGTTATTCGAAGATTTGAGACTTGGCACCATGAAGAGAGCCTATGAGAGGCTATTAGTGAAGTCTAGTTGCAGCAAAAGACCCTAGCGTATTGGAGATGCCAGTAGTATGGGATGATCCCCAAGAACAGCAGTGGCAGTGGCAGTAGAGCGGATCAACCTGAGCAGAGCTGAAGAAGAGGCACAAGCCCCTTAGAGAAGCACAAAAGATCATGTGTGGATCCAAGACACTGAAATGAGAAGCTGGGACATTGAATTTGCCTTCTAGATCCCAAGATAAACATTTCAGACGCTGGAGCTGTGGGATATCCTCCGAGGAGAGCTGCTAATAGGAAGTGGAACCAGCCTGGGAGAAAGCAGTTTGTTACAGTCAATAAAGATGAAAAAGTTGACGATCTGGAGACTGCTTTGACCTCAGCCAGGAAGATGCAGAGTTTGGAGTTTGCCCAGCTGCTCTCCTGTCTTGCTTTGGGGATTACAGTTAAGTGATTGGGTGAATCTCAGAAGAGACTTTGAACTTTGGACTTTCAACATTGTTGAGACTGCTATAAACTATGGGGATTTTTGAAGTTGGACTAAACATATTTTGCATTATGCTATGTTTAGGTATGGCTGCCATAGACTGAGCTGTCTGGACAAGTCTATGGGGGGGCCAGGGAATGGAATGTGTTGGTTTGTATATGCTTGGCTCAGGGTGTGGCACTATTTGGAGGTGTGGCCTTGTGGGAGTAGGTATGTCTCTGTGGGCATGGGCAGTAAGACTCTACTCATAGCTGCCTGGAAGCCCGTCTCCTACTAGCCACCTTCAGATGTAGATGTAGAACTCTCAGCTTAGCCTGCAGCATGCCTGCCTAGATGCTGCCCTGCTCCCACCTTGATGATGATGATGGACTGAATCTCTGAACTTACAAGCAGCTCAATTAAATGTTGCCCTTTATAAAATTTGCCTTGGTTATGGTGTCTGTTCACAGCAGTAAAACCCCAAGTAAGACAAAGAATGACCCATACCTTCATTCTTTATGGGTCTGCTTTCTTTGTCATCTCTCTTGGATTAGGCTGTTGTAGTTTCCCATTGACTTTAATCATGGGACATGGTAGCACTAAGGGATGCCCTAAGGGATCTCCTGCATTCCAGACAGAATCCATCTTACCTCCATTATGGAGAGGCAATCTAATTTCCCCATGGTAATCTCGACCTATCATCCCTCCTAACACAGTTATTTCTTTATTTGCTTGTTGGTTTAAGGCCACTAGAAGCCCAAAATGACAGGGGGAGGTCTGAGATTCCAGTTCAATGGAATGTTTGTTGTGGCTCTTTACAGTAGGAGCACTCCCCTCTCTGGAACCAAAATTTCTAGACCAGCAGAACCCAGAGTTGTGGGGACAGGAAGCAAAAAATTTCCTAGAGGGTCACTAGGAGTGATAGTGAGTAGAACTATTCCCTTTTCCACCCCTTGATTCCTGGATTCATTGATCTTGGCTATGTGAGAAACTGTACCATATATCGGATGCTGATATATGCCTTCCGAAGAACTCTGACCCAGCCTCCTTGGTGCTGTCATCTAATTGGCACTGTAACTGCATCTCCAAAAGGCCATTCCAGGGTCTGTAGAGATGGCTCATGGGTTAAGAGCACAGTCTGATCTTCTAGATGTCCTAAGTTCAATTTCTAGCAACCACATGGTGTCTCGAAACCATCTGTAATGGGATCCCATGTCCTCTTCTGGTGAGGAGAGCAACAGTATACTCATAAAATAAAATAAATAAATAAATCTTAAAAGCCATTTCATCTTTCTATTAGACCATCTACGTCAGAATGATGGGGAACATAGTAAGACCAGTGAATTCCATGATGGTAGGCCCACTGTTGAACTTCCGTGGCTGTGAAATGAGTTCCTTGTTCAGAAGCAATACTGTGTGGAATTCCATGACGATGGATAAGGCACTCTGTAAGTCTAAGGATGGTGGTTTTGGCAGGATCATTACCTGCAGGGAAGGCAAATCCACAATCAGAATAAGTATCTACTCCAGTAGATACAAACAAAATGTCCTCTCCACAGGTGAAGTGGTCCAATGTAGTCAACCTGCCACCAGGTTTCTGGCTGGTCACCTTGATGAATGGTGCCATATCTGGGTCTCAGTGTTTGTCTCTGCTGTTCAGCAGCAGTTGTAGCCAGGTCAGCCTTGGTGAGTGGAAGTTCATGTAGTTGAGCCCAAGCATAACCTCCATCTCGTCCACCATTGCCACTTTGTTCATGTGCCCATTGAACAGTGACAGGGATGGCTGGGGAAAGAGACTGTCCACAGAATGGGCCATCTTATCCACTTGATTACTGAATCCTCCTCAGCTTAAGTCACCTTTTGTTGAGCCTTTACATGGGATACAAATATCTTTTCCTCCTTTGCCCATTTGGAGTGATCTATCCACATACTTCTTCCCCAGATGTCTTTCTCACCAATTTTCCAATCGTGATCTTTCCAATTCCCTGACCATCATCCAATCCATTGGCTACAGCCCATGTGTCAGTGAGCAACCGTATATCTGGCCATTTCTTCTTCCAAACTAACTGAAATACCATGTGTACTGCCCAAAGTTCTGACCACTGTGAAGATTTTCCTTCACCTGTATCTTTCCAGGTTGTCCTGGAAGGGGGTTGTAATGCTGCAGCTGTCCACTTCTGCATGGTGCCTGCATAATGTGCAGAGCCACCAGTAAACCAGGTCCTAGTCTTCTCCTCTTCGGTCAGCTGATCATAGGGAACACTCCATGAGGCTATAGGTGCATGCTTGCAGCAGATGGCATTGTAACAGGAGTAGAAACCACAGGCATTTGAGCAACATCTTCATGTAACTTGCTTGTGCCTTCAGGACCTGCTTCAGGACCTTCATGTAACCTGCTTGTGCTTCAGGATGCCCTACTTTATGACTTGGAGGGTCTGATAACACCCAGCTCATGATGGGCAGTTCAGGTAACTTGGTGTCCTATTGTCAAATGTTCAGTTTCGACTAAGGCCCAATAGCAGGCCAAGAGCTGTTTTTCAAAGGGAGAATAATTGTCTGCAGATGATGGTAGAGCTTTGCTCCAAAATCCCAAAGGTCTCTTCTGTGATTCACCTACAGGGCCTTGTCAGCGTCTCTCTCTGGCACTGCCACCTCAAGTACCATCAGCTCTGCTGGATCATAGTGATAGGGTCCACTTGGCTGATCCAAGCGGTAGAGCAGCTTGGACCTGTTGAAGAACCTTCTCCTGTTCCAGGCCCCACACAGAGCTAGCAGCTTTGGTAAATGGGCCTGAGTAACACACCCAAGTGAGGAATGTGTTGTCACCAGAATCCAAATAGACCCAGTAAATACTGTGCTTCTTTCTTGGTGGTGGGAGGGGCTGCAATAACTTATCTTTCACCTTAGAAGTAAAATCTTTGCATGCCCCACACCACTGGACTCCTAAGACTTTCACTGAGGTAGATGGTCTTTGAATTTTGGTTGGATTTATTTCCCATCTTCTGATATGCATATGNGTTACCAATGAGTCCAAAGTGGTTGCTACTTTCTGCTCACTTGGTCCAATCAGCATAATGTCATCAATATAGTGTACCAATGTGATATTTTATGGAAGAGACAAATGATCAAGATCCCTTATAACTAACTTATGACACAGGGCCGGAGAGTTAATATATCCTTGAGGCAAAACTGTGAAGGTATACTGCCGGCCTTGTCAACTGAAAGCACATTGCTTCTTATGGACAGGTACTGAGAAGAAGGCATTTGCTAGATCAATAACTGCATACTAGATACCAGGAGATGTATTAATTTGCTCAAGTAGTGAAGCTACATCTGGTACAGTAGCTGTAATTGCAGTTACTACCTGGTTTAGCTTTCAATAGTCAACTGCCATTCTCCATGATCCATCTGTCTTCTGCACTGGTCAGATAGGAGAGTTAAAGGGAGATGTGGTGAGAACCACCACCCCTGCATCTTTCAAGTCNTTGATAGTGGCAGTAATTTCTGCAATTCCTCCAGGAATACAATACTGTTTTTGATTCACTATTTTCTTTGGCAGAGGCAACTCTAAAGGCTTCCATTTAGCCTTTCCAACCATAATAGNCCTCACTCCACAGGTCAGGGAACTAATGTGAGAATTCTGCCAATTTCTAAGTATATCCCAATTATACATTCTGGAACTGGGGAAATGACCAGAGGATGTGTTTGGGGACCTACTGGACCTGCTGTAAGTCAGGCATCAGTCAAAACTCCATTAATCATCTGTCCTCCATAAGTCCCTACTTTAACTGGAGGGCCACAATGTTTCTTGAGATCTTCTGGGATGGCATCAATTCAGAACCAGTATCCAATAGACCCCGGAAAGTCTGATTATTTCCTTTCCTCCAGTGTACAGTTATCCTTGTAAATGGTTATAGGTTCCTCTGGGGAAGAATTGGAGAAAGGCTAACAGCAAAACTTTTAGGTGTCTTATCAAGATCCTTCCTCAGGAGAATCTGGCCACCCCTCCATTGAAGGGTTTCTGGGTCTGCAAACTGGCTCAACTCTGGAAATTGTTTCACTGGCCAAGATTGCCTTTTGCCATGATCCAGTATAGCCTTTCTTTCATGTATTTGAGACATCTTCTGCTTATACAGATCAAACAGATATACAGTAGACTTCCTATCTATTTCATGTCTGGAAACACCATGACTGATTAACCAGTACCAAAGGCCTGAATGAGTCATGCCATTATAAATTTTACCTCTTGGGTTGGTGAGATGGCTCAGTGGGTAAGAGCACCCGACTGCTCTTCCGAAGGTCCTGAGTTCAAATCCCAGCAACCACATGGTGGCTCACAACCACCTGTAACCAGATCTGACACCCTCTTCTAGAGTGTCTGAAGACAGCTACAGTGTACTTACATATAATAAATAAATAAATAAATAAAGTTCACCTCTCCTGTGCTGTTATTATATGGCTATGTCATTATAAACATTGTTTTGTCTAAACTGTCCGTTATAATAACTACGATCGCCTTGTCTTTGGCAATTCAATGCTGCCACCTGGCCTTTGTTACCTTAGAGCTCACACCCTTCAAATCCATTCCTACACATATTCCCCAGACTTCTGCTCGAATGAATTAGCAAACTCATTAAGCTCCTTAGTAGTGTAGCACATTTCCTCATGGACTACACTTTCTACCTCCCCTCTAGGGGCCCGTTTTGCCTTGAGTCTGGTTATAGGTCTAGAAGAAACTATTGATGGGCCTTGAGAAACATCAATATTGTCTTAACTGGCCTTTCTTCAGAGAAAGTCATTGCTGGTTTATCAGACTCTGAGGGACTAATTTCCTCATGTGAAAAAGGCATTAATTCAAGGGATGGGCCTGAGGATATTACTTCCTCGGGTAAGGTAAACCCTTGAGAATCTGAAGATTCAAAATTCTCAGCTTCAACAGGGTCCCTCTTCATGTTCCCATCCCAAGTTTTAGGATCCCATTCTTTGCCAATTAATGCCCTTACTTTAACTTATAAACATATCAAGGTGGGTTGGGGGTCTAAAGGCAGATGCTCTCTATTGGCTAGGTCTGAGATGTTAGGGATGCCTCACCTGCACGTGGAGGGGCTTTGGTGTTGCCCCTACATGACTGATTGTCACATTCCTCTCATTGGGTGTTGTGATCACATGTTCCAGGAAAGGAACTTGGTCGGGTATAGATTTGAAAGTCTACCATTCTCAATTATGAGAATTGCTGGGGTTCCCGAATCTGCTTGTCCATACCAGGTTTACTGTCTGGTGACACGGTCCACTGCCCCACACCTCCCTCCAATCCTGCTCATGTTTCAGCCAAAGGTTCATCTCAGACCAATGGGTCCTCCCCACCTGAACTCCAACTTCCTCTGGCCATGCCTCTGAGACCTCAGTGTCATTGTCTCCCCTAGGTCCTTGTTCTACAACCAAAAGGCAAAGAGCTGACACAGAAGGGCAGCGAGGAGACACCATGCTGGCAACAGAGCTAAAGGTTTTTTTTCCTAAGATTTATTTATTTATTATATGTAAGTACACTGTAGCTGTCTTCAGACACTCCAGAAGAGGGAGTCAGATCTTGTTACAGATGGTTATGAGCTACCATGTGGTTGCTGGGATTTGAACTCCAGACCTTCGGAAGAGCAGTCGGGTGCTCTTACCCACTGAGCCATCTCACCAGCCCAGAGCTAAAGGTTTAAGGTGGCAGTGCATTCGAGGCTGTGGGAAGGGCCTTGGCCAACCTCTTAGTCTTTCTAGATGAGGAAATTGGTGCTTAGAGAAGCCACTCACCATACCTAACACCCCCCCCCGCCCCACTCCCCGAAGTGAGCTATCAGTAGATGACATTTCTTGAATGTGTGAATTCTATTCCTGGGACCTACGTGGTGGAAGGAGAGAACCTGCTCCACTTTGACACACACTAAGTAAACCTAGAAAAATGTTAAAAATGTTTATGTTTATACACATACACTAACCCATCTCTCACCCTAGGGCAGAAAAACTACTTTTTGTAGAGACTCATTTAAAAATAAAAAAAAAAAATGTATGGACGTGCAATAAAGCCAGGAGATGGGAACCTGGAGTGGCCATGACCGACCATAGAGATATACCTCCTTCTCGGACCTCCGAGCATCCTAGAGAGGAACCGGACGCCAGCCCTTTCCATAGGGCACCTGCCTGACAGCATCCGCCACCCACTTCCGGTCCGCGCAGGCCGGGGCAGGTGCTAAGCGCGCAGTCAAGGCCGCGGGCGGGCGGGCCGGGTCGGGGCGGGGCTGGACGGAGCGAGCTGCAGCTCGGCGGGGCGGCGACGGCCCAGGGGTCGTAGGCTCCACGCACAGCCGTGATCGCAGGTAAGATCCATGCGGGTCGCGGTCGGGCCAGGCTGGAGGCCTACGGTAGGGTGTCCAGGCACCGCAGGAAGACCTTGACCCTGGGACTCCGAGAAGGGACGCTAAGCGTTTTTAGACGCGGATGCGGGACAGCGATGGGAAGAATAGCCACGCGGCGCCTTCTGTCTGCCAGAGGCCTGGAAGATCCACGGGGGCCGCTTGCCCCAGGGCACCCGCGGACCGAGCTAAACAGTAGCTGGGACGTTCGAGAAAGCTCGATGCAGCAGAAAGATGAGTGTTATAGATGGAAAGATGAGGGATCGGTTCAACAGGCAGGGAAATACCGAAACATCCAATAGGATATGTAACAGAAGGACGTGGCCTGCCGCACGCTAGTTGCGCTAATGAGCACAGCGCCTTAGTGCTTTGGGCTTGGGGCCTGTTTTGCCAGCCTGCCTGCCCCGGAAGTAAACAAGACTGATTTTTACGGTCTGCATCGCAGCTTCTTTTTCCTCGGGTGTTCTGTTTGCTTCTCACCTGTCATTCTTTCCTCCCTTTCTCTCTCCTCCCTCCGTCCTCTTCTGCTCTCCCTCTCTTCCAGTTCCGTCCTGCCCAGGTTGGCGTGGATCTCGCCATCCTCCTGCCTTGGCCTCTAAGGCCACTAAAGACACGCCTGTTAATCTTTCTTTTTTTCGAGACAGGTTTTCATTATGTGTCTCTGACTGCCCTGGAACTCACTATGTAGAGCAGGTTGGCTTCAAACCCTTAGAGATCGGCCTGCCTCTTATTCCCAATGTTGACATTAAAGGTGTGCACCAGTACACCCAACTTTTTCTTTCTTCCTTATTTTGGATATATATATATATATATATATATATATATATATATATATAGCTTGCGAATCGAGCATAGTGGCCCACAACTTTTTTTTAAAATTTGTTTATTTATTATATATAAGTACACTGTAGCTGTCTTTAGATACACCAGAAGAGGGTATCAGATCTCATTACAGATGGTTGTGAGCTACCATGTGGTTGCTGGGATTTGAACTCAGGACCTCTGGAAGAGCAGTCAGTGTGCTCTTACCTGCTGAGACTTCTCTTCAGCCCATATTTTTATTTTTTATTTTATTTTTATTTTTTTGAGACAGGGTTTCTCTGTATAGCCCTGGCTGTCCTGGAACTCACTCTGTAGACCAGGCTGGCCTTGAACTCAGAAATCTGCCTGCCTCTGCCTCCCAACCATATTTTTATTTTTATGTGATAAGTTCCCCCCCCTCCCCCCACACTGCATGCCTGTCTATGTACCACATGCCTGGAGTCCAGAAGATGCAACAGATTTTCTGGAACTGGAGTTACAGACAGTTGTGAGCCACCATGTGTGTGCTGGGAAGTGAACCTGGGTCCTCTGTAAGGATAGCAAGTGCTCTTTAACTGCTGAGCTGTCTCTCTAGTCTCATCTTTATTTTTAGACCCCCATGTTTTGGGAGGGAGTCAGCTATAGCTGCCTGCATATTCTTTCTGTCTGTCTTTTCCTTTGGGCTTGGGGCCTGTTTTGACAGCCTGCCTGCCCTGGAAGTAGACAAGGCTGATTTTACAGTTTGCATTGCAGCCTCTTTTTCCTCTGGTGTAATGTTTACTTCCTACCTGTCATTCCTTCTTCCCTTTCTCCTCCCTCCATCCTCTTCTCCTTTCCCTTTCTTCCAGCTTCCAGTCTTTTCATTTTTGTACATGCATACGATATGTCTAACTCCCCTCTCACACCCCTCTAAGGGACACCCAAACATCTCCTCCCATTTTCACGACCTCTTCTGTTTTCTTGGTATGAGGACTGATTTTCCTGGCTTGATCCTATGCGGGTCTTGTGTAAGTGGCCATAGCTGCAGTAAGTTCACAAGTGCAATGGCTATGCCATGTCCAGAAGACAGAATTTCACTGTACTCTTTTTCCCATCTTCTGACTCTTGGGTTCTTTCTGTCCTCCCTTCCACTATATTTCCTGAGCCTTGGCTTTGTGTAGGGTGTTGATACAGATGTCCCACTAAGGGCTGAGCTCTCAACAGTCATCATTCTCAGCACTTGACCAGTTATGATTCTCTGCATTAGCTGCAAGTAGAGAGAGGCTTCCCTGGCCAAGGCTGAGAGCAGCATAATCTATAGGTACAGACATAAATATTTAGAAGGTGGTTTGTCATCAGGTCTGTTTTAGAAATACCGCAGTAGTAGGTTCTCCCTTAGGTTCATAATCTCCGTGGCTATGGGCTTTTTAAGCAGGTTTACAATACCAGGTATGAATTCCCTCTGTGGGCGTGTCTTGTCTGTCAGGCCATTCATTACAGTAGCACACAGGTGTCACTGCTGGGAAATACCAGCGATGGCTTTTCTCCTCCAGTGGACTGTGTAGCACCTTCCAGCACTATGAAAACTAGCTAACATGGAGGAAATTCCAGGTCAACTCCAGCTTGATTTTTTTTTTTTTTCTGTGTCCACATGTATTGTGTCTTCCGCGGGGTTTTACCATCTGGTTACGATGAGCAGTCAAGAGCGGTGCAGTGACCTGTATGGCATGGTGTTTAGACTGAGGACACTGTGATAGTCAAGCCACTAATGTATTTGTTGGTTTTAACCTTAAACTTTTGTTTTGATTTTTGTCTGCTCTACTGTCACCACCCTGACTGACCTAAGCCCAAGTCGGTTGATAGGGTTTCCGTGATAGATGTTAGAATCCTGAGATGGTCACTGGTGTAGACTCGGAAATGGATGGGCTGACCTTCTGTGCAACTTCTCTTCTCAGACGGGTCACCCTTGTTGTCATCCTCAGCATTGCCGGAGCTTGAAGATGCTGAAAGAGCGTCTGGAGATGGCAGGAGATCCTCAGCAGCAGATGGGTGCTCCAGTGGTCAAACTAGAGAAGGAGCTGCCGTGGGGCAGGGGAGGGGAGGATTCGAGTCCCGAGGCATTTCGGTTGAGGTTTCGGCAGTTTCGCTACCAAGAGGCTGCTGGTCCCCAGGAAGCCCTCAGGGAGCTCCAAGAGCTCTGTCGGCGGTGGCTGAGGCCTGAGCTGCACACCAAAGAGCAGATCCTGGAGCTGCTGGTGCTGGAGCAGTTCCTCACCATCCTGCCCCGAGAGTTCTACACCTGGATCCGGGAACACAGCCCAGACAGCGGCAAGGCTCTGGTTGCCATGGTGGAGGAGCTGATGGGGAGCACGGAGGCCAAGGCGGTGGGTGAGAAGAGGGTGTCCAGGCCTTCCTTGGTTGGTGTGGGAATCAGAGATGAAAAGGTTAAGAAAGTGGTGGGAATAGATGAGACATGGGACCTCCTCCATTGTCCCCCAGTTCCCAGAGGGTCTTTCCTGGAGAGTAGCTGCATTTTACAGGAAGATTCAGGAGTTGAGGAGATGGCTCAGTGGGTAAGCGCTTCCTGTGCAAGCATGAGGCTTTGAGATTAGATCTCCAGGACCTATAGACAAGGCACATGAGGTAGCATGCACATGTGATCCCAGCAGCAAGACCGGTGGCAGAGAAAGGAGAGCCCCGAGAACTCGCAGGCCAGGGAGCCAGGCATACTCAGCAGTGTGATTACCATAAGGTGGAAGATGAGAACCAACACTGGAAGTTGTCCTCTTGACTTCCTCACATGCTCAGTGGCACATGTGTCTGCACTCATGCATACACACGTGCGTGTACACACACTCTCACACCCATCATATACACACTTAAGTTAGTAAACAAAAGAAAGCCATCTCTAGGAAGGATGGATGTCTCTGGGCAGAAAAGCCCGATGCTGTGGTTTGGGCACCAGGGACCTGTAGTGAGCTGCAAATCCAGTGAAAGCAGTCGTGCTTGTTTTCCAGGTCCCCTGTAAGCTCTGCAGGCCTGTGGGGAAGAGGCTGATAAGTGTGTGCTTCTGCCAGAGGCAACTGGGAGCCGGGCCCAACCAGTCTGCTCCTTACTTACCCTTAGGGACCTCCACTTAGGCAGAATCAGTTTGTGGCTTCAGCTGTTGCAGAAAGGAGTTGAGGAGCAGAGTGGGGTGTATCAAAGACATGCAGTTTTAGGGTTGGGGAGCTAGCTCAGTGGATGAGAAGCATGAGAACAACTAGAGTTTGGTTTCCCAGCCCCCGTGTAAACACCGGGGTGGGTGCGTGGTTCACCTGTAATCCCAGCACTCCAGAGGCAGAGTTGGCATCCGCTGAGGGAGCTGCCTAGACAGCTGGGTGAAGTCAGCAAGTTAGAAATGACGTGACAGGCCTTGCCTAAATATACAAGGTGCAGACTGGTAGGGAACACACTAGCTTCACCCACTGTCGAGACATGTGCATACATGTGCACCCACGCGGATGTGAACTTGCACGCAGCATGCATAGGTAGCACACACATACACAAAAAAGACATTCTAAATTTTTTTCTTTTAAAGCTAGAAAATGGTGGCACACGCCTTGAATCTCAGTGCTTAGGAGGCAAAGGCAGACAGATCTCTGAGTTAGAGGCCAGCCTGGTCTACAGAGTGAGTTTTGGAACAGCCAGGGCTACACAGAGACAAGATTTGTCTCAAACAAAGAAAAACAATCTTTTTAATTTTTTAAAAAAATATGTATATGGGTGTTTTGCCTGTATGTAGATCTGTGTGTAGCATGTGTATAGGTAGTTATTAACTGCCGTCTGGGTGCTGGGAATTGAACCAGGGTCCTCTGAAAGGGCAGAGGTTAACCACTGAGCTATCTCTCTAGCCCTTAAATAAATATCTTTTTTTGTTTGTTTATTGTTTTTTTGAGACAGGGTTTCTTTGTGTAGCTGGGGATGTTCTGGAACTCACTCTGTAGACCAGGCTAGCCTCAAACTCAGAGTCCTACCTGTCTTTGCCTTCTGAGTGCTGGGATTAAAGACATTGGTCACCACTACCCGGCTTAAATAAATATCCAAGGCCAGGAGTTAGGAGAGAGAGAGAGAGAGAGAGAGAGAGAGAGAGAGAGAGAGAGAGAGAGAGACTGACTCACATTTCGACTCTCGGTTTGTTGGGAAAGTGTGTTGTCGGGATGAGACGGGTGGCCACACTCCATCCATCTTCAAGAAGCAGTGATGAATGCTGGTACTTAGCTTACTTTCATCTTTTGTTTTAAAGATTGTAACGTCTTATCTCAAGTGCTGGTGGCACACGCCTTAATCCCAGCACTCAGAAGGCAGAAGCAGTTGCACCTCTGTAAGTTTGAGAGCAGCCTGATCTTCAGAGTGAGTTCCAGGACAGCCAGGGCTACGTACAAAAGAAACTCTGTCTTGGAAAAAAAAAATTATAACATCTTTATTTTTATTATGTGTATTTGTGTGTATCTGCATGTTAGTGTATGCAAATATATTTTTAGAGGCCAGAAGAGGACATTGGATCCCCTAGAGCTATAAATAAAACACACAAACACACACACACACACACACACACGAACATGTATGTGGTTGTGAGCCAGACTTAGGTCTTCTGCAAGAGTAGTATGCACTCTTGGCTGCTGAGCCCTCTCTCTCCTCCTTCACTTTCTTCCTTTAGTCAGTGTAGGACCTCAGCCTGTGGATAGCGCCACCTACATTTAAGGCGGGTATTCCCACCTCAGTTAACCAAATCTAGACACAGATTTGCTAGAGATTTGTTTCATAGGTGATTCTAGATCCTGTCAAGTTGATTATGAGTATTAAAAACAGAGGGTGGTGGGGAAGGGAGTGGGTAGGGCCCTTTTCCTGTGAGACTGACTGCAAAATCCCACTATCTGTGGAGCAGCTGTTTCTCATTAGCTAGTTCATCATTTTGTGGTTTGTGGCTTTTACTTTGGGCTTCTGTAACTGAAGTTGTTTTCCAGCAGTGAGTCTTGCTAAAGAACCCAGAGATACTGTTCACTGGACTTGGAGATGCCGAGGCTGGTGGAGGGACAGTTGTCCCATGGCATGGACTGGTACAAAAGTTGCTCAGGGCCTTGTAAAGGGAGAGCTTAGCGGGTTGGAGAGATGGCTCAGTGGTTAAGAGCACTGGTTGCTCTTCCAGAGGTCCTGAGTTCAATTCCCAGCAACCACATGGTGGCTCACAACCATCTGTAACAGGATCTAACACCCTCTTCTGGTGTGTCTGAAGACAGCTACAGTGTACTCATATACATAAAATAAATACATCTTAAAAAAATAAAAGAGAGAGCTTAGCTTTTCCCGAGATAAGAGGTCAGCAGCTTTTCCTTCTATCCTCCCTCCCTTTCTCTCCCTGTCTTCGTTTTTCTATCCTGTTTTTGGAAAGGGGATCTACTATTGTAGTCCTGCTTGGCCCATAGCTCACTAATTAGGCCAGGCTTGTTTTGAACTCTGAAAGATCCTGCTGCCCCTACTGAGTGCTAGGATTACAGGCTTGGACCACCACACTGGGTTTATGTGGCACTGGGCTGGAACCCAGGGCCCCAGGGCTTCATGCGTGCTAGGCAAGCACTCTACCAACTGAGTCCCACCCCCAACCTTGCTTGCTTTTCAGTTTTCATTCAGCTCTCTCTTTAATAGCCTCCAGCAGGTCTCTTTCTAATTGGTATGGGGATTCTCCTTAGGTTCCATGCCATGCCCAGGGAGAGCAGCTGGTCACAGCCCTTGGCGGAGGATCGTGGCAATCAGGCATCCACCTGGGGCCGGTAGAAGTCAAACCTGAGTGGGGGCTACCCCAGGGGGAAGGAGTTCAGAGCCTTGGCCCAAGCACCACAGAACAGCTGAGCCAGGGCCCTGGAGATGGGACACAGGCCTTCCAGGAGCAAGGTAAGACTCAGAGAATGAAGATGTGGGTCCCTTCCACCCACCATTCCTTCAGAAACTCACTGCTGGGCTAAGTTGTTATGGACAAGATATAATTCTGAGTTTTCTGGGCTACCTCCCCTGCCCCAGTAGAAAGCAGATGAAGGAAAATTTTTTTTTTTTACACCTTGACCAGTTTTCTGGGGTATGTCTAGAACCGTGTTCTCCTATCATTTCTTCTCCCTTCTCCTCACATCCTTCTAGACTTCTAGAGCCTCTAGGCACTGTGCTGGTGATACGGGAGATGTATCTATTAAATGAGGAAACAAACCACACCCATGAGAGAGAGAGAGAACACACTTTCCTCATGAGAGATTCGGGGTGTGCCTAACTCTGAGGAGACAGGGCTGGGACAGTCTCAGCCAGAACAGGCAGAATTCCTGGCTGTGGGTCACCATGGTCTGTGGCTTCTGAGGTGGTGTGTGTCGGAGTGGGGTGCCTTTGAGCTGGCAGACAATAGCCCTGATCCCTCTGTGGGTTTTGTTTCCACCCAGCATTGCCCATTCTTCACGTGGGTCCAGCGCTTCCCTCTGTGAGTGCCAGAGACCAAGAGATGACTGCTGGGTTCCTTGCAGCCTCGTCCCAGGTGAGCTGACATACCTGTTTGGAGATTTTACTTATTTTGGATTTGCATGTGTTCAGCCACTGCATGTGTGGGAGTCAGGGCAGCTCTGTGTGATTGTTTCTCTGCTTCTGCCTTTATGTGTGTTCTGGGGAATAGAGCCTGGATCGTCAGGCTTTACCTACTGATCAATTTTTTTTTTTTTTTTTTTTTAAACAGCCTTAAGGTGGGGCTTGAGGGGATACATAAGCTTGAGGAGGGAGTGCAGATGACATTTGGATGCTGAGGTGGTGGGGGCTAGCAGAACCATAGTCACATGGTCTGAGCATGTCAGTCACCTGCGTTAAAGCTGTTGGGAGATGGCAGTTGTGCTCCCAGCTCATCCAGGGTCCAGTTCTTTCTGTCTTTGCTCTGTCTGAATCTCTCTTTGATGCTACTGGTAGACTATCCCACCTTGCTTTGAAAATGTATTTGGTGCATGTGGGGTGAGGGTGTACTACAGTGTTCTCGCAGAGGTCAGAAGATCGCTTGCTGGGGTTAGTTCTCTCCTTATACCATTTCGTTTCTAGGGATTGCATTGGGGTCATTTGGCTTAGCAGCAAGAAGTTTTAGTACTTTAACCATTGAACTGAGCCATTTCACCAACCCTAGGGTTCTTACTTTTTTCTTTTAATTTATTTTTATTTTTTATGTGTATGAATGTTTTACCTGCATGTATATATGTATGTATGTGTACCACATGTTTACCTGGTGCACTCAAGTATCCAGACGAGGGCATTGGATCCCCTGGAACTGAAGTTATAGGCAGTTATTAGCTGCTGTGTGTGTGTGTGTGTGTGTGTGTGTGTGTATGTGTGATGGGAACTGAACATGGGTCCTCTATAAGAGTGGTGGCTCAGCCATCCATAGCTCCCAGGGCTCTTTCTTTACAGCAATCTCCTGTTGTTTCAGGGTCTGGGGCCATTTAAAGACATGACTTTGGGTTTTCCTGAGGAGGAATGGAGGCATGTAGCCCCAGCTCAGATCGACTGCTTTGGAGAATACGTGGACTCACAGGACTGTGGGGTCCTTCCAGGTAAGACTTTGCTGGCCAAGGTGCAGAACAGGAGTTTGGGAGCTGCATCTTAGAGTCTCGCCCTAGCCATGGTGCTGCTGACAGAACAGGGTGGGCATGTGGAGTCTTGGAGAAGCTGGCTTGGTTTGTACCTGGGCTAACAATAGGAAGTGGGATGGAGCAAGCTAACACAAGGCAGTGACTGGCTGTGACAGGCAGGTTGTTGATGCCAAGACAGTGGCTGTGTGCCCATGGCTGAAGGGCATGGAGGGCTGCAGAGAAAGGGAAGGAGCAGAAGAGTGTGGATCTGGGCACCTCTGCTTGCACGCCCGAAGGAGCAGCTTTCCTTTGGGACAGGGTGGGGGTGGGGGTGTGCTGGATGGGAGAATGCAGTGTGCCTGCACGTGTGTGCCTGCACATGTGTGGACAACTGTAGAAAGAGTGAGTGAGGGCTGACTGATGACGTCATTGTAAAGAGGCCAGGGGAAGAGGGTTAGTAGGGACGATCTGGATAGAAATCACCAAGCTGCATTTGTGTATGTGTGCTGTCTGTGCACACGCGTATATGTATGGATGCACAGATCTGTGCTCATGCCCAGAGGAAAGAGGAGGGTATCGGGTTTCTCCCTCTGTCACTTGGCCGCATTCCTTTGAGGCAGGATCTCTCTGTCTCCACCACCCACAGTGCTCGTGTTACAGTCATGCATGAGACCACACTAGGCTTGTTTTATGCATGCCGGGATCTGAACTCAGGTCTGCTGGTTGCACAAGTGCTCTTAACCACTGAGCCATCTCTCCAGCCCCACTGAGTTTGATTTTGAAGGAAGTAAAAGTTTGAATTAGCAGGACATTCAGTGGGAAGGTATTAAAATCTGTCAAGCAGTTCAGCATCAGGACAGGGAAGTGGTGAAGAGTAAAGAAAGGTCAGAGTTCAGGGCTCATGGCAGTCAAAGGTGTTGAGGTTGTTAACTAAAGGAAAAGAAGAGGAGCCATTGATGGGACAAACTAAGAAGCTGGGTGTGAGTATATAGGCCTCATTCAGGATTGCATGAGTCTGAGGCCAGCCTGGTTTACAGAGTGAGACTCTGTCCCTAAAAGCCAAACCACCATCACCACCACAACCACCAAGATGAAGGGATGCATTTGGAGGCAAAGTCCTAGGGCACCAAGTTCCTTAGGCTGTCACTGAGAGAAAGAGAGGAGCTGGTTTCAGACATGCCCTGCTAGCAGGACCACGTTGTTCCAGTGGGAGAGTGCTCCTTCAGGTATGAGTGGGGGCTGGCATTAAAGGACCATAGATAGCATGACAGAGCCTGAATACTAGTGAAGTGCAGGTCGTATCATAACCGTAGGCAGCCTTGATAGGCCTGAGAGGAGAGATGGCAGTCTACAGGTCTTTCAGATCCCCAGAAAGAAGTGACTTTCTGTTTTATGAAGGTTTTGGGGATGGTGGTGGTAAAGTTCATACTGTGCCTCCTAACCTAACCTAGCCCACATGTCCCCTGGCATGCAGGAGGCCCTGGGTAAGGGTTAATAAGAAGAGTTTGGCTCTGTCTGCCTGTCTGCCTGTGGAAGGAGTTAGGCTTGCTCACATCTGCAAGTGGGAGAGAGTTGGGGGCTGCAGGGTCAGAGAGTGCTCTAAAGCGATGGTCCTCACATAGTGGGTTTGAAGTTGAGAATCAGATATCCTGCATATCAGATATTTATTTACATTACGATTTGTAACAGTAGCAAAATTACAGTTATGAAGTAGCAATGAAATAAATTTGTGGCTAGGGTCACCACACATTAGGAACTGGATTAAAGGGGCACAGAACCAC
The DNA here is from genome assembly GCF_900095145.1 of Mus pahari. Taxonomy (NCBI): domain Eukaryota; kingdom Metazoa; phylum Chordata; class Mammalia; order Rodentia; family Muridae; genus Mus; species Mus pahari. Next base: position 35,346,711 of record NC_034612.1, read on the forward strand.
TGTCCTAGAGCTGGCAGAGAAACAGGTACAGAGAGCCAGGGTGGTGCCTGGGTTTTGGGCATGGAGAGCAGCAATTGGAGGTGTGATGGAACATCACCACAGTGTTGACCTCCTTTGTCACACAGGTGCTGGGAGCAAGGAGAAGGAGGCTAAGCCCCAGCAGGAAGACCTGAAGAGAGCATTTGTTGGGTTGATCTCCGATGGCTTTGGAGAAGCTGCCATCCAGGTTCCTGGACCAGGGGGCACATGTGAGCAGGAGCCTGGGAGCTCTGGGACCAGTCTGCCTGGGCTTCCTGTTCCTCAGCACGGGGTCCCCCTGCCTGATGCCCTCAACACCCACAATTCTTTCTGGAAGCCTTTCCAGTGCCCTGAGTGTGGAAAAGGCTTTAGTCGGAGCTCCAACCTTGTTAGGCACCAGCGAACCCACGAAGAAGAGAAATCCTTTGGCTGCGTGGAGTGTGGGAAAGGTTTCACCCTAAGGGAGTACCTCACCAAGCATCAGAGGACCCACCTGGGCAAGAGGCCCTATGTGTGCGGTGAGTGCTGGAAGACCTTTAGCCAGAGGCATCACCTGGAAGTGCACCAGCGCAGCCACACTGGGGAGAAGCCCTACAAGTGCTCAGACTGCTGGAAGGGCTTCAGCCGGAGGCAGCATCTGCTGGTGCATCGCAGGACGCACACCGGGGAGAAGCCCTACACCTGTGAGTGTGGCAAGAGCTTCAGCCGGAACGCCAACCTGGCAGTGCACCGGCGTGCTCATACTGGGGAGAAGCCCTATGGCTGCCAGGTGTGTGGCAAGCGCTTCAGCAAGGGGGAGCGACTGGTGCGACACCAGAGGATCCACACTGGCGAGAAGCCCTATCACTGCCCAGCCTGCGGCCGCAGTTTCAACCAGAGGTCCATCCTCAACCGTCATCAGAAGACCCAGCATCGCCAGGAGCCTCCAATGCAGTGAACCTACTAAGAGAACAACTCTGCCATAGGAGCAACTTGTGTTGCACCGAGTAGGCTGGGCAGTGCCCAGTGAGGGACAGCAGAATGTGCTCAAGTAGGAGGGCAGAGCCCGGAGTATGTATGGGAAGCTTGCAGAGGGCCCACAGTTTCCCTCACCTCTTACAGGGAAACACCATCCTGAGCTTCAGGATTTCTTATCCTCTCACAGTGGGGATGGGAACCCAGTTCCTGAGCAAGTTTAGAGGAAAAGGCAGAATTTTATTGCAAATAGGTAGCTTGAAGCTCATTTTCTTTCCTTCCTTCCTTCCTTCCTTCCTTCCTTCCTTCCTTCCTTCCTTCCTTCCTTCCTTCCTTCC
>NC_034612.1:35348035-35350365 GCF_900095145.1 Mus pahari
TTTTTTTTTTTTTTTTTCTTTTTTTGAGCTAAGGTGTCATATTATCTATGCTGGTCTCAGACTACCTGTGTAGCTGAAGATGATCTTGAACTCCCGATTCTCTTGCCTCCACCTTCCCAGTGCTGTGATTGCAGGAATGTGCCACCAGGCCTGGCTTGTGTCATGTTGGAGATGAAACCCAGGGTTTGTGCATGCTCGGTGAGGAACTCTACTGACTGAGGCTCTTCTTGTCAGAGAGCTCTGTCTTGCCTGTAAGATTGTTAGCCCAGGCCTGCCCTCCCTCCAGCTGTCTTTCATTTACAAATATTTATTAAACATCTACTGTGCTCCTGGATCTTAGAATGCTATGGGGATTGAACCAATGATAGCATGGAGTGTGTGAGCAGAGCTGGAGCAGTAGCTTGTAAGTATCCCAAAGCACGTGTTGTTGCAAGTGCCACACCAGAACTTCTGCACACTCCTCCCTGTGCCAGCCTGTCCTGTGTGGGCCCTCACATACTCTCCACCTCAGGTGGGGACTTCTCTCATAAAGCCTTGTTTATGTCGCTTTCTTGGCAGCCTTATTGTCATGGACTGGAACATTCTACTCTCATCTGTAAAGCCTTCCCATCTCATTATTCCTTGCACTAACCACAGCCACTAGGAAATTAATATTTTGCTACTGATCACTGAATAAACGTGAAAATATTTTAAGACAATTAGTAACTTTACTGTAAATTCCTGGTGAATTAATCTGAAAGAGAAACTAATATTAATCTCCTATTTTAACAGAGCTTTAGTATGTGTACTACCTCTGAGAGAAAGAGAGTGAGGTTGTGTGTGGGTGGGCAAAGGCGATTGAGCCTATGGCCTAACTCATGTCATGTGAGTTATATTCCCAGCCCTATCCATTCCCCCACAAAAGTTTATTCTGAGTCAAGGTCTTGCTGTTTTGCTCAGGCTGGCCTTGGACTTGCTTTTTGGCCCATTCTGGACTTGAACCCTCCTGCTCCATCCTGTGGAGTGGCTGGGACTCCACATCTGCACCACCAGACCTGGCTAACCTTTATTCTCATCCCATTCATCCTGTAAGTGTTTATAGAGATCCTACAGTGTGCTAGGAGCTCTGTAAGCTTAAGGCACACAAATCAGTGAATCAAACATGGACTGTCCCTGAGCTTAGGGCTGGAAAGACAGCTCAGTGGTTAGGAGAGTTTCTGTTCTTGAAGACAGGACCCAGGTTAGGTTGTGGCAGCTCACACCAGGTTGTAACTGCACCTCCAGGGGATCTGACTCTTCTAGGCTCCTGTATTCTGGCCCCTTTGGTTACCTTTATTCACATATACACAGACCTCTTGTAAATAGGAACATGAGTGAAAACTGTTGCAGGCTGGAGAGTTCAGCCATTAAGACTGGACATTGATTCCCTGCTCCCACACCGAGTGGCCCAAAACTTCTGTAACTCCAGCTCCAGGGGATCAGACATGCTCTTCTGGCCTCTGTACACAAATGCATACCAAGGAAGAGACACATGTACATGTAAAGAAATCCCTGAGCTTGTAGGAGTCACATCTTAGTGAATGAACTTTATCTTCAGATTCCTCTAAGTCTGAGGGGTTTTTGTTTGTTGTATTTTTAAGATAGGGTCCTACTATGTAGACCAGGCTAGCCTCTAACTCAGAGATCTACCTGCCTTTGCTTCCCAAGTGCTGGGGAGTAGGGTGGGGTTTAAGCCCCGTCAGCTTCTTGCCCTGAGTTACATTTCCACCCACCTTACAATACTGACTCGCTCCTCTTCTCTGAGATCTGAGAAGATACTCTTGTCATCTGAGACATTCAGGGACCTGAATACCAACCATTTCAGTTGTGCTCAAATGACTTGACCAGAAAAAAAAAAAAAAAACCTTAAGGGAAAAGGGATTTATTTTAGCTCATAGCTCCAGGTCATAGTCAGTTACAGTGGGACAGTGACAGGAGGAGCTGGTCACAGTCAGTTTGGGTCCCAGCTCCCATGGTGAGTGGCTCACAGTGACCTCTAACTACAGCAGAGCTGATGCCCACTCTTTATTAAGATTTGTAAAAATTGTGTGTGTGTTTGTGTGTGTGTGCGTGTGCATGTGTGCTCATGCATCCTATCAGGTACGAAGGCCATGTGTGTGAGTGCTAGGAAAATTAAGATACCTGTTTAAAACGCTGTTTACAGCATTAAAACCACATTTCTTTAAAAATGATAATCTGGGCTGGGCGTGGTGGCCCACACCTTTAATCCCAGCACTCAGGAGGCAGAGGCAGGTGGATTTCTGAGTTCGAGGCCAGCCTGGTCTACAGAGTGAGTTCCAGGACAGCCAAGG
>NC_034612.1:35350880-35353704 GCF_900095145.1 Mus pahari
ATCAAGAGATCCTCCTTGGTATGTAATATGAATAGAGAGAGGAAGACATCCAATATCAACCTTGGGTCTCCACATGCACACAGGTGAAGGAACACCCAGGTACCAATACATATGCAAATTAATTTACTGCCAGAAAAGGATTTTGCTGCTGTTCAATTCTTTGAATTTTATTTTTACGTGAGTGTGTGTGTGTGTGTGTGTTTGTGCGCGCGTGTATGGATGCATACACGCATACCTGTTTGCCAAGGTGCAAGTGTAGCAGTCAGAGGACAGTTTTCAGGAATCAGTGAGTTCAATACCCAGAATTTACAGATCATTAGGCTTGGTGGCAAGCACTTCTACCGGCTGAGCTGTTTTTCTAGCCCTTGCTGTTCATACATGTGTGAACTGTAAATACCATGGATATCCCTTGTGCCATGGCTTTGAACGTGGGCTGCTGGGGAAGTGTCTTGTCAATGTGTGCTGTTACAATCTCAAGCTGTGTTTTTTCTCAGGGTGCCTCCTGATACCTTTTTACTGAGACTTGTTTTTCCAATTTGTTGTGTAAATGAGGTAAGTAGGGGCTAGGAAGATGGTTCAGTCATTAAAGTGTTTGCTGTGCAAGTATGAAAACCTGGATTCAATTCTCAGAACCCATGTAAATCTCAGTCTGGTGAATTCAAAGCCGATGAGATCCCCTGTCTTAAATACTAGGTGGATTCCATAAGGAATGACCCCGAGGCTAACCTCTGGCGCCCATACACATAATGCGCATGCATCCCTATACACATGAATGTGTGTATATATACACACAACAAAGAAAAGTGTTAATGACTAACAGTTGTATTACTTGGTTCACTTTGTTTTTGTTTTTGTTTTTCTGAGACAGAGTTTCTCTGTATAGCCCTGGCTGTCCTGGACTTGGTTCACTTTGAAATGTGGCTTTATTTCCCATTTTTTGGTCAGGGAGTCACAGCTTTTATTTATTTATTTATTTATTCATTCATTCATTCATTCATTCATTCATTCAAGATAGGTTTTCCTCTGTGTAGTCCTGGCTGTTCTAGAACTCACTCTATACTAGGCTGGCCTGGAACTTACAGAGATTTGCCTGCCTCTGCCTCCCAAGTGCTGGGATTAAAGGTGTGCATCCCCACTGCCTAGCTGGCATTCAATTTAGAAAATTTGTGGTGTGTGTGTATGTGTGTATTCCTGGGAAGATGTGAACAAATGTCACCCCAGAGAGGGAACCAACAACATACCAAAGTACCAATCCCACCAAGGTCCCACCTAGCAAACCAATAAGTTTACTGGGCTTATGTGTAAAATGGGGAAGGGGTGATTCACAGACCTGAAGTGGAAATTTCTAGTTTCTTTACAGACTCAGTTGTGTCGTGTGATGTTTTTCTGGAAACTGTTTTATAAGAGGATGTTGTATTGAAGCAGACACACGAGAGGATATTTTACTGAGAGGTGACATATGTTTCTCTGGAAGCTGCCTGGAAAAAGGGCAGGTGCTTTGCTAGAGTGGATGCTTGAGAGAACACATGATGTTTAGAAAAGGTATAAGTATAACCCAACAGACCGTTGACACTGGCGTTGATTCACCTTGACACTCTTTGCTGGTCTTAGTTGGGCTTTGTTGACTCTGGTTGTGGTCTTCATTGACAACGCTGTGGCATTGGTTCTCATGGCCTTCACTGATCATCACTTGTGATGACTTTGTAGAGGGAAACATACTAAAGCACTTCTTATGATATTCCAGCAGCTTCTTGTCAATTCTGCAGACTTGGGCTGATTGGCAGAGCCTCATGGTTTCTTCTGGATTGAACTGCCACTGCTGATTCGTGAATGGTGTTTGTGAGTGGATTGATCTACCAGTGCTGGTTTGTGTCAACTGAACTGCTGATATCCTAATAACAAAGATTGGAATCACCACAAAGAACAATTTCTAAACAGATCCACATCCTCCTTTCCCCCATTAACCTTTCTACTACCTCTAGTAAGTGGTAGGTTAAAGGGGAGGTTAAATCATTTGAGAACCCCTATGAAAGTAGGTTTTGAAAAATCTAAGCCTAGTGGCTGCTCTTCCAGTGGTCTGGAGTTCAATTCCTAGCAACCATATGGCTGCTCACAACTGTCTGTAACTCAAGTTCCAGGGTATGTGACATTCTCAGACACCAATGCACATTAAATAAATATTTAAAAGACATTTAAAAATATTTTTAAATAAATATTTTAAAAATATGTATGCTCCTAAGCATTCTTAGGAGCATGGTGACTTAAAGGTAGCTACATCTCTGTTGCCTATTCCAGCATGGGTGAAGGCTCATGATGACTGAACCCTGGAGCTCTCTTCAGGACTTAACAGGCAGCTTGAGAGACTGGAGAATCTCTTCTCCTGTGCCCTCCTTAAACTGATTGGATAAATGTGAGGAGGGAGGGATCTTGTGAATCAGGTACAATTTGGGGACTTCCTGAGATTTGTGTGTTGCTTCCTTTAAAATTTTCTCAATTTGAACATGTTTCTGGGATGGCATATTCCAGTTTGGAAGTAATTGCCATACAAGAGTATGTGCAGGGCTACACATTCCACAGCAGAAGTAGAGGACAACTTGTAGGAGTTGGTTCTTTCATTTCACCATTCATGTCTAATGGATCAGACTCTAGTTGTCAGGTTTGGTAGCAAGTACCTTTATCTGAAAGCCATTTCATCAGCACCACTGAATTTAAAAATTTTCTTTTTTCCAAGACAGGGTTTCTCTGTGTAGCCCTGGCTGTCCTGGAACTCACTCTGTAGACCAGGCTGGCCTCGAACTCAGAAATCCACCAGCCTCTGCCTCCC
>NC_034612.1:35354137-35356176 GCF_900095145.1 Mus pahari
CACATGTATGTCTAGTGCCCATGGAGACCAGAAAAGGGTGCTTTGCATGTATGTATGTGCATCACATGTATGTCTAGTGCCCATGGAAACCAGAAAAGGGTGCCAGATCCTCTGGGACTTGTATTACATACTATGTAGGTGCTGATTATTGAACCCAGGTCCTCTACAAGAACAGCAAGTAAGTACTCTTAACCACAGAACAACTCCCCAGCTCCCATTATTGAAAATTAATTCAGAAAACCACCCTCCTATCTTGTTAGCTGTGTCCACAAGTCCATGTTAACAAGGTAACAACTTTATCTGAGATGCCCACAGTAAGCAATGCTGAAACCTGTGTACAAGCCGACCCTTCCTGTCCCTGTCTCAGAGAATGCTAACGGCTCCCAGGGTTCCTGCCACCGAAGCCCGACGGCAGGCTTCTGATGAGAGGCTGAATTGGACCTCTGTGTAACCTGTGTATTCCAAAGTCAGGCAGAGACGAGGCCTTTATATACTAAAAATAATGGTCATGCATTTCTCTGAATAAATAATTTATATACACTCTTCTCAATAGCCGTAAGTAGTATAAAATATCTTGGGGTAGCTCTAACCAAGTAAGTGAAAGACTTATATGATAAAAATTTCAAGTCGTTGAAGAAGGAAATCGAAGATATCAAAAGATGTAAAGATTTCCCATGCTCCTGGATTGGAACAATTACAGTAAAAATGGCCATCCAACCAAAAGCAATCTACAGATTTACCACAATTCTCATCAAGATTCCAACACAATTTTTTTACAGACCTTGAAAGCACAATACTCTATATGAAACAACAAAAAGCTCAGGATAGCTAAATCAGTAATATACAATAAAAGAATTTTGAGAGGCATCACCATCCCTGATCTCAAGCTGTTCTAGTGCATAAAACCAGACATATTGATCAATGGAATCTAATCGAAGACCCAGACACAAATCCACACCTGATTTTTGATAAAGAAGCCAAAAATATACAATGGAGAAAAAGAAAGCATCTTCAATAAATGTTGCTGGTCTAACTGAATGTTGGTATGGATAATGGAAGACTAGATCCATTATCTATCACCATGAACAAAACTCAAATCCAAGTGGATTAAAGACCTCAACATAAAACTAGATACACTGAACCTGATAGAAGGGAAAGTGGGGAATAGCCTTGAACTTTCTAAACAGAACACCAATAGTATTGGTTCTAGAATTAGCAATTAATAAATGGAACCTCATGAAACTGAAAAGCTTTAAGGAAAAGGACACCAGCAATAGGACAAAACAGGCAGCCTACAGTATAGGAAAAGGTCTTCATTCACACTACATCTGACAGAAGGATAATATCCAAAATAAAAAGAATTGAAGAAATTAGACATTGAGGTTAGCCTGGTCTATAAAGTGGATTCCATGACGGCTAGCACTGTTACACAGAGGAACCATGTCTCAAAAACCAACCAACCAACCAACCAGACCAAAAAAACCCCCAAAACAAAAACAACAACAAAAAGCCACCAAAACCTAGGTATCAACAAACTAATCTAATAAAAAAAAAATGAGTACAGATCTAAACAATTCTCACAGAGGCATCTCCAGTGACCAAGAAGCACTTAAACAGTATCCTTAGCTGTTGGGAACAAAACAAAATAAGGGGGGGTCTGGGGGGAGCAGGAGAAGTTGTGTGGAAAAAGATGCCTAATGCCCAGCCAGAGTTTCTCTATTCTCTGGTCAGTCCAGCGTGGGGAGACTGCCAGGTACTTTCCACTTGGCGCCGGGATGGCATTGCCTCTGACCCACGCAGCGGGGGGTGGGGGTGGGGGTGGGTTGGAGAAGGGGCAGCCCCGACAGGGACCCCCCTGGAGCTACCTTGCTATCACTCCAGAGTTGCAGGACAGAGGGGTTAGGGAAAATTCCCAACAATGAGCAGAGTGCGGAGCGGGCCTTGATGGAGCAGAGCAGAGACTCTATGTTTTAAGAGCTTTACTATAGACATGCAGGGAGAGAGAGAGAGAGAGAGAGAGAGAGAGAGAGAGAGAGAGA
>NC_034612.1:35356931-35362244 GCF_900095145.1 Mus pahari
AAGAAGAAGAAGAAGAAGAAGAAGAAGAAGAAGAAGAAGAAGAAGAAGAAGAAGAAGAAGAAAGAAGAAGAGGAGGAGGAGGAGACAAAGAGAAAGGAGAGAGGAGAGAAGTGAGAGGAAAAAAGAGTAAGAGGGTAAGAGTAAGAGAGAGAGTGGTGGGCCGAACACCTCTTCTTATGGTCTTCACTGTTGCTAGGTAACTGGGGAGGAGTTTAGCCTGAAGGTCAGAAGCTTGAGCCATTGCTTACGTGTCCACCGACCATGCTACTCTTGTGGGGGCTGTGGGAGGTGGTAACTTAGGCAGGGGCCGGAGTTCCAGGAGCTTGAAGGGAACACCTACCATGTCATGAGAGTGAATTATGACCATCAGGGTTCAGACCTCAGCTCAACTGGAGACTAGCCTGCAATTCCCCACACTTAGCTATCAGAAAAAGAATCAAAATGACTCTTGAGAGTCCATCTTACTCCTGTCAGAATGGCTAAGACCAAAACCACAAGTAACAGCACAAGCTGGAGAGGATGTTGAGCAAGGGAACACTCCTCTACTGTGGAAATTAGTATATCTATTCCTCAAAAATTTGGGAATTTATCTACCTCAAGATCCAGCTATGTCATGCCTGGGCATACAATCAAAGGAGCAGGAATAAAATATGGAGTGGATCTAAAAGACATTAAAAAAACCATACATTTACTTCCTTATTTTGCATGTATGTGTGTGTGTGTGTGTGTGCGTGTGCGTGTGTATGTGTAGGTCAGAGAACAACCTGAAGGAGTTGGTTTTCCCCTTCCACCATGTAAGTCCTAAGGATCAAACCCAGGTCTTCAAGGTTTGACCAAGGCATCTTGATGTCACTATCTTGTTGAACAAAGATATATTTTAAATTTTATTTATTTTATGTGCATATATATGCTTTGTCTGCCTTTGTGTATGTCCATGTATGTGCCTAAAACCTCAGGATGTCAGAAGGTGTTGGCTCCCCTGAACTGGGGAGCAAGGGTGGGAACAGGTACGCCTTCCTTGCCTTGAAAGGAATGGCTATTTTGGCAGCCATATCACGGGAAAACAGAACCCATTCAAGAAATGTCACCAGTCGTGATGGCACATGCCTTTAATCCCAGCACTCGGGAGGCAGAGGCAGGCGGATTTCTGAGTCCGAGGCTGGCCTGGTCTACAAAGTGAGTTTTTGGTTTTTTTGAGACAGGATTTCTCTGTGTAGCCCTGGCTGTCCTGGAACTGACTTTGTAAACCAGGCTGGCCTTGAACTCAGAAATCCGCCTGCCTCTGCCTCCCGAGTGCTGGGATTAGAGGCGTGCACCACCACGCCCAGCTCAGTGTGTTATTTCTAAAGTGTTACAAATTTGTGTTAGCCTGCCTGAGGTTGACTGAGTGTAGTTTGGACTTCCTAAGTTCATGTGGTCATTGAGATCTTGGGTTGATATTTAACAAGCCAGACTGTGGAGAAGTACCACACGTGCGGCATTGCTAGTTCATTTGTTCTTGTCAACCAGCCACTAGCCCTACCTTTAGTCTCGTCTGTGTCAGCAATCTTGGAGATTTTGTTTGGCTCACAGAATCCTAGGATCTGCAAACCAAGAATATGTAGTTCTGAGGGCCAGGCCAGGTAACCAAGAGTGCAAGTGGCTTTCATAATCTTGTGAATGAGAGACAAGGGACTTGGGCAATAGTTTGCTGTTTAAGAGTCCTGGCTGCTCTGCCAGAGGCCCCATGTTTAGTTCCCAGCATCTACTTCCCATCGCTCACAACTGCTTGCAATTTCAGCTATACCCGAACACATACACACATATACAAACACACAAATACATGTGCATTCACATGTACATACACATGCACATACATACATACATACACATATACACATACACATGCATATACACACAAAAATACACACATACATGTACACATATGAGTTTTTCTGCATTACTCTACAGGCGCCTTGTCTGCGTGGGCAGAAAACACCTTGGACTGGGTTCGTACTGAAGAGCTAAACTTCCTAGAGATGAGCTGCAAGAAAGAACATTATTTATTAATTACACGCGCGAGAACCCAACCTTCTCCCGCATGTCCCATGTCTCTGCTGAGTGTCTCTCTCAATGTCGCATGTCTCAATGTCCCAATGGCGCACGGTCCAATCCTCAGTGGAGCTGTGTCCAGAAGGCGGGTCCAATCGAGTGGGCGGTGACGATTGGTCCGGGCGACAAGTGGGCATTGACAGTGGGCGGTCTGAGGACGCTGTATTCCGGCTGATCCGCTGTATTCCGGCTGATCCGGGGAGCAACTCTTAGTGTGTCTGTAACGGGCGCAATACAATGCTTAGAGGGAGGTGGGCTAGACCCAACACACATATACACACGCACCTACATATACTGTTGTAGTTTGTCAAAAGACCCTCACTTACAAAGACCACAGAGATCGCCATCTTTGCAAAACGCATGAGAATTTTACTTATCCAACATGTTGGGTGTCTAAGTCAGGGTTTCTATTCCTGCACAAACGTCATGACCAAGAAGCAAGTTGGGGAGGAAAGGGTTTATTTGGCTTACATTTCCAAACTGCTGTTGATCACCAAAGGATGCAGGACTGGAACTCAAGCAGGTCAGAAAGCAGGAGCTGATGCAGAAGCCATGGAGGGATGCTCTTTACTGGCTTGCTTCCCCTGGCTTGCTCAGCCTGCTCTCTTATAGAACCCAAGACTACCAGCCCAGAGATGGCACCACCCACAAGGGAACCTCCCCCCTTGATCACTAATTGAGAAAATGCCTTACAGCTGGATCTCATGGAGGCATTTCCCCAACTGAAACTCCTTTCTCTGTGATAACTCCAGCTGTGTCAAGTTGACACAAAGCTATCCAGTACACTGGGGAACCCCCTCTTAGCATGCAGGCCAGAGGAGAGACCCAGAACAAAGAAATAACACATTTTTTATACCTTTGTAAAGGCCGGATATAGGCACCAAGGTAGTTTGGCTTATTTTAATTGGTGTAGCCAATAACCTTTTTAGACATTGGTTGGTTTGTATAGGGTGACTCTCCTTTTGTCTGTCCTTGTGGTTTTTAGTGTTAGGTGGGGCAGGGGAATTGTTAATCTTATTCTGGTGACTGTAAGCTTAGTCATTTTGACCGTTAAAACTATGTTTCTATATTTGTTTAGTGAGCCAGCTTTTTTTATCTGGCTCTGTATTTGGCCTGCTAGTACAGTTTGGGAAGTTCTTTTGAAGGGGAAAGTTACTGGGTAGTCTTGAATTTCTTTTGAATATTACAATACCAATGCATGGATACATACACATATACACTTATATACACAAAATACACACACAGAGAGACTGATACACATAATAAAAACAGTCCTTTAAAGAGTGAGTGATGGATCTGGAGTGGTACCATGGGTTCTGGACTGATCTGCTATGATTCCTTCCCAACAACCCTGTTACAATTGCCCCTTCATTTTCTCTACATTGCATGTGAAGTCTGACCTGTCATTCCTTGATTTCCTGTTCTTTCTCTCTCTCTCTTTTTGTTCGTTTTTTTTTTTTTTTTTGAGACAGGGTTTCTGTGTGTAGCCTTGGCTGTCCTGCAACTTACTCTGTAGACCACATAGGCTTTGGACTCAGAGATCTGCTTGTCTCTGCCTTTTGAGTGCTGGGGTTAAAGATGTACACCACCACTGCCTGGCTCCCTGTCCTTTTCAAAATTTTCTTTGTTGTGGATAGCCCTGGGGCTAATTATATTTGATATTAATTGTGTTCTCCTGTGAGGGGCTGGGAACAAGGAATGAGTCAGCACTCATTTCCTGTTCCCTGCTTTCCCACCTTAATGATTTCCTGTAAACCTGCTTTCCACCTTAATTTGTAAAATAAGGAGAGCTGATGATTGGGCAGATAAAAGGGAAGGTGGAGCAGAAGGTGGAGAGGGAGAAGGAGAAAATGGAAGAGGGAGAGGACGCAGAGGAGGAAGAAGAAAAGCAGAGCAGAAGCACATGGCCTGGAGAAACTGCAAGTTCTAAGGGGTCTCATAGATGTAGATGGTAGTGTAGCCGTAGATCTGTGTAATCTAGGTGCACAACATGCACTCATATTACCTAAGTTGTGTTTCCATTGCTGGGGTATATTTGGGTTGGAGATTTACCACATTTCTTCAGAAAAGTTACACTCATAGACCCTCTGTGAATCTTGAGACTGTTCACATAATGAATGTATAGTCTAATTGTACAGATCTGTTTTGCATGAAACTAATGGTGGCCTGTGCCTTAACCATGTGGCATCATCTTCTGAAACCCATTTGGCCTCGTTAGCTTTAGTTGTCATCCTGAGACATAGTAGAGTCATCTGGGAGGAAAGCTTCAGTTGAGGAATTGCCTAGATTAGATTGGTCTCTGGGCTTGTCTGTGGGAGGTTGTCTTGGTTACTAGTGGATGCAGGAGTACCCAGTCCACTTTGGTCAGTGCCATTCCTATTCAGGTGGTCTTGGGCAATATAAGAGGGCTAGATAAGTGAGATCCTGTGAACAAGCAAGCCACAGAGCAAGCCAGCAAGCAGTGTTCCTCCAAGGTTCCTGCTCTGACTTTCTTCAGTGATGGATTGTGACCTGGAAGTGTTAAGCCAAACTGTTTACTCCCTAAGTTGCTCTGGTTAGAATGTTTTTATACAGCAACAGAGTGAAACTAGAATAACATGCCTCTGCAAAGAGCTGATGAAGAAGGGCAGAGTGTCCTCCAGCTGATGTTGGAGGTTCCTGCAAGCTACTTTCTGTTCCTTGTGATTTCATGTCCCTAGAGCTAAACAAGGCTCTCTCTTCCTACTTGACAACTCTGCCTGTTTTTTTTTTCCTGGAGGAGTATACCTCCCAAGAGTGTCTTGGAGTCCATAGTGGGACCTTTATGTCTAAGGCAACAGCTTGCAGAGAGATCTAGTTCTGTAGGTGAGGTAACATGGGCAACTGGCAGGCTGTACAGTCCCACTGAGCCTGAAAATACCACACTGATGTCCAATTAGCTTAGCACTTCCTCCCAAGGATCTCTCAGCAGGCACAGTGCATGGAGAAATAAAAAGGATTATGTGTACTGACTAGTTTTGTGTCAACTTAACACAGCTGGAGTTATCACAGAGAAAGGAGCTTCAGTTGGGGAAATGCCTCCAGGAGACCCAGCTGTAAGGCATTTTCTCAATTAGTGATCAAGGGGGGAGGTCCCCTTGTGGGTGGTGCCAGCTCTGGGCTGGTAGTCTTGGTTCTATAAGAGAGCAGGCTGAGCAAGTCAGGGGAAGCAAACCAGTAAGGAACATCCCTCCATGGCCTCTG
>NC_034612.1:35362409-35367868 GCF_900095145.1 Mus pahari
AACTCACTTTTTAGACCAGGCTGGCCTCGAACTCAGAAATCCACCTGCCTCTGCCTCCCGAGTGCTGGGATTAAAGGCGTGTGCCACCATGCCCGGCTATAACATGTGATTTTTAAAAGCCAGTGCAGGTAGGAGACCCTGTCTCAGAACGTAACTAAAGAAAACCAAACCAAGCCAAGCCAAACCAAGCCAAACACCAAAACAAAAATCTTTCAGCTTCTTTTTTGCAAAACAAGATATTTCGCCTCGCCCCGCCTCACCCCGCCCCGCCCCGCCCCGCCCCGCCTCCTCCTCCTACTCATTTTCATATGGAGTTTGTGAAAATGTACTCCAGTCAAAAACAGACCATCAGAAAAGAAACACTTGGTACAAGTCTATTGGAGAAGACATTTACATCTACAGCAGAATCGGACATCTTAACTTTGGTGTCCAGGAATCTTATTGGTTGTGTTTCATGTAGGCCCAGTGTCTTTTTTTTTTTTTTTTAAAGATTTATTTATTATATGTAAGTACACCGTAGCTGTCTTCAGACACTCCAGAAGAGGGAGTCAGATCTTGTTAAGGATGGTTATGAGCCACCATGTGGTTGCTGGGATTTGAACTCCGGACCTTCGGGAGAGCAGTTGGGTGCTCTTACCCACTGAGCCATCTCACCAGCCCCAGGCCCAGTGTCTTAGTTGCTTCTCTATTGCTATGACTGAACATCATGACAAAGGCAACTTAAGAAAGAAGGGTTTATTTGGAGCTCATGATTCCAGAGGAATAGGAGTTTATCACCATCAAAGGGAACATGGCAGCAGGCAGGCTGGCAGGAAGACAGGCAGGCAGGCATGGCACTATTGTAGTAGCCGAGAGTTCATATATACATCCACAAACCAGGAATCAGAGAGAGTAAGCTTGTGTAGTGGTAAATAGCTAATATGCTCTGAGCTCCTGGCAGGTGTTGACTTCTCAACACCTCCCAGAGTTCTCTGGATTACTGAATGAAAGACACACACACACACACACACACACACACACACACACACACACACACACAAAAAACCTTTGTATTTTGATATGCCTTAACTAGTTCAACTGTTGGGCACTTTCATACCTCCCCATGGCTAGCACACACTCCCCTCTGGTATTACTGAGTTAACACTTTCTAAATCTATATTTTATCTTTGCTGTCCTGTTTCTTTTAGGGCAGCCCTCCCATGGGGTCATGTTCCCTTTGCACCTACATTTTGGCTGGTGTCACCCTCCTGCTTCTTCGCAGTACACGGTCCACCCTGTGCTCCTCTCATGTCATAATCCCTTCTTCTTCTCCTTGTGTTTCTTGCCTGGGAATTCTAAAAGTTCCACCTCTTTCACCTTTCTCAACCATTGACCTTGTTTGTTTTTTTTTTTATTTATCAGTCGAAAAAACCCAATTTGGGACAGGGACCCTCAGTGTCTGGACACAGATTCCCATGGGATTTTGGGAGTTGAATTAAGACAAAGCATCTAAGCATCCCAACAGTTTGGAATGACCAATGGCACACATTGCTTGAGACCCCCAAAGCTTGTCTCCAGTGGCGTATTTTCCCCAAGAAGGTCATATCTACTTATCTTCTCCAAACAGCCACCAAACTGAGGATCATGTATTCCAGTGCCTGGAACAACCTCATATGTAATACACACTTGTCTGATTTTGCTTATTCAGTTTCTAGTCATTTCTCTGGAGTATGAAGGGTTTGGATAGTCCAGATTATGTTAACTCTTCACTGCACATCCCCATCTCTGTCTTGTTGCTGAAAGCTCAGCAGAATCAAGAACTCTTTTTTTTTTTTTTTAAGATTTATTTATTATTATACATAAGTACACTGTAGCTGACTTCAGACAAACCAGAAGAGGGCACCAGATCTCATTATGGGTGGCTGTGCACTACCATGTGGTTGCTAGGATTTGAACTCAGGACCTTTGGAAGAGCAGTCAGTGCTCTTACTCACTGAGCCATCTCTCCAACCCAGATTCAAGAACTCTTAAGACCAACAAACTGGCATATGTACACTGTATATTGTCTATAATAGCCTAAGATATCCCATAATTCACTATGCAGCCTAGTTGGAATTGAACTCACAATACTCCTGTCTCAGCTTCCTGGATACTGGGAATTACAGACTTGCATCACCCTGTCTGGATGACTCTTTACTTGTGTGTGTGTGTGTGTGTGTGTGTGTGTGTGTGTGTGTGTGTGTGAGCATGCATGCACATGTGTATTATGTGTATGTGCATGTGTGCAGGTGTACAAATGCTGTAGTGCACATGAAGAGGCCAACCTCTGGTGTTGGTCCACACCTTCCACCCTGTTTTGAGGGGGCAGGACTCTTTCTTACCATTGCATACAGGAGTAACCATTGAGTGTCCAGTACTCCTCCAGTGTTCCTGGGAGTAGAAGTACCCCTGGCCACAGCCTTTAGGCTATGGGCAGCCCCTTTCTCTGACCCTCACTATGGATCTTTTACCTTGACAGATGTTTTATTGTTCTTTGTCATGGCTCCTATTTTCTCATAAATCCTAGTAATGAGTGAACCATGTTTCCTTGGGCATTTTGCTCTCATCCTTGTACAACATCATGACAACTTGGCTGTCCAGTTTGTACCTACTCGTTCTAGTTCTACCTGTGTCCATAGGATGTCTTGGGCTCAGGCCTGTGACTCTTCTCTTCATTCATGGGATATGCATCTATATCTCCAAGCTTCTCATTGGGATGCCTCTTGGAGAACCTCAGACCTAGCACCCAATTTAAAGGCTTCTAAATGAGGACAGTTTTGCAGCCAGACTTGGCCCCATTATCATTTAGATAATGCATCTAAATGGCCACCTAATTCTACCTTCAATCCCATTATTATATGAGGTCTTTACAATTATTGCCAGCAATCCAGTAAATGGAAGAAGGGTCCCTTGTAAAGGAAAACCAAGACCACATTTGAAGAAACTGCATTTTGTGTGAGACGAGGGGCTAAACTCCAATTCCAGGAAGAAACAAAGTTCACCTGCGCAAATATCCTATGACAACCCTCCTTAGCAACAGCTAGTCAGGTTATAAGAGCAGGATCAAGGTACACAGAGATATCCTAAGAAATCCTGCAGACACCCTGTAGGTGCAACAACAATATGAACTAACCAGTACCCCCTGAGCTCATGTCTCTAGTTGCATCTCTAATTGGCCATCATTGGGAAGAGAGGCCCCTTGGTCTTGTAAACTTCATATGACCCAGCACAGGGGAAGTCCAGGGCCAAGTAGTGGGAGTGGGTGGGTAGGGGAGCAGGGGCGGGGGTGGGGTATAGGGAACTTTCGGGATAGCATTTGAAATGTAAATAAAGAAAATAATAATAATAAAAAAATTTAGAGGTTAAAAAAAAAGAAATCCTGCAGAGAACATATAACCTTTACATCCTGTTTGTGAGGTGTATTTTCATCCACGTTCAGTTCCTGCAGGTTAAGCCAGAAATGAAGTTTTTAAAATACTAACTTGCTGACCCATGTAGAAATCCCCCAGTCTTGCCGTAAGCACAATAAATACCCCGCATCCCTAGACTCTGGCCTGCTGTTGCAGGGATAATGCAAACAAGCCCACAATGGTGACTCCTTATGTAGTTGCTTTGGAATTGATCTTTTGTGTCCCTGCAACTTGGGTGTAACACTCTATGTTCAGGCTTTCCTTATGCTCTAAACCTTTTCCCTGTTCTTCCTGTTCCTCCTCTCAACTTCTTGTAGCTATGAAATTTCACCCAAATGAAAGACAAGGATCTTATACATCTAAATCTTACACCTACATTAAAGAATTTTGGCATTGTACTCTTTTTTACTCAATCATATAATCTCATCTTCCATAATAGATAGATATATAGATATATAGATAGATAGATCACCAATGAAAGTATAATACCTCAGTTGGCATTTTAGCTAGAGATCAGTTTGCAACTTGCTTCCTTGTCAGGTATCACACACATCACTGGTGAAATCCATTATGGTTATCCTTCATGTTAGGAGCAGTCTTATACCCATTTGCTTCCAGAAAATTCCATGGAGATAATAGCCACATCTGTCATTCGGCAATTCCACCGAGGTATCCCTCTACCTAGAAAAGTCTCCACGTGTATTTTCTGAGCAACCAGCTCACTCTTCAAGAGCTTCCTTGTCCATAGACACTCAGTGCTGGAAGCATTAAGAGAAGTTGCAAAAATGGAAGGTCAATGGAAAGGTCAGAGGTCAGAGCTGGATCAGGAGTGCAGAAGCCTAATTCTCTCCTTTCTGAGAACTTGGCTCCCTTAAATTCACAAGTGTGGTTCCACTTTTGTGTTTGAGTCATCAAGGAACAAAAGCAGGAATGACTAAACCAGGAAGCTTCCAGCTTCCAGCTTCCACATCAACCACTGTTACAGTAAGTTACAAAAGATACATATTGGGTTTAGTCTGGTGCTGCTATGTGTTCAAATGCTAAATACTGGTTCCAAGATTTGGTTGCCCCAAATGAGGAAATCCTCCTGTACACCAAGTGATACTATGCAAACCTTGCTCCCCAAGTTAACTGGTCAATAAAAGGCCAAAACCTGTGAAGGGCAGTAAAGAGAGAAAAAGGGATTTGAGGATCAAGTGAGGGGTCCCAGGAGAAAGAAAGGAGGGAGAGAAGAGGAGGAGGTTGGCATGAGAGGAGAGGGGCCAGGAGAAACAGCAAGTAACAAGGGACATATGCCTGGCATATAAGTTAGAATGGCTCCAAAACCTGCCCAGTCTAGGCATACAGTTTCTAAATAGAATACCAGGATTGTGTGTCTTTATATGGGCTAGCTAGAACCCATAATTAATTTACAGATAAATTTTCTTTTCTTTTCTTTTCTTTTTTCTTTTTTTATTATTAGATTATTTTCTTCATTTACATTTCAAATGCTATCCTGAAAGTCCCCTATACCCTCCCCCGCCCTGCTCCCAAACCCACCCACTCCTGCTTCCTGGCCCTGGCATTCCCCTGTACTGGGGCATAAGATCTTAGCAAAACCAAAGGCCTCTCCTCCCATTGATGGCCAAATAGGCCATCCTCTGCCACATATGCAACTACATACATAGTTCTGGGAGGTACTGGTTAGTTAATATTGTTGATTCACCTATAGGGTTGCAGACCCCTTTAGCTCCTTGGGTACTTTCTCTAACTTCTTCATTAGGGGCCCTGTGTTCCATCCAATAGATGACTGTGAGCATCCACTTCTGTATTTGCCAGCCTCACAAGAGGTAGATATATCAGGGTCTTGTCAGCAAAATCTTGATGGCATATGCAATAGTGTCTGGGTTTGGTGGTTATATATGGGATGGATCCCCAAGTGGGGCAGTCTCTGGATGGTCCTTTATCTGTCTCAGCTCCAAACTTTGTCTCTGTAACTTCTTCCTTGGGTATTTTGTTCCCCATTCTAAGAAGGAACAAGTATCCACTCTT
>NC_034612.1:36066376-36067877 GCF_900095145.1 Mus pahari
GTACAGAGGGATTCTGTTCTTTCCTTGCAATTTAGTAAGTCTGTCTTAGCCAATTTTTTTTTTTTTATTGCTGTAAAGAGACATCATGACCAAGGCAACTTATAAAAGAAAGCGAGAAAGGCTGGCATCTGAGCCGGTCTGTACAGGATGGGCAATGGACTGGAGGGCATACTGGGCACCCCGGAAGTTCGCGGCCACTCCCTCCGCCCTGCCCTGGGCAGAGCAAGGTGGGGGAGGTGGGGATGGAAATGCCCTTCTATGGCTAGGTGGCACTGAGAGGCCTAGCTGCAGGTGTGTAGAGCTTCACTGGTGCTACTGGGTCCCCTGGTGGTGGTGGCTTCGCTCTTTCCCTGGGGCGCCCCCAAGAGCGGTATGCTGAAGAAAGATGTGCTGATGCTCAGCCAGGTGGAGCAGGGAGCAGAGGGACTGAAACCAGGGTAGGCCACTGCACCTTCTTTGCTGCGCCCATATGGCGCCCCCGGTGGACTAGTGTCTTCGCTGGATCTTGTGCTGCTCAAACATCACTGAAGCTGGAGAGGCTGATCATCCAGTCCAATGGGCTGGTGGCCACTATCCCGACCAGTATGCAGTTCTTTTATCCGATGGTGGCAGTCAGCGAGGAGCAGGAGTTCGCCAAGGTCTTCATCAAGGCTCTTGAGGACCTGTACAAGCAGAGCCAGCTGGGTGAGGCCACCGCGGCCACCT
The DNA here is from genome assembly GCF_900095145.1 of Mus pahari. NCBI lineage: Eukaryota > Metazoa > Chordata > Mammalia > Rodentia > Muridae > Mus > Mus pahari. The sequence continues at coordinate 36,067,082 of NC_034612.1, forward strand.
CAGGGGCCCCCTAGCCTGCTGACCTGTCGGCCACCCCCGGAGCCACGGAGACTCCGGTCTACGCCAACCTGACCAGTTTCGCGGGTGAGGCCGGGCACCCTGGGGGCGCAGCCACCATGGCCTTAGCTGTGGAGCCAGTTACCTTCCCGCTGCCCCCGGGAGCGCTGGGGCCGATGCCACCTCCGCATCCACCACGCCTGGCCGCGCTCAAGGATGAGCCGCAGACCTTGCTGGACTTGTCGAGCTTCTGCGACAGCCCTCCGCTGTCGCCCATCCACATGGACACGCGGGATCGCATCTAGGCGGAGCGCAAGAGGCTGTGCAAACATCTCCGCCTCCAAATGCCGCAAGCGCATGCTGGAGCATATCTCGCGCCTGGAGGAGAAAGTCAAGACCCTCAAAAGCCAGAACACCGTGCTGGAGTTCACCGCCAGCCTGCTGCGCGAGCAAGTGGCTCAGCTCAAACAGTAAGTCCTCAGCCAGGTCAACAGTGGCTGTCAGACGCTGCCCCAGCACCAGGTCCAGGCATACTGAGCCCTAGCGCGGGGGGCATGCTTGGACTCACTGTGGTGCTGTTAGGGTGCGTCCCGGACTCTTTGGAGACTCGGTTTCCCTGGACAAGTCGGACCCCCCCTTAACTCTGGATGGGGACCCCTCGCACATGACCCCCTCCCTCGCGCCGCCTCTGTACCCGCAATCCTGTGCTTGGCTGCCCCTTTGTACCTCCGAGTAGGGGCTCTAAGGGGGCGGACAGCCTCATGCTCTGCCTTTTTTTTTTTTTTTTTTTTTTTTTTTT
>NC_034612.1:36068834-36079211 GCF_900095145.1 Mus pahari
ACACACACACACACACACACACACACACACACACACACACACACACAAAAGCTCAAAAGCATAAACATTTATTTAAAAACTCTATTATGGTGCTTCATAGGCTGTGGTCCAGCTAGCCCAACAATGGCTGTCTTCTTATGGAAAGACAAAGGATTTGGTGGCTGCATAGTCCACAAGACTGTTTGTTTCAGTCATCCCTGTCTAGTGCTGAAGTCTGAGGCAATTCCTAGAGAGTTGCTGGTCCTGAGTCTCCGTTGAAATCCCAAAGCAGGAACTAACACAGAGAGAGCAACGAAAGCTGGAAAAACCCAAAAGCTTCCTTCTTCCATGTTCTTTGTGTGGGCTGCCACCAGAACAGATGTGTTGGAGATGTAAGGTGAGTCTCCCACCTCAAATGATCCAATCAATAATATCCCTCACCAGCGTCTGACTGCATTGGTGTTAATTGATTAAAGATGTAGTCAAATTGACAACCCAGATTGGCCACCACATACCCATACATACAAAAAATATAATTATAAAAATAAAAAAACAAAACAGTTTATATGTAAAAAATGGTATCTCGCTCTAGGTGGAGACATGTCCTGTTTCTTCCCATGAAGGGTTTAGCCAGTTTGGTAGGTCAGGGATCTAGCCAGCACCTATAGGAACCTGGTTCACCCAAAGCTAATGCGCCTTTTTTGTTTGTTTATTTTGTTTTGTTTTTTGTTTTTGTTTTCTCGATACAGGGTTTCTCTGTATAGCCCTGGCTGTCCTGGAACACACTCTGTAGACCAGGCTGGCCTTGGAATCAGAAATCTGCCTGCCTCTATCTCCCAAGTGCTGAGATTAAAGGCTTACATCATCACTGGCTGGCCATAATGTGCTTTAAAGGAGCCCCTACCTCTTCTTCTACCCACACCCAGCACAGACCCCACAAGCCAATCCACCCTGAGGTTCTGCAGTGTCTGCCTCCCTTCCTGAATGCTGATTTTAAAAGGCAGAGCCATGTTTTTTTCCCTTATCTTTTTCATTATGATGTGGCTAGGTCCTCCGTTTGCTTTTAAAATCTCTGGGCTTTCTCTTTTTCTGAACTTACCCTCTGCACCAAACAAACCCCTCCCTGCATCCCTAGTCAGCTTGACAAGGACAGGGCATCTTGACAAGTTGTCCTTTTCCTGTTCCCCACAGGGAAGTTGGAGAGTCCCCAGAGGAACACAGAATTCTCTGATTTAGGACAGTCCCTCATTAAGTTAGCTGCAATGCCCCCACATCAGTGAGGAGAGTGGAACCTCTCCTGCAGGGATGGCAACACAGGCAGTATTTGAACATGACTCTTCCCACATGGGAATCTTTTCATTATGTGCCTCTTGGAATCCACCAGCTGCTGTGATGGAGCAGGAATTTTCCAGCCTGGAGACATAGGAGTTAGATGCTCTGATAGGATTTGTTCATATTTGTCCACATTATAGTTTTACATGAATTCAGGAAAATTAAGTTTCATTGTTGACAGTAGTACTAACATGAGCTCCTATTCCTGATCCACTGTAGAGATGTTGCTGTGAGGTTTTGGCTGCACCACTTCATGCTTCCAGTGTATCTCAAGCATGCACCCAGGAGCTATCTCGGATCCTCAAATGGTTAATATTAAAATGCCTTAACTAGTTCAAAGGTTGGGTACTCCTAAACCTTCCCCTGCTACCCCAGGTCCAGTGGGGATGTGGCCTGTGTCCCCTTACCCAAAACCTCACATGGCTGGTTGGCTTTATCTCCTGCTGCTACTGCATCCCCTTCTTCTTCTCCCATCCAGGCGATTCTCTCTCCATCCTCTGTCACAACTCTAAGTGTCCCTCCCGGTGCCCAGCCATTGGCCACTGGCATCTTTAATGATAGATCAAAAACCAACTGGAGACAAGAACCTTCGGCATCTGGACTCGCAGATCCAAATCCATTAGCACCAATCTCCACTTCAGAGATGAAGGCTATGAAGGCAGCCCAACTGCATCCTAGTGTAGCTGGGCCCCAGACCTTAGCGCAACTGATTCCATGATGGCAGTGCCATTCAGGCCGTAAAGCTCACCATATAAACAGAACCACCACCAACCTAAAACAAAGGTCTAATCCATCAAAGTCCAAAATTCTGAGAAAGTCTCTGTACTAACCTTGATTTTTTTTGACTTCTATAGTTCTACTTCTGGCTAACTGTTCTTGCTAACTGAAGTATGTCAACCCAAGATATAGTTTTTGTCCTTTAAAGCTCACCCTGAGAAAGGCTTGGGGCTACACTGGGATACCAAACACCCAGTGTGGTCAACAGCCAGCCAAGAGAGACTAAAACTCATTGGCTAAAATCCATATCTGAGCAGTCTTCTCTGGTGACTGAATAATGCACTGGACACTAAGATCGTCACCTCATCAGCTGTGGCTGTGCAGGGCAGGCCACCAACTCACTCTTCTCAGACTGCCAATGGCACCAAGATCTAAGATCACACTGTTCCATTAAGAGCAGACACGGTTAAACTTTTCCATGACAGTGAGAAGACAGCATGCTGCATCTCTGTAAGCATGCAGAAGTGAGAGAGATCTGTGGAACCAGTTTGAGGCATCCACTCACACAGGGGAGAGCCCGGTGAGAGCCTCTGCCTGTCCCCAGCACTGTTAGGGTTAGGGTTAGGGTTGGTGAGAGCCTCTGCCTGTCCCCAGCACTGTGGTAGGGTGGAGTGGCCCAGCCACACCCCAAGCACCTTGAGTGACTTGGTGAGCTTCAAGGCTGCTTTGAAGTTTCCATTTCTGCAGATCTGCAGCAGGTCACTGCCCTGTCTGAGACAGCTTGGAGACAAGCACTCTGCTCTTCACTTCTGCCTCAGGATCTTCCCTCTCTGAGCCTGGAGGGTGAGTCTGCCATTGCTCAAAGCAAGTTCCACAGTCGAGGTGACCAACGTAGTTTATGATGGTCTCAGTCTTAATGGGGTGTGTTCTGCTCTGAGACTCCATCCTTTTTGTGAGAATTTGTAAACTTTGTTATAAACTGATTTTTTGCTCTTGAGAAAGGGTCTCACTGTGTAGACCTGACTGGCCTGGGACTCTCTATGTAGATCTATCTGGCCTCAAACTCATAGCAACCCCCCTGCCTAAACCTCCTGAGTGCTGGGATTAAAGGCATTCACCACCATGACCAGACATTTGTTTGTTTGTTTTTTTAACGTCTAGGAGCTATTAAAAAATTCTCCATTTTAATTCATAATTTTACTATCTTACTGGTTTTGTCAGAGTTCTGACTTTTATTCATTTCCCCCCAAAATATTAGAATTTGGCTTTCATGTCTTCTTTTGTACTTTTTCCTCATAGCCCTAATGTATTTTTTGTCTTTCCTTGTCTTCATTTCCTGTTCTTCTAAATGTTCCTCAGAGAGACTCCTATTTCCCAGGTTTTTAGTCTTCTTCTTTCCTGACATAAGCCTTTAATATTTCCTACCAGCAAGACGTTCTTTGCATCCCAGTTTTACTGTGACTTACTAGGAGGTTTTAGCTTCATGTATGTCTAAGCACCACATTCATGCAGTGCCCACAGAGGCCAGAAGAGGGCGACTCATCCTATGGAACCAGAGTTACAGCTGGGTGTGAGCTGCTGTGTGGGTGCTGGGAATGGAACCTGGGTCCTCTGCAAGAGCAGCAGTTCTTTCCAGACCTCTCTACACATGAAATAACAACAACAACAACAACAACAACAACAACAACAACAATAAGAATCCACTAAGAAATAACAAACAATTATTGATAATAATAATAATGAATTTTAACAATAAATAGCTAACTATTGGCTAACAATTAAGTATTAGTTAGCATTAGTAAATAATTTTTAGTTAACAATTAATCATCCACTAACTGTTAATGAACAATCAATTATTAATTTACAGCTGATTAATTCTCAACAACAAAAATAATCATTCATTGTTAATTAATAGTTGTTAATTAAAAATTATTAATTGATTAACTCATCATTGATGGAACAATTAATAATTAAATTTGGTCATTAATGAATATTATTAACAGCAGTTAATATTTAATAAAAATTAATCACAACTAAATTATTAACAATTAATAAATAATAGCAATTAATAATTAATTATTGTCTAACAATTAAGTATTTATTAACATTAAGTATTAAGTAATTAATTAAGTAATAGTTAATATTAATAAAAAACTTTAATTGGCTATCTTTTAACTAGTTCACATAAATAGATAATTTTGTTTGGCTAACAAATTAAGTATTCACTAACATTAAGTGTTACCTAATAAGTAATAATTTAGTATTAGCTAACATTAATAAAAAACTATTGGTTAAAAATTAATCCTCTGATAACCTTTAATTAACAATAAATCAATTATTAATTTATAACTGATAATTTGTGAATATCAATAATTTTAGATGTATGTTAAACAATATCAATTAATAAGTAATTGCTATTCATTGATTTCATTAATTAATAATTGTTTGATTTAATTGGCAATTTTTAATTAGTGTTCAATAATTGTTTAAATTATTTCTGACTTCTATGAGGTTATTTTATTTTTTCAGACTCTCCTTAGGAAACTAATGCTTCACTTCTTAGCAGGCAAGAAAGTTCTGGGTTTTGTTACTGAATACTCTTCCTTAAGAAAAGTTCAAAAATATTACCAGAGAGGTGACACCTGAAGCTGCCCTCTGGCCCACACAATATTCACATGTGCATACACACACACACACACACACACAGAGAGAGAGAGAGAGAGAGAAAGAGAGAGAGAGAGAGAGAGAGAGAGAGAGAGAGAGAGAAAGAGCATAAAAATAAAATAAATAATCAGAAAACATAATTAATTGCTTAAGTTTTCACAGATTTTCCAAGGCTTTTGGCTAGTTAGGAATTAGCTTATCAAGGTTTGTTTATCTATCTGTTGTCGAGGTCTTTGAAATGACCACTTTATAAAGAACTGCTTTAATATACTATGGCTTAGTAACGAGCAGTGGGTTCAGCTGTGTGTCTGAATTTTGTTTGTTTTGCACAAGTTGATATGGTTCTGTGTAAGTAATGCTAAGAAACCAGTGAGTGCTATTTCATGAATATGTAAAAATCTTCATTACACCTGGACTCCCAACGTACCAAATGGCCAGTGAAGTGTGAACTGGAAACTTCTGGCTTCTTTGAAGACTCTGTTTTGTCATGTGGTATGTTTCTGGACACTGCTTTATGAGGATGTTTTTGCTGAGGCAGACATGTGATTCTTTTCTGGAAGCTGCCTGGCTAAGGGCATGTGATGTTTTACTAGAGCAAATACTTGACAGAACACGTGATGTTTGGAAAGGGATAAATGGACCCCAACAGACAGTAGAGGGCGCTGTGGCTTTGGTTCACCATGCCTTCTTCCCTGATCATCTTTTGTCATGACTTCATAGAAAGAAATACACCAAAGAACTTCTCCTGATATTCCAGAGGCTTCTTGCTACTTTCAAGAACTCAGGCAGACTGGCTGATCGATCCAGAAGAAACCCTGAGGCCCTGCCANGAACTACCACTGCTGATTCTTGGGAGCTCAACTGTTGATATCCAGACATGGAAGATTGGAATCACCTCCAAAGAACTTCACTAAGCAGATCCATGTTCTCCTTTGTCCTACTAATTTTTCTTTTTTACGATCATTGGTGGATGATGGCACAGAAGGGACATTAAAGCATTTAACAAAGTTATTGAAGTAATTTTGAAAAATCTGAGGCTACAAAAGTTTTCTGAACATATTTGCTATTTTTCATCAACGCGATTCAGAGAGAAAACTGCCAATCAGGTTGTTCTCTCTATACCTACTCTCCTTGACAAGGTAGTAACTATGCTAGTATGTATACAGCATGAAACATTTACATTTTAAAAGTCTGCCTGTTACCAGCACTAAGTGTGTAAACTGTCCCAAAGGAAACATCAGTCTCTAAGCCGAGGTAACCTATCCTGGCCTCCCAGTGTGCACTCTCATAGGACCTTTAAGTAATTGAAAGGTACTGGACAACACCTAAGGCAGGTACCACAGTTCTCTGTAAGTATATGCACTTTGGAGCTGGAGAGATGGCTCAGGGCTTTGGAGTAAATGTTACTGCTGTCATTTGTTTGAGAACTTTTAAACTTAGGTCTGTTACCATTATGAGGAAAGGCATCATTGAGAGAAAGAGGCTGAGCAGCATTTGAGATGCTAGCACATCACCCTCAGGACAGACAGACTCTAATCCAGGAACAGACTCCAGGTAGGCCTGCCCTAAGATCTATTCCTGCCATGACACTTGCCTGCTTGAAACTGACTGGAGAGTTTTACTGGCATTGGCTCCTTGACACCTGGCACTTTCTTCCCCAGTGTGGAATCAGACCAGATGGAACAGATCTCTTCTCACTGCACCATGTTTAAAAGAGGTGGGTATCATAAAGAATTGCCAGGCTTCCCCACAATTCTAGGAGTGATCAACAAATGTCAAGGCCCATGGGAATTTTACACATTTCCTCTGTTAGGAATGGGTGTATGTATTCTTACTGTTCACTAGGTATAGAGAAACCCCCACAGGACAAAGCCAGGGGTCATCACCCAAAATGGCTCACAGATCTCGACCTGGACATGTGCAATGCTAGTGATTCTTTAGAGGACACTGAGTGTTGTCTGTGCTCTTTCCAGGGTTTAGGGAATCTCATGTGGGCTGTGATGATGAAAGGACCACATCACTGGCCACCTTGGCATTTGGCTCAGTAAAAGTTTATATATACCAGGCTAGTCCCTGTCTCAGCAAGAATCTAGTCCCCGAGCTGGAGTTCCAGTGTCTCTGAGGACTGGAGACCCAGGGCTGCAGTAGTCAGGTTGAGGGAAAGCCCATATAGGTTGCAGGTTGGAGACAGGCTTCCTGGGTGAACAATGGATGCCTGTCTAGCACAGAGAGCAGAGAAGGAGCTGTAGCTAGAAGTGATGGTGGCCATGGGTCTAGCTGTCATTGTCCCACAAGGAAAGTTGACCTAGTCCATTACCAATGTGTGTAGAAAATCTAGAGGAACATTATTAGAACTAGTAAGCAAATCCAACAACACCATCACGGAAACACTCTTGTATGTGAACTGAAATGAACTCGTCATACAGGTGCACAGTGGCCATATGCAGGGAGTATGGCAGATGAGAGCCTTGACTGGAAGGGGCACGGACACCACTCAGTGTCCTCTATCTGGTGTTTATAAGGTATGTTGTACCACAACACCTAGAGGAAGCTCCACTCCCCGGTGCTCTAACACTCCCAGGATCATAGGATCAGAAGTGAGGAAGACACAACACAGGAAGTAATGGGGACCAGCAGGATCCAGGCACCCAGGAACTCCTCCAGAGGACTATTGGCACAGGTTCCTTTCGGTTTGGGCAGGTGCCCTGAGCAGACCTTGGGTGTGAACTCAGCAACCAGCACCACAGCACCCAGAAGAAGCTCCAATCCCAGGTGCTCTAACACAGCCAGGACCACAGGATCCCAGGATCCCAGGAGCTTGGTCACACCAGAATCTCAGGGTCCCAGAGGCAGCTCGACTCCCAGGAACTCTGACAAACCCAGGATCTCAGGATCCCAGGATCCCAGAATCATGGAATCACAGAAGCACCTGAACTCTGAGAAGTTCTGACACAACAAGGATCACAGGAAGGATAGGCTCCTATCAGTTATATGGAGATAATCGGATGGTGGGAGGCAAGCATGAGAACATACCAACAGAAACCAAGGTTACTTGGCATCTTCACAACCCAATTCTTCCACCATAGCAAGTCCTGGATACACCATCACACTGGAAAAACAAGATTCGGATCTAAAAATCACTTCTCATGATGGTGATAGAGGATATTAAGAAGGACATAAATAACTCCTTTAATGAAATACAGGAGAACACAGGTAAACAGCTAGAAGCACTTAAAGAGGAAACATGAAAATCCCTTATTGAATGACAGGAAAACACAATCAAACAGGTGAAGGAAATGAACAAATTCATCCAAGACCCAAAAATGGAAATGGAAACAATAAAGAAATCACAAAGGGAGAGAACCCTGGAGTTAGAAAACCTAGGAAAGAGATCAGGAGTCATAGATGCAAGCATCACCAACAAATACAAGAGATAGAAGAGAGAATCTCAGGAGCAGCAGGTACCATAGAAAACATTGACACAACAGTACATAGATATATAATGCATTTTGAATACCCTTTCACTATGTCAGGTGGTATTACATAAGGGCTTTTAAATATGTTTCTTAATGATTCATTTTTAATATTTTATGCCCTTTTTACTATGCTTAATTTCCAAAGAATATTTTGTATGTTTTGAAACAATTTAGTATCCAGTATTGGATATAGGATCCTGTTATGGATAGTATTCAATATTCATTAATGATATTTTTAAGGTATGAAAGGATATGAATATGAACATTAAACAAATTTTTATGTATTATTTGATTATCAAAATGCTCAATATTTTTAATGTTTGATGTATAAAATGCATTTAAATTCTTAAAAAATTGAGAAAAAATAGAAATAAAGAAAGCGTGGCATTGTGGCCATCACTCACACTCATGACAGTAAAAGATCTCTCCAATGTAATCAAAGGATATGTAATGACTACATTGGCTACTCTATTTTATAACTAACATTTTAAATTATGTATATGTGGATGTTGTGGGTTCTGATATGTGCATGTTGGTGCAGTTTCCTGAGGAAACCAGAAGGTGTCAGATCCCCTAGCTCCAGAACTACAGACAGTTATGAGCCCCTCCAATGTGGTTTCTGGAAACCAACCTCAAATGTTCTGCAAGGGCAGGATATGCTTTTAGCCCCTGAGCCTTCTCTCCAACCTCTACAAAAGTTACTTCTAATCCTTTCTGCCTCTCAGCTATTTGTTAGAGAATTCCAGACTGGACATCACCTAGGACTGTTTATTCAAGCACTCTCACAGCCTCAGCAGTTGGCCATCAATTGTGAATTCCCCTGCTTTGACTTGTTTGGGTTCATAAAGCCAATGAACGATCAGTCAGTGGTATCAGAACATCCAAGGGTTACTGATCACCACTCAGGTCTCCAGCCTTTCTGCATCCAAGACTCAGAGGTTACTGGTTACTAGCCTGAATTGGTCAGTGTCTCAACAGTAAAATCAACTTATTCCTAGTGTGTTCACTTGTCTCCTTTCCTCACCTGGGAGAGTCCATAAACATCTACCTTCGTGATTTGCTCCTGTCATGTAAAGTAGCCTCTGGGAAACACCAGGCAAATTCAAGCTGTGCCTTTCTTCTATAATAAGAAGTGCATACATTCATCCATGCCTTGATACAAGGCCAAGGAAGCAAAGGTTTTCTCTGTGACTCTGTAAGGCACTTCCTCCTTGTATATGGTTCTCCTTCCCAAGAGTTGACTTGAGTCACACTTGAAACACATAACTTGGCTCAGAATGAGGTTTTCCTGTGGAATCTCAGGAATAATGGAACACTGCTGAGATTTAACTCAGGAAACAAAACAACAGATGATAATGTCAACAAAGGAAAAACACAGGAATTGTAGGAACCCAAGAAATGTAGGATTGGAAACCCAGGAAATTTTTAACAAATTTCTGACCCCTTTCCTTGACATTTACAGTTCAAGAGATCAATGATAGCGTCCGTGACTTATAGAGAAAAAAACATGACTGTGACAGCAACTAACTCCCCAAACCACTCTCACAACATGATATGGTGTCTTGAACCTGCTAGCTTCAACTGTCAACCTGTCACAGCTACAGTCATCTGATGGGATAGCTTGGACTAAAGAATTGGTCTAGATCAGACTGGCCTGTGGGCATGTCTTTGGGGGACTCTCTCACTTGTTAACTGATATAGGACAGCTCAACCCAGTATGGGAGGTCCCACCCCTAGGCAGGTGGTCCTGAATTATAAAATACAAGTAGTTGGGTACAAGTCAGCCTGCAAGCCAGCTGGCAAGAAGCATCCTCTACAACCCTAGCTGTAATGCTGTGAAATGAGTTTCTCTGATGGAAGTAATGTTGGGTTGAGCAGCCACCAGAGGCACCTTCAGACTCCTGCCTTGACTTCTCTCGGAGATGAACTGTGACCAGTAATCCTAAGATGTATAAACCCTTGCCTCCCTTAGGATAGTTTGGTCAGAGGTTTCGCTTTTTCTTTTTAATCACAACAGAAGTGTAAGTAGAAAATGTACAAAGCCAATATAAAAGCAGATGAAATCCCTCTGATACTCTAGTACACCAGGATCCAGCGCCTGCCATTAAAAAGCAAGTGTCGGGCTGGTGAGATGGCTCAGTGGGTAAGAGCACCCGACTGCTCTTCCAAAGGTCCGGAGTTCAAATCCCAGCAACCACATGGTGGCTCA
>NC_034612.1:36079326-36088078 GCF_900095145.1 Mus pahari
AAAAAAAAAAAAAAGCAAGTGTCACACAGAGCAACATTCAGACCCAAAGCAGCTTTGGTTGAGACTCTGACTGTCACCCTAATTACTCTCTCAGCAGATACCTAACAGGACTTACAGAACCAAGTATTCCTCAAATCTCAGGAGAGATAAACAGATTCAAGCCATAAGGATGCTAAGGTATCAGTAAGTGTTCCCAACCAGAGCCACACACAGCATGCACTCAAACGAGGAAACAGGAGAGGAGGCTCCTTACCTCACTCTGTTCTTCAATTCGAAACTTATCATCATCATCATCATCATCATCATCATCATCATCATCATCATCTCCACCACCACCACCACCACCACCACCACCACCACCACCACCATCAATATATATGGGTGCTTTGCCTACATGTGTATCTGCGCACCACATGTGTGATTTGTGTCCCAACAAGCCAGAACACACCACTGGGTCCCCTAGGACTGTAGTTACAGATAGTTGTGAGCCACCATGTGGATGCTGGGAATGAAACCCAAGTCCTCTGTTAGAACAGTCAACGCTCTTGACTGCTGACTCATCTCTCTATCTTCTCCCCTATCTCTGTCTTCTCTCCTGTTTTGTTTGTTTGGTTGTTTGTTTGGGTTTGTTTTTACAGAGACAGGATTTCTCTGCAGATCAGGCTGGCCTCAAGCTCAGTGATTTGCCTGTCTCTGCCTCCTGGGTGCTGGAGTTAAAGTCATGCACCACCACACCCAGCTTCCTCTCAGCTAACTTTTGGTAGCATGCTTCATTTCCCTGAAATTTGAAGCCTACCCAGTTCCATTTGGCTATCAAACTCTATGGATTTGTTAGGGATCAGGAGTCACAGTTCCTATTCACAACAGCTTTAAAAAAGCAACACAAAGCTAAAAAAGCTAAAGAGGCACAAGATCTCTACAGTGGAAAAAGAATAAGATACTAGGAAATGGGAAAATCTCTCATGCTTATGGACTAAAAGGTGAAAATGTCTATATTTCCAGGCTGTATAGACTTTAGGAAATTCTGACAAAAATTCCAATCATATCCTTATAGACCAAGAGAAAAAATTACATTTCAGATGGAATTCCATTTGGTTTCCTCGAATAACCAAACTAACCCTAAGCAGGAAAAGGCAATGCTGGGGTCAGATAAATATTTGATTTCAAGATTTCAAGGTGACAAAACACAGCATGGTACAGTTACCAGACAGGGGAAAGTTGGTCAGTTGGATAGATGAGACCAAGAATCAAACCCACCCAGCTACAGCCACCTTGCTCTGTAAAAAGATAATTTGTTTTTAATTTATATGTATCTCCTTGGAGGCCAGAAGACGGCTTTGGATCCCCTGGAGCTGATTCCGAAGGTGTTTGTGAGTTTCCAGAGTAGATGCTGAGAATGAGAGCTGGCTTCTCTGTGAAAGCAGCAGGAGTTTTTATCCACCAAGCCACCCTCCAACCCCTACCTTACTTTTGACAAAGATGCCAAAAACATACATTGGGAAAAATGAGATGTTTAGAAAATAAATAGATCTGGATATTCACATGTAGAGGATGAAATTAGATTCTCACCTCCCCTCCAACAGAAAGAGCAGTTCAGATTACACAAAGACCCTAAGCTGAGACCTGACACCACAGAAAAGGCCACAGAAAACACCTTAAGACATAGGTGTAGGCACGAACATTCTGAAAAGAAATCCAATAAACAGTACAATTCGAACAATCAACAAACAGAGTGCATGAAAGGGAGACCACTCTGTCAGAAAGGAAGCCATCACAGAGACAGACTGACAGCCACATTAGTCAGCAGATTAGTATCTAGGATCTGGGAACTCTAAAGATTAAACATCCCCAAATCATCCAATCAATAAATGGATAATGACTTGAACAGATTCTTCCATAAATTGCAAAATCCCATTAAACATTTGGGGAAAAAATGGTTCAATACCACACACCTTTGAGGAAATTCAAATTCAAATTGTGTGGTGATACTATCTTATTCTAGTGATAATTATTATATTAAGAAAACAAGAGCTGCCAGGAGGATGTTGAGGAGGGCTCTTCTACCCTGCTGGGTAGAGTGTAAATGGCTGCAGTTGCCATGGAAACCACTATGGCACAGAGTTGGTGACTGCTTTCATTGCTATGACAGAATACTACAGTCGCCATAGTTCTTTTCATTGTTCTTAAAAATCATTGATAAATCACAACCATTCGCTCTAATTAGAGCCCAAATGTAATTGATGGAGTCAAGTGACAGAGAAGATGAATCTCGCTGGATCAGTCACAAAGTTAGTGATTTCCCTTATGTTACGTGCTTGATAGAACTCTGTTCAGACACTGAGTCTATTAAGTGAATGTAATAAATTCCCAGCCATTCACCAGGGAAGGTGGATTAAGCCCACCTTCATTTGGATTTCATTTAAAGGTAGATTAGAATCTAGGACAGAAACTCCTTGGTGAACACAGATAAAGTCATGGTGGACATTCACACTGCAGTTATGACATCATCTCCATTCACAACCTTTAGGACAATGGGGTTTTCCTGGTTGAAGAAGGCCTCTCCATAAACACCCCGGGAACCTTGAACAGACACAGTGAACGGGAGTGAGAGAACCACACCCAGATCTAGGAGAAAAATAGATAGGTTCATTAAAGACAACGATGTTTTACAAACACTTCAAGACCACTTGACCTCTCATGTAATTCAAATTCTAAGACATGCTTTCTAAGCTGTGGCAAGGCAGCATAGTGAAAGGAATCTCCCAAACATTTAGTAAAGCATTTATTGACAAAGTGTTCCTTATAGGGCCCGAGGAAAAAGCCACATTGGTTCTGTTCTTTATGTTCATAACTGATTGAAATTTCAAGCAAAAGGCAATAAGCTGTGTTATAGCTGGAATAAACTTTAGATTACTTTTTTAAAAATGTAATCAACCAGCTGCCCTGCTATCAGATCTCATCTTTTCAGTTTTATTTTTTTGTTTACCTCCCTCCATTCATACACATGCACCAGAAGACTTAAGTTCCTCCAGCTTTGGACCGTACAGGGGAAACTGCTTTTAGAAACTGTAAAGTAGTTACAGGAGAACAGTTGCTCAAGATTGAGAATTATTTTGAACTGGGGCATGTGTGTTAAGTGGCTAGTGTCTTCACTCTAGCTTGCTTATGAGCTTTAGACAACCCTCTCTGTTCTACATGCTGAAGAAGCTGTGTGAGGGGGAGAGAGATGGAGGCTCCACCTTCACACCAAAGGGAGCAGCACTATTCCAGCAGCAACCATTCTTGCTTAAGCCTTCCACGGTTAGCGATTTGAGGTTACATTGTATTCTTTATGCTCATGGCTGATGTGTTTGAAGAGTTAGTATACAGTTGCAGCCTTAGCAGAGCAGACACTGAGATGTATCCTATAGGTGTCAATAAACAAATGGCCCGCTCTTAGTCTACAGAGAACACAACCCTTTGCATCCCAAAACAGGGCCCCCAGACATTTTGTAATGTCCATTTTAATTGTTGGAGCTATTAGTTGGTCTATCTTCCAACAGTGTCTAATGCAGCACCGAATCAATGATACTAGTTGTCAATGGATGAGTAATAGTTCTCCTAGTAAGTGGTTTATTTTTCTTCAATAAAGTTGCATAAACCATTTTAATAAAAGAGTTACCAACTTCACAAAGTGTGGTGAAGCTGCTGCTGCCGCTGACCTCCAGGGAGAGGAGTGAAGGGACCTACAGCCTCCTCTGTCCTTAGTGGGGATGTTTCAGTCATCAGAGAGAACGTCCTCCACCCTCCGTCTGTGTTGTTACTACACACTAGAGGGACTGAGAGGAAAGGTCTAATCAAAAGGAAGAGTGACAGTCTTCTTACAGCCAGCGATAAACTTAGAGTATTGAAGGGAAAGGTAGGAAATAAAATTGAAACATATAATCAGATAGTTAGTAGTTATAAAAACACATGTGTACTCACGTGTCTAAAATAAAATACAAAATTTACTTTGTTATAAGTAAAGTCCTCAGAACTTCAAACTATGACTGAGATTTAATTCTGTACTACATTTAAGGTTTATGTATATACATGTGGGCGGGGCTGAGTCAGTGGTTAAGAGTATTTGCTGCTCTATAAGAGGGACAGGATTCAGTTCCCAGTACCTACATCTGGAAACTCACAACAACCTGTGACTCCAGGGGATCCTGTGTCCTCTATGGATTCTGAGGTCCCTACACACCAACATTTATAACTAAAAATAAGTCTAAGAAACTGTGTGTGTGTGTGTGTGTGTGTGTGTGTGTGTGTGCATATAAATAGAACTATATCTATAAGGGCAAGCATCACTTCATGAATGAGGATGATTATTATGTGTTGGAAATGTGGATAGCCATTTATTATTTTCTACCTTAAATTTTGTGAAGATTCCAGAACAATTATCACTTGATAGTTGAAAAAAATCACCAAGCCAAAAATACATATACACAAATGAATTCAAAGCCCATATCTGATATCTGCAGTGACAGACTGTGCCACATGCTTACACCAGCACAGTTCAGGGGTAGGGGTCCCTTCTTCTGGGGTGTCTTACATTTCTTACTTATCCAGCTCTGGCCAGTACTATGGGTCTCAATGGAGAGCAAAGGTTGGGACCGTCACTCTTTGGAATTGTTTTCCAAATTCCAAAATTTTCAAAATTCCTTTGGGAATAAACACTTCAAAACCTTCCTTACAGACACTTTCAAGCCTGTTGCCAGTAGGATATGATCTGAGAATTTAAGTGACAACCATGCCCAGATATTCCATCTCTACTAGGGTACCATGGGTGACAGGTATCTAGGAAGAAAGAAACAGACTCTGGTAAGTTGAGATTTGGGAACAACTTTCAAATCAGTCTATGCAGTACTCTTCAGTTTAGGGAAGCTGTGAAGTTAAACTTATATTGATAAAAGACATTAGCATGTGCAGAGCATTTTAAGAACATTCATTATTTCCACCTACTCAATGGATTACAAGAGGCACAGTGTGGTAATAATATGGGAACGATTGGCGTGATCTCCTGTCAGGCCTCTTCCTGACATGAGGAGCGATTCATAGATCTTGACAGTCAAGCTCAAGAGAAATATGCTAAAGTCACTTCTTTTTGCACCAGAGAGGCATGTCTTAGGTTTTTCTTTCTGTTACTGTGATAAAACTCTGACCAGTAGCAAAGCAGAAGAGGGCAGGGTTATTTGGTGTCCTGGTTAGTTGAAACTGCTGGTCTTCCTGTGGGGCTTCCCTCCCCTTCAGCTTTTTCAGTCCTCCCCTAAAGCAACCATAGGGGACTTCAGTCCAATGGCTGGGTGTGAGTATCTGCCTCTGTCTAAGTCAGATGCTGGTAGGGCCTCTCAGGGGACAGTTTTGCCAGGCTCCCACCTTGAAGCATATCATAAAATCAGTAATGGTGTCTGGCCTTGGTGCCCTCCCATGAGATTGATCCCAAGTTGGGCTGGTCACTGTATGGCTTTTCCTTCAATCTTTTCTCCATTTTTGTCCCTGCAGTTCTTTTAGACAGGAACAATTATGGGTCAGAAATTTTGACTATGGGTTAGTAACACTGTCCCTCCATTTGAGGCCCTGTCTATGTACTGGAGGTGGACTCTTCAAGTTCCCTCTCCCCACTGTAACTGGGCATTTTCGCTACAGTCATCCCTACTGAGTCCTGAGAGTCTTTTATCTCCCAGTTCTCTGAGACTGTCTAGAGGCTCCCCCTACCCCCCCACAGGCTGCATATTTCTATTCATTCTCCTGGCCCTCTGGGCTTCTCTCTTGTTCCCATATCTGATCCCATTCCCCTTTCCTCCTTTCCCTCTCCCACCCAGGTCTCTCCCTCCCTCTGCCTCCCATGAGTGTTTTGTTTCCCCTTCTAAGTGGGATTGAAGTATCCTTACTTGGGCTTTCCTAGTTATTAAACTTCTTATGGTCTGTGGGTTGCATCCTGGGTATTCTGTACTCTTTGGCTAATATCCATTTATAGTACATTCTGTGCATGTTCTTTTGAGTCTGGGTTGCCTCATTCAGGATGATATTTCTAGTTACATCCATTTAGACCAGCAGTCTCAACTAACTTGGACTTCTGAGAGCTTTCAGACTGGGTCACCAACCAGGCAGCACACATGTCCTGGTCTGAGGCTCCTGGAACATATATAGCAGAGGATTGTCTGGCCTCAGTGGGAGAAGATGTAACCAATCCTTGGGACTTGAAGCCTCGGGGAAAGGGGGAAGCCTGGTGTGGGGACTGGGAGCACCTTCTCAAAGGCAAGGGGAAGGGAGAATTGCATGAGGAACGGTAGGAAGGGTGATCAGGAGGAGGGGCAATGGCTTAAATGTAAATAAATTAAATAATTAAAAAAATTCTTCCTGCTGTCTTGGGGCAAAGACATCTTTTGTGGGCCCTAAGAAAACTGGGATATTGGACAACGTCAGAGGAAAACCCTTCTTAGGCCCATGAGCTTGCTTCAACTGATTCCCTCATTTCTCCTATCCTCTCCCAGTAGGGGGCGCTGTGATAGCTGATGCTTAGGCCACCATGTCTGACTTATGTGACTTCTGAGGATCTTACTCAGGTTACCAGCCTTGCCTGGCAAGCAGTTTTACCCACTGAGCCCATCTCCTCATTCCTTGGTTTTTAAAAAGCATTTTACTATGAATTATAGATCGTCCTTGGCTTAGGTCACCTACCCCTAGTGCCTCAGTATCCTTAGTGCTGGGACTATGGACATGCAGGTCTACACTCAGTCTTTGTGGGTGTGAAGTGACTGTATTTGTAAGATTTGTGTTTTGTCTGGGTACAAGTGCTAAAGGATGTGAACAGATATGCCAGTGCAGGATAACATGGGGCTGGGGCCTTCCTGAGGTGGACTCTGGGCCCTCTACAGGTTCCAGAGACACAGTACCCATTCTCTTTGTTCTGCAGACACATGGCAGGTTGGCATTCTTAGAATGTGGGTGGTGGACAAGCTGTGGATGCCTTAAGCATCCTTTGCCTCGACCGTCTAATGTACAAGTGTATGCTGGCAATTATGTTTTCCTCCAGATGAACCCCAGACAGACCAGAACTATCAGTCACAGGCAATGTGAGCCTGTTGATCTGGCTCAAGCTCTTTCTGAAGACAACAGGGACTGGGCTAGTACCTGACCCTTTCTAGTCTATAAA
Organism: Mus pahari; assembly: GCF_900095145.1. Lineage (NCBI taxonomy): Eukaryota > Metazoa > Chordata > Mammalia > Rodentia > Muridae > Mus > Mus pahari. The sequence goes on from NC_034612.1 coordinate 36,086,504, forward strand.
TCACACTCCCCTTGGGAAGAGTTGGGAGTGTCGCATAGTGACATCTAGTCACACAGAGCACTTTCACGTGTCAACAAGAGGAGAAATGAGTTTGTGCCTTAGTTGAAAACGTGATTAGGAAGTCAAGGGTTTGTTGAGAGTAGACTATTGACCTTTATCACCTGCACATAACCACCTCTTCTTACCACATGCTGCTGAGGAGTCACAGGTGTTAGGAATAGATATTGATTAAATTTCCTGAGTATTAGTCAGAACAGGCATCGTCTGCCTGGCTTTGTGGACCTAGGTTCCCAATAAAACTATTAAGCAGTGTTCACAGTCCTCTTAGAGTTGTGAATCCCTAACGGTTAAGACATCTCTCATTCTCCCCCACCTCTCTCATTTGAGGTTGAAAAACTAAGTATTTCCCAAAGTTGAGTGTTCTATAGGTATTTGAGGTATCAAATCCCTAAGAGGCTCAAGAAAGAATTGGCTTCCCAGTGTAGCTAATGAAGAGTTTATGAATATAGTAAGATCAACCAGTTGCTATGGGTCATTTATGTACAGACCTCTCCCCTAGTCTCATCTCCTCTTTCAGCCTTACCTCGATCTCCAATCAAATGGATCTTCAAACAGAGGCAAACACTCTACTTTCTCAGGGCCTTTGCTTTGCATATCTAGAATACTCTCCTGGCTGTTCACTGGACACATGCCCAGTTCTCCTTAATAACTTAAATACTACTGTGCAGGCAAGATGAATCGGTGGATAAAGGCGTTTGCTGCCAAGTCTGGCAACCTGAGTTGGGAATCCTAAGTCTCACATGGTGGAAGGAGAGGACTGACTCCCATAAGCTGTCATACGACTTCCACAACGTTCCATAGCACACAATGCTCCACACATACTACAAACAGATGGAAAGAAAGATAGGCGTGCGTGCATGTACACACACACACACACACACACACACACCCCAAATAATTTCTCATGAAAGCTTTCACTGACATGCTTGGCTACTAGATTCTGTTCCTTTTAAAATCCCTTTATCCTTTAGGGTTATGTGTTTATGTGTATGAATGCTTCACCTGCATGTATACATGCCTGGAGGACACAGAAGTCATAAGAGGGAGTGGGATCTCCTGGAATGAAGGATGGTCATGAGCTGCCATGTGGGTGCTGGGAACTGAACTCAGATCGTCTATAAGAGCAACAAGCACTCTTTTTTTTAATTAGGTATTTTCTTCATTTACATTTCAAATGCTATCCTGAAAGTCCCCTATACTCTCCCACCCTGCTCCCCTTCCCACCCACTCCCACTTCTTGGCCCTGGTGTTCCCCTGTACTGGCTATGCCAGTGCCTGGCAAACACAGAAGTGGATGCTCACAGTCAGCTATTGGATGGAACACAGGGCCTCCAATGGAGGAGCTAGAGAAAGTACCCAAGGAGCTGAAGGGGTCTGCAACCCTATAGGTGCAACAAGCACTCTTAACTGCTGAGCCATGCCTCCAGGCCCTCATATTACCTTTTTTTTTTTTGGTTTTTCAAGACAGGGCTTCTCTGTATAGCTCTGGCTGTCCTGGTACTCACTTGGTAGACC
>NC_034612.1:36088252-36110255 GCF_900095145.1 Mus pahari
TTCCTTGTCTTCTCTCCTCTCTCATTTCCTCTCTTCTTTCTCCCTCCTCTTCATCCCTCCTCCCCCTGGACCCTAGACAGTTCCTGTTCAGCTTTATATATATATATATATATATATATATATATATATATATATATATATATATATATATATATATATATATATATATATAGTGTTTGTCTTAGCACCCTGGTCGGATCTTTTTTATCAGTGAAGTGATTGGTGATGACTAAGTTTTGTCTGCCTTCCTGTTGACTGTCTTTCTCCACACCAGAGTGTGACTCCTTAAGTACATGGTAGGGAGGTGTCCTCCTCTGCTTACCTCCATGTTGTCCATAATGAATCATTTCTCTGTCACCATAGGTGTTAGAGAGATCTGTGATAAATAAATCAAAGTCTGGGATGAGGCAGAACACCTGCATCATGCTGTCAGTGGCTCCAAAGGCTATTTGGAGAATTTGTTGCTTTTGAGGACTGACCCTCAGCGCAGCCATTCTCCCATGGGGAATTTTCTCCCTTCATCCTAATTGTGATGGTTTGAATATGTTTGACCCAGGAAGTGGCACTCTTAGGAGATGTGGCCTTGTTGGAAGAAATGTGTCACTGTATGAATGGGCTTTGAGACCTTCCTCCTAGCTACCTGGAAGACAGTCTTCTGTTTGCCTTTGCAACAGGATGGAGGACTCTCATCTTCTATAGAACCATGTCTGCCTGGGCACTGTCCTGATTCCTGTTATGATAATGAACTGAACCTCTCAACTTGCAAGCCAGCCCCAATTAAATGTTGTCCCTTATAAGAGTTGCCTTGGTCATGGTTTCTCTTCACAGCAATGGAAACCTAACTAAGGCACCAAATGAGTGGCCTATTGGCTGTTTCACACACTTTTATAGAAAGGGAACAATTGTCTGGGGATTTCATCCACAGCCCTCCTGTAGTAGAGTACCATAACATGTGGAGGACAGTTTGAAATATCTAGTGTGCCATTATTTCCTCTGAACTGAAGCATTTCTTTCCAGAGGGAGGAAGGAGGCTCCTGGGACTCAGGAAGTAAACACCGTTATGCTGAAATTAAGGTCTGTGAGGCTCTTCACCAAGTCACAGAAGCAATAATCACTTGCTAAGGAGAGACCTCCGGGACCAGACACTGCCTCAGGAGAGACTGCTCTGTCCACTACCTGTATACCATACACTGTCCCAGGGATGTGGTATGTGTGAATCATCATCTCTCCTTGGGCGGGCTTTTGGATGATGTAACTGCCTTTGAGTGGTCCTTGCTCCTAGAAGTCACCCCTCACCCATATTCCTGTAAGTGACTCTAAGAAGCTCACTGGGTCATCAAGTTGCACTGTGGAGAAATGTTTCTGCCATCTGTCCAAGTCTTACCCAACAGCATCCAAACCCAGACTCGCTACATCCGCAGTTGGTATACCTCTCTTCTGTGAAAAGCCATTCCATCAGCCCTTTCCAGAGAGCACAGCCTCAGGAATAAGTCAGCAGAGCATAATAGTCCTCAGGGGGATTCATACCTCAAGAAGGAACCATTTCACATGCTTTGCTGTCTATGTCACTGAATCCTAAATAACACTATTAGTTGTTATTATTTAGAATTGTGTTTTTTTTTTCAGATGACAAAAGTAAATCCTAATGACGCAGAGGATTAGAATGATTTGAAAATTCCTACTGTGCCTGTAACTGTAAGAATGTGCTGCACCCCCTTGATTCTGTAATCTCTCTTACTTCCAGCATCTGCTAAAACACTTCTACTTCAATTTTCTCTCTCACCTCTCTTAAACCAACAACCAAAAAACTCTTAGGCAGAGTTTCTAGTACTTCGATGAAACACCAGGACCAAATACTAAGTTGGGGAGGAAAGGGTTTCTTTGGCTTACACTTTCATATCACTGTTCACAATTGAAGGAAGTCAGGACAGGAACTCAAACAGAGCAGGAACATGGAGGCAGGAGCTGGTGCAGCTCTGGAGGAAGGATGCTTACTGGCTTCTCGACATGACTTGCTCAGCCTGCTTTCTTATAGAACCCAGGACTACCAGTTCAGGGATGGGCCCCACCTACATTGGGCTGAGCCCTCCTGTAGTAATAATGAATTAAGAAAATGCCCTACAGCTGGATATTATAGAGGCATTTTTTTTTTATCTGATGTTCACTCCTCTCAGAGGACTTTATCTTGTTCCAAGTTGATTAAAAAAACTTATGCAGCACTCAGGCAATAACAGAACAATGCTGGGACAGGTTCCAGACAGATGGTGTCCCAGCACTGTGAGGGACAAGGCGACATGGGTTTCCAACTCTATCCAAGAAGTTATCTGCAATTGATATGCCTTGGCAAAGGAAAAATCAGTTTTCTCCAGTGGAGTCTCCTTGGGTATATTAACCACATCTCTGTTAGAACCATGACCAGCAGTGGCTGAGCTAATGCAAAGCATCTACTTATAATTCCATACTGGTCAGAGCATGAGCAAAGGAGACCAGTGTGGAATTAGTATCCCCTTCTGCTGCCTTTGACTCAAGATGTAGAACTCTCAGTGGCCTGGACACTGCCATGCTTCCTGCCATGATGATAATGGACTAAACCTCGGAAACTGCAAGTCAGCCTCAATTAAATGTTTTTCTTTACAACAATTGTCATGGTCAGGATATCTCTTTGCAGCAAGGAAACCCTTACTAAGATAGGTGGGTAAGAAGGTGGGGAGGAATTGGGGGAGGGGAAAACACAATCAAAATATATTGTAAGAAAAAATTTGATAAAAAATTCTTAGGGAAAAAGTAGATGTTGAATGGCAAACAACAACATCAATAGCAACAAAACACAAAACAAAAAAGCCCACATACCTTCTGTTTCTCATAGTGCTGGCTTGCACATATAGCCCCTGTTAAGTATGAAAATATGACCTCAGCTCACATCAAAACCTTCATTAGTTTGGACTTGAATCAGCCTATCACAGGCAGGTAGAGATACTGAAACGGACTCTTCTCAAGTACAGACTGGGAGTGAGAACTCTACTTACCATAAAAGGCAGTTAACGACATATTCATAAATTATATCTGTCAAAGAGATGCCCTCTGGAATTGTAAGAGCTAGAGGATGCGGAGGGATGAATACTGTGAAATGCTGTTGATTAGATAAGCCATGACCATTGCAATCACAGGCACTCAGGAGAAATGGCCACCTGCACGAGAGCTGCATGTAAAGAAGACCTGGGGTGTGAGAAATGCTAGTCTAGAAGAAGCTGAGGGCTAGAAGGATGGCTCTGTTGTTAAGAATACTGGCTGCTCTAGCTGAAGTTTAATTCTCAGCATTAACATGGCAGCTTACAACCCTCTGTAATCCCAGCTCCAGGGGATCTAAAGCTCTTATCTGGCCTCTGTGGGCACTGCACATATGTGGTGCACAGATATTCATCCAGGCAAGCAATCATACACATAATATTAAAATAAACCTTTCTTTTAAACAAAGTCAGTGGGGTGAGAAAGGAGCTAAATGGGGGAAATGAAGGATGATGGGGAGGGTGAAGGGGTGAGGGTGATCATCAAACATTTAAAAGGAATAAATAGAGATATCAAAGAAACTTGAAAGAAAGGGAGGAGAGAAGGAAGAAGGAAGGAAAGAAGGAAAATGGAAGAATTCTGAACATCCTAAAGATTCAAGGCTGAGATCTTTGTTTAATCATCAACAGAGACAAGTCATGAGACACTGCTACATGAAAGCACTGGGTCTGTGTCATCATGAGTGGCTGCTCCTCAGCTGCCTTTAGATTCCATTTCAATGCGCATTACCCAAGAGAGGCTGTGATAGAGATCTTGACTTCCCAATGCCAGCGCTGATGTTGTCCCTAAGTGTGTAGTTTTGGGCAGAGACACCGAGTGAGGACAAACTGAAATTCACGGAGTTCATGTGGTCAGTCGAATTCTCTGTTTAATATTTAACAAGGGCTATTGAAGGCTGATGGCTCTGTAAGAAAACAGCAAATCTTTGTCATCGTTCAAACGGCAACATGTTCTACATGGCAGAAAGCTTCAGTCACTTGCTATGGTGCCTGGAATAAAAATGGCCTTCATAGACTCAGGTATTTGAATACTTGGTCCCCAGGTTTAGTGGTATGAATATGCTTATCCCATGGGAAGTGTCACTATTTGGAGGTACGGCCTTATTAGAAGAGATGTGGCCTTGTTAAAGGAAGTGTGCCACTGTGGAGGTGGGGCTTTGATGTCTCATATATAAGTCTGTCCAGTGTGACACAGCCACACTACAGAAGACAGTCTCCTCCTTGCTGCCTTTGGATCGAGATGTAGAAACCTTTACTCTTCCAGCATCAAAGCTGTCTGCACAATGCCATGCTTCCCACTGTGATGAAGGTAGACTAAACCTCTGAAACAATCAAACATTTGGCTTTATAAGAGTTGCCTTGGTCATAGTGTCTCTTTACAACAATAAAGCCCAAAATAAAACACCAGTTCATTCATGCAAGTATTTGGGAAGTATTAGAAGATATGGCCTTTTTAGATAGTGAGCTTTGAGATTTCTTTTCTTTTCTCTTCTCTTCTTTTCTTTTCTCTTCTTTTTCTTTTTCATTTATTTTTTGAGACTATATAACCCTGGATGTTTGGAAACCCCCTCTGTTGACTAGAGTGGCCTTGAAATCACAGAGATCTAAGTGCCTCTCCTTTCTTAGTGCTGGGCTTAAAGGCATGATCCACTACCTCCCAGCTCTGGCTTTGAGATCTCAGAAGCCATCCCATTCCCAGTTGGTTTTCTCCTTGCTCCATGGCTGTTGTCTCACTAGGCAAGCTCTCCGTTAAAGTCTTTCTTCTATAGGTTGCCTGGGCCATAGCATCTCTTCATAGCAATAGAAAAGTAACTGAGATGTGGTGGCAGGCACACAGAAGACATCTAGAGGGCCACTTGTCAGCAGGTGCCACTACAATGAACAAATACGTGAGATGGGAATGAAAGTTAAATGGAACCATTTGTGCACTGTGAAGAGAGGAGGAACTGGAGATGTGATGGCAATGAAGAACAGCCTGATGTGAGTATCCTATGATACCACCTGAGACCATGGTGATGTCCCTGCCCATGCTGCAACAGAGGGCCATGTCTGTGTCCATGACTCTGCAGCAGTTGGGGTCAATGTCACTATTCATGGTCCATTTTACCACTGAAGGCCATGCAGATGCCTCTGGTCTGGGCTGCTACCTGGGGTCATTTTGATATCTGAGATCTGTGCAGAACTGGGCCTTCCCCTCATCAGCTATGGCTTTCAGGAGAGCTGGCCCTGCCCCTCTTTTCCTGTGCAGTGGCACAGGGTGCAGGAGATATGTCTCTCCCCAGCTCCTCACTGCCTGTGGCAGACAGGCAAGCTGGCCCAAGGTCCCACTGGGCACTGTTGGGGAGAAGACTCCACTCCTTGCTGGGTGCATGATGTGAAATTCACAAAGAATCAGTAAAAGGAGGGTGGGGAGTAACCAAGACACCTGCCCCAATTTCCTCAAAGTCCATATCCTTGGTGGTTTTTAACTTAGCTCATAGAATTCTAGTACTTGGGAATTAAGAACAAGCAATTCCTGATGAAAAAGAGGGGAACAAAGAATAGAAATGGCTTCCCAAGGTGAAGTGAGTGATTGGCAGATGTAGAGTGCTTCATGGGGCTCAGAAACTCCCTGTGAAGTGGTGACTTCCTTTCAACAGAACTGTTAGGTGATCCCTTTCTTTCATTCTAAATTGCATGTGTGAATCTCACTTCCTGTTTCAAATCTCAGTCTGTGCCACAACTCAAGCCCAGAGGTGTGTCTTCACACTCCAGCATAGAAATAACTGCACAACACATCCAGGTATTTATTTTTGCCCTGTTCATTATGATATTAAGTAGCCAAGGTTGTTATTTTTAATAAGTTTGTTATTTTATTTTTTATTTAGTTACATAAGGCCAGTTTTATGTATGCATATACATAAAACTCTCTGTCTCTCTGTCTCTGTCTGTCTGTCTGTCTCCTCTCTCTCTCTCTCTCTCTCTCTCTCTCTCTCTCTCTCTNTCTCTCTCTCTCTCTCTCTCTCTCTCTCTCTCTCTCTCTCTCTCTGTGTGTGTGTGTGTATGAGTCTGTATGTATCAAGAGGTATAACCCTGTTGGTGGAAGAGGTGTATCATTAGGGTTGGGTTATGAGATTTCAAATGTCCAAGCTATTCTGTTAGCTTTTTCTGCCTGGTGCTTATGCATCAAGAAATGTGAACTCTCATCTATTTATGTAACTATAGCTTTGCTCCACCATTGTCTGAATTAGGGTTTTATTGCTGTGAAAAGACACCTTGACTATGGCAACTCTTATGAAAGACAGAATTTAATTAGGGCTGGCTTATAGTTTTAGAGGTTTAGTCCATTATTGTCAAGGCAAGAAGCATAGCAGCATGTAGGCAGATACAGTGCTGGAGAAGGAGCTGAGAGTTCTATATCTTGATCCAAAGGCAACCAGAAGGGGACTGACTCTTTCACACTGAGCAGAATGTGAGCACTAGGAGACCTCAAAGCCTGCCTACACAGGTACACACTTTCTTCAACAAGGCCACACCTCATAATAGTAGCACTTCCCATGGGCCAAACATATTCAAACCACCACAGCCATCATGGACTCTAACCTTATGAAACTATAAGTCCAATTTAACATTTTCTTTAATAACTTGCTTTGGTCATGGTGTTTTGTCACAGCAATGAAAAAGTAACTAAGACATCCCCATATCCCACTACCCTCTCCACTTTTTCCCTGTCCCTATGAACTCAGTGCAGCTGTGGTTGCCTACACAACGCTTGCAAATGACTGTGCCCATTGTCCTTCATCGTCCATGGGTGAAAGGTTTGTGGGCCCCACACTCCACTAAGAGACTACAAGTAGTTCAAGTATATTTTCTTCAGTGATGTAACCACTGATATGTTGCCCATGGTCTAGTAAATGATTGCCAATCCATCTTCATGAAAGCAGCCAGAATTAAACCCAGTGGGAGACAGAGAGACAGAGACAGAGACAGAGAGACAGAGAAAGGAGGAACATGGTAGAGGGATTTGTTGAGAAAAAGGGTTTCTGTGGAAGAGAGACTATGAAAGTTAAAATGGAGTAAAATGACCAAAGCTTCATTATATACATGAATGAAATTACCAAAAAATGTTAAAAATTAGACCCTTGATGCTGAGGTGAACCTTTGAAATGTCATAGTAGAGCCTGGAGAGGCAGAGCATTAGCTGCTCCTCTGAAGGACCTGGGTTTACTTTCCAGCACCCACATGATGGTTGTCAATCACCTTTAACTCTAGTTCCAGAGGACATGCCACCCTCTTCTGGCCCCACAGGCACCAAGTAAACACATGGTAGACATTCCTACATACATACATACATACATACATACATACATACATACATACATACAGGTAAAGCACATATAAGCACAGAGAAAAAACACTCCATACTAAGTTAAAGACACCAGACATGAATGTGGTGTCTGATCCCAATTATTTGAAGAGCACAAGTGAGCACACAGAGACAGTCACACAGTGTGGATCAGTGATAGGAGATGGGAGATGCTAGCTGTGCATAGAATTTTGGGTAGCTGTGGTAGGACTGGGGCAGAGACCGCAGCTGCCCTAAAGCATGTGTGCTAAATGCAATAGCTTCACATACTTGAAAATGGTTAATTTTCTGATGTGCTATTATTAGTTCAATTTTTTTTAAATCTCAGAAGTATGTGGTAATACCTGTAAGATGGCACTCGGGGGGCATGATAAGGCCAGAAACACACCCAGGGGCTCTGCTCAGCCTGAAGCTTCCCGATGACTGGTCCAGGATGGAGCCTTAAAACAGCACAAAAGCTTCAGAGTCTGCTATGCAAATGGATGGCTTTTTAGGAGGAATGAATATGAAGATGCTAATGCCTATGGAGGTGGCTAAGTGTCCAAAGTGATCCCCACACAAGCCCAAGGACAGAAGTTCAAATCCTCCAAAATGCCAGGTGGGCATGGTGACATGTCTGTAATTCCAGCTAGAACAGAGAAGACAGGGTATCCTCACAGCAAGCTGCCTAGTAAGACTAACTATATCTGAGAGTTCTGGGTTTTACTGAGAGACCCTGCCTCAATGAATACGATAGGAGAGTTGGTGGAGATGACGTCACCCTCAGGCCACCCATACACAGGAATGCACATACCCATGTGCACACACACACACATGCATGAACTCAAAAAATAGGAGAAACATTAATTAATTAATAAAATTTAGACACAGCACCTCATAATCAAGAATTTTTATTCATTCAGTAATGATAATCGCAATGGTTTAAATGTGTACCCCACTTGTGTGGTTAAAAACTAATCTTAAATATATTGTTTCTAGCTGATGGGACCTCCCAGTGGTGTTTATCTACTGTTAAGTCTCTGCTCATGAATGTATTGGTCCCATTTTTGCAGTCACAGCTCAAGAATACAAGACTGTATTCTTGAGGAGATGATGTGATGATCCTTCACTTCTTTCTCATTCTCTGTTGTTTTCCTACCTTCAGTGATTGAGTGATAAAGAAAGATGCACTTAGACCACATGTCTACCCCTAGACTTTGGACTTCCCAACCTATGTAACTAGAAAATCATTATTCCACAATAGCAGCAGAGAATGAAGTAAGATATAAATTTGATGTTTAACTCTGGCCATTCCCAGTTTGTGGGTTTTTGAAATTTGCCAATATCCTTTGATTTCTCCTCTAACCCTTGCTTTCACATGCTTTCTGCTTTCCTGGTGTTTCTGAATACCCTGGTTGGAATATGTCAGAACTCTCTAGAACAATGGTTCTTAACCTGTGGGTCATGACCTCTTTAGGAGTCAAATGGACCTTTCACAGGAGTCACTCACAACTAACTATCTGAGAACACAGATATTTACATTATCATTCATAACAGTAGCAAAATTAGTTATGAACTAGCAACAAAAATGATTTTATGGTTGGGGTCACCATAATATGAGGAATGTATTAAAGGGTGAGCCTTTCTCAGCATGAGGAAGGCTGGGAACCACTGCTCTAGAACATCTGCCTGTCTGCTTGGATGATGAGTTCAGGAACTCACAATTTAATAATGGCCACTAAGATGTTTGTGGTTCTTTTTTTTATTAAGCCATTTGTAAAGTGTGTGTGCATTTAATGTTTTTCTTGTTGCAAATGGTAACCAGTTCTCATAACTTCTGTCTGCCTTCCTCTCAGGTTCCAACCCAGTCTCTTCAAATGTCTCTCCCACTCCTTGTCCCTCAGTTCCCCCATTATTTGCTTAAATGTTCCCTTCCCAGTTATCCCAATACTAGCAAACTCCAAGCCATAACAACTGTTCTAGCCTATCTGCTCAGCTCAGCTCCTCCTGGCCCAACTGTCTCCTAACAATGTTTTCACTGATTGTCTTCTCTTTTCACTGTACTAGCCCCACCCCCAGACTCAATGTTTTCACTGATTGTCTTCTCTTCTCACTCTACTAGCCCCACCCCCAGACTCAACTGGCCTTCTTATATCCTATCCCATTTCCAGAAATCCAAGAGGCAACCAACACTGAAGGTCATAGAGTCAAGCAGATTAAATTGCTAAAAATTCTTAAAGGGCCAGTTGACTAGAACTGGGGATCCTTTAAAGGGCCAGGCACAGAAGATAAACCACACTGCAGCCATTTTGTAACAACTTGTGGTCTTGTTAGGAGTACTTTAGAAGGTGTATAAAGAAATATTTACACTCTGTGATGCCAACTCAACCAGGAAGGTACTCAGGAGGCCATTTAAAGACAAGCACACATTGCCTACAGAATTCTAATTCATCATAATTCTGCCTATTTCCTGCCTTCCTTGTTCAGTCTTGGACACCTCTTTCACTTCTGTCTGTCTACTTGTCTTTAAAGTGATCATGAAAACTCCAGCATAACATATCCAACAGACTAGATAAGGACCGTTAACAGAGACATATTAGATATATTTTAAAATGTGATTCATTGTAGATGAGACATTTGTATCAACCTTCCTACCCAAGGCTCAGGGAACCCTGAAGGAAAGATGGGGAAAGAATGTAAGAGCTAGAGAGTGGAGCGGCATGCCCTGGCATATCCTAAAGATTACAGAGCTGCATATGTAGCAGAAGATGGTCTAGTCAGTCATCACTGGGAAGAGAGGCCCCTTGGTCTTGCAAACTTTATATGCCCCGGTACAGGGGAAGGCCAGGGCCAAGAAGGGGGAGTGGGGTGAGTAGGGGAGTGGGGAGAGGGGAAGGGTATAGGGGACTTTGGGGATAGCATTTAAAATGTAAATGAAGTAAATACCTAATAAAAATTGAAAAAAAAGCAACTGTGTTGTGTGCCAAGGAACCAGTGCAGGGTGGCAAGTGAAGTTCATTTGTTGGCTTCACATCTTCCAGAGCAAGTACGAGCTTTATTGGGAGAGGGCCTTGAATAGGTAAAGATCAGGAGATATAGTTTAATTGTGTGGACTTAGTGTGTTTGGAGTTTGAACCACCATAGACACAAATAAAAATCAGAAGGAAGTAGTGCTGGAGGATTTATTTGAGCTCCTGAAAGAATAAATACACACAGAACATAAGCTCAAAGGTCAGAGTAGGGAAATGCATGACCTTTTTGGCACTTTGACAAATGCCAGGTGGAGAGGCCACATCAGAACTACAAGTTCGGGCAGTGTGCAAGTGGCCCTTGTACTGGCTGTATCCCTGTCACCTCCTCCTTTCCCAGCAAATAAATAGACTGGCCTCACTAGATGCCAGCTAGGCCTAGCAGAGGAGCCCTGCAAGACTCTCAGCTCGGAGGGAAACTTGGAGGCCTGAACTGCTGAGGGAAAGCTAAGATGGAGCTCATCCCCAACCTTTCTATAGAAACCTGGGTGCTGCTGGTTACCAGCCTGATGCTCTCCTACATGTAAGTAGCTGTCCAGGCCCTCCCCTGTCTGTAACTGGAAATGCATTCCCCCCTTTCTTTTTCTGTTGAAACATCCAAAGAGATAATGGAGGGGAAGCTTAAATCAACATCAGGTAGTTGATATCATTGGCCATCCTATTCAGTCCTACCCAGAACTCTAACCTTATGGGTTTTGACAAGACTTGCCCATATAATAATGCAGGTGGCTCTCAGTCTATACTTAGACTAACCAAAAATTGTGTGGCATTATAAACAATTGACTAGTGTGCTGGCTAATTTCTAACTACCAGCTTGGTAGACACAACCTAAAATTACCTAGAAAGTTTTGATTGAGAAATTGTCTAGGTTAGGTTGACCTATAGGCAACCCTGTGGAGGACTGTCTTGATTGGATGTAGGAAGACCCAGCTCATTGTGGGCAGCAGCATACCCTATGCAACTATAACACACACACACACACACACACACACACACACACACACACACACACACACACAACTGGATGGAAGCATAACACACACACATACACACACACACACATATAAGGATTTCTACCAATGACACACACACACACACACACACACACACACACACACACACACACACACACACACACAACTGGATGGAAGCAAACAAGCAGAGACCTGTCTGTTATCTCTGTGCTCTTCACTGTGACTGGCTATTTGAATTTCTGCCTTGACTTCTCAGATACAATGGACTGTTGTATGGAGTTGTTATGAGAATAAACCCTTCCCCTCTAAGTTGCTTCTTGTGGAACATTTTAGCACAACAACAGAAATAAGACTAGCACTTTAGCAACCATGACCTTTCCAAACTTTGAGAGACCTTATTGCCTGGTTGCTTAGATTTTTTTCCTCCTTTCCTCTCTTTTCTCTTTTGTCAGCATAAGTGATGAGTGTATGACTAGTTACCTGTGGATGTGTCTGTTTCTTGCTTCCATTTGTCACACCTTCTAATCTGATTTACACAAACCCCCACATGGTAACTGTTCTTTTTTCTACTCCATGACCAAAACCTACTGAGGAGGAGAGGGCTTTATTTCACCTTACAGCTTACAGTCCATCATGAAGGAGGCCAGGGCAGGAACTCAGGGCAGGAACCAAGGCATAAGGCTTGGAGGAACACTGCTTCCTTTCTTGCTCCCTATGGCTCACTTGGCCAGCTTTCTTATACCACCCAGCAGTAACAGCCTAGGCGTGAAACTGCCTGTAGTGGACTGGGCCCTCCTACATCAGTCACCATTCAAGAAAATACCCCACAGACTTGTCCACAAGCCAATTTGATAAAGATTTCCTCTCATTCTTTCAAGTATGATTGCCTCTTCCCAGGTGACTCTAGCTTGTGTCAAGTTGATTTAAAAAACACCCCAATAAACACAATACCCCAGCAATTATAGAAATGTTGACATCCATAACTCTCTTTTCTTTGACCATTATCCAGAATTCTATTATTTTCTAAAATCATGTTTCCACCTTGCAATATTGGAACCACTAAATACTAATTTTTTTTTAAAGCAAAAAGCAGTCTGGTGGTTTGAATATTCGTGGCCCAGACAAGTGGCACTATTAGGAAGTTGCTTCTTGTGGAATATTTTAGCACAGCAACATTAGCAACCATAGCCTTTCCAAGCTTTGAGAATCTTGAGAACAGCCTAGGCATTGTTGGAGCAAGTGTGTCATTGTGAGTGTGGGCTTTAAGACCCTCATCCTAGCTCCCTGGATACCAGTCTTCTAATCGCCTTCAGATGAAGATGTAGAACTCTCACCTCCTCCTTCACCATCCTGCCTGGATGCTGCTATGTTGATAATGCCTTGATGATAATGGACTGAACTTCTGAACCTGTAAGCCAACCCCAATTAAATGTTGTCCTAATAAGATTTGCCTTGGTAATGGTGTCATAGAATGGTTCACAGTAGTGAAACCCTAAGTCAAGCAGAAAGCACAATCTTGTAGGAGGAGTACCAGTTACTAGTCAGGCCTTTTTGAGGTATTCCTTGGTGATCCTTTAGTGCATGTCCCTTTATGCAAATTCTTGGCTATATTTGATAATGTTTATGAGTTTCACTTGATTTGTAGCAAATGTTTAGAAACTGCATCGAGTTAAAGATTCACCATTAACAAAGAGAGAATGGACTAGAGAAATGGCTCAGCAGTTAAAAACATTGTACTTACAGAAAAATCAGGGTTTAATTCCCAGTTCGACATGGTGGCTATAACCATCTATAACTGCAGTTCTAAGAGCTCCAGGACTCTATTCTGCCCTCTGTGGTCACTGAATATATGTAGTAAACAAACACACATGCAGGCAAAATACTCATGTATGTAAAATAATTAAAATTTAATTTTAAAAAATACGAGAGGTAAAAGGTATTAATTTGTATATCTGAAACATGTATCGTTTCATATTTTATGCCATATACTTAATCTGTAATTAATAGGAAGAACCTGACCTTCTAAAGTTCCTTTGTTTTGCAAATCAAAAGATTGTTGGTCAGATCAAACCTTTGTACAAAATAAGCATTTCTGCTATAATTTCTAAGTTTGCTGTGATCAGACCTCCCTTGTGTGAAAGCTTACAGTAATCTGCAGAATCCCATCTATCAGTCTTTCTTCTTCTCCTGCATCTGCTATGTGTCAGTCACCCTGGAGTCAGGAAGTCTGTAGCATCATGAGAAGTTAGGATGTGTTACATCATCAGTGATAGCAGCCTGGCCCCATGGAGCACTCTGTACACACTGAGTTGCCATATACAGGCAATAATCTTCCTCATTTATGACTGTCTTAGTTGGGGTTTCTATTGCTATGAAAGGACACTATGAACATGTCAACTCTTAACAAAACGTTTAATTGGGGCTGGCTTACAGTTTCAGAGGTTTAGTTCATTATCATCATGGTGTTGGAGAAGTAGTTGAGAGGTCTACATTTGGATCAGCAGGAAGAGAGTGTCACTGGGCCTGGCTTGAGTATCTGAAATTTCAAAGCCCACTCCCAGTGACATACTTCTTTCAACAAGGCTATACCTCTTAATAGTGCATTCCTTGTGGGTCTATGAGGCACATTTCCATTCAAACCACTACATTCCACTCCCTGGCTCCCATAGGTTTGTAGCCATAACAGTCAAACTTTGAAATTTCCCATAGTCTATTAAGTATCAGCACTGTTTAAAAGTCCAAAGTTCCAAGTCTCTTCTGAGACTCATGCAATCTCTTAACTTTAATCCTCTGTAAAATCAAAATGGAAAAGCAGATTACAAATTTCTAAAATATAATGGCACAGGATATATATTACCATTCCAAAGGGAAGGGAAGGAAACATAATGAGGGATTACTGGACCAAAACAAGACCAAAAACCAGTTGTGAAAACTCCAATCTCTGCATCTCAATGTCTGATGTCAAAAGACTTCAGATCTCCAACTCCTTTCAGCTTTGTTTACTGCAACACACTCTTCTTTCTTGAGGTTATTCTGTTCCCTTTTAGCAGCTTTTCTGGGCAGATGTTCCACAGCTGTGGCATCTTCAACATCCTAGGTTCTCCCAGGCAGTCCAGGCTTCACAAACCTCACAACTCCATACAGTGGTCTCTCTAGGACTCCAAGCAGGGATATCCATGACAGCAGATTCCCTTTGTCATGGAGGGAGATTCCATAACCCCTTTCTTCTACCCTTAATGCTAAAGCCAGAACAATGTGGCTGAAGCTGCCAAGTTCTGCTGCTTGCTGGAGTTGGAACATGCCTTCTTTCTTATTATGTGACATCTTCACCAGCTTTCTGTTCCCTATGGTTTGCTTCATTGCCTAAGCTTGGCTGTCCTGGAACTCTCTCTGTAGACCAAGCAGGCCTCACACTCAGAGATCCACCTGCCTCTGCCTCCTGAGTTCTGTAATTAGAGATGTTTTCTTTAATTCCTTCTCACAAGTTGGAAGCCTAGTTGGGTGAGGTCTTGCAGTGAAGTCACCACTCCCTTTATTCCACTTAGCATAAGGGTCTCCATTAATCTGTTTATAGTTGCTCATGCCCTTTTTCCTTAAATTGTCCATTTGTAGTCTCACTTGCTCACTCTGCTCCTTTTCATAAATCTGCATAAGTGTGGCCACAACCAACCAAACAATTTTCAATACTATGATGTCTGGAAATCTCCTCGGCCAATGCTGTTAATCTATCTCTTGGATTTAGCCTTGGATAATTTTTTTTCTGGATAAGGGCAGCATGCAGCCACATTCCTTGCTAAACTATTACAAAAACAGCCTCTAGGCCACATACTAACATTCTTTTCCTTAGAAACATATTGAGTCAGACCTTCATAGTTCAAATTACCCCAGTACCACTGCCTTCTATATTCATACTAGGATGGCTCATTAAGGCCCACTTAAAGCATTCAGCTATTTTTCTTATCCAGAGTCCTAAAGTCAACATTCAAGAGCATGGCTTGCCCTATTATAGCAATATCCCAGTCTGTGGTACAAATTTATGCCATAGTTGGGGTTTCTTTTGCTGTGAAGGGACGTCATGGCCCTGGCAACTTCTAATAAAGAAAACATTTAATTTAAGCTGGCTTACAATTTCAGGGGTTTTAGTCCATTTTCTTCTTTGTGGGAAGCATAGGCAGACATGGTACTGGAGAAGGAGCGGAGAGTTCTACATGTGGATCAACAGGCAGAAGGAGAGTGTGTAGCTAGGCTTGGTTTGAGCAGTTAAAACTCAAATCTTGCCCAGAGTGACATACTTCTTCCAACATGGCCACACATCTAATAGTGACGCTTCATATGGGCCTATGACGTGCCATTTTCATTCAAACCACGACACTGACCATCATGATATAGAAAATTCTGTCTGACATCATGGCTCTTGGATGATTATCACCAATTGGATGTCCAAATTGACCCATGAGAGGAATGGCCTTTAAACAATGCCTTGGTCACTAAGGGAACATACTGGAAAATAGCCTTCTCCATAGCTTAAGTTAATCAGATTGCAAGTCAGAGAATCTTGGGAGTCCCTGAAATTTCTCTGAAGCCAGTGTCAATCATGAACTCTAGTATCATTATATGGACATAAGAGCTCCATGACTGGTTCCAGGTCTTTCTAAAAAGGCAACTTTCAGAACAGTGAGAGCCTCTAACAAACTTCTGGCTTAGAGAAAAGCAAAGGCATAAGTCTCTGACCAGTCTGGAAGAACAATACCATATGGTTTCCATGGCCCTGTGGCATTAAGTCCATTCAGTTATGCAAATAAAAATACCCCTTTTATCTAATGAGAGTCATTGCTTCAGGAAATTTTCTAAATGGACAAGAGCAAATGGAACACCCTGGGGAGCCTTGAGCCTGAATCCCTGAAACTCTAAAATCCAAATCTGGGCGGGACTTTTCATCAATGATGTTCTGGTGGACTGGAAGTACAGTAGCTTCCACTATCTCTATCCCATCATTTTGATGGGAAGGACATTGGAGAGGAGTGTAATTGGAATTGTAGCTGGATTTTTACTCTTATTTGCCATTTAGATGTTACATTTTGGGTTTGACTCTTGCAGTTCCTGAGTCATGACTGACACATGTCTGTATGTATAAATTTGTATTTCTCTGTGACTTTACAGATATGGGACCTATTCTCATGGCTTGTTTAAGAAACTAGGAATTCCTGGACCAAAACCTGTACCTTTATTTGGCACCATTTTTAACTACGCTGATGTGAGTAGTGTTTAAGCTCTTTCATTTCTATTTTTATTGATTGATTTCTTGAGATTGTTTTTCTCTGTATATCTGTAGCTGTCCTGGAACTCACTCTGGAGACCAGGTTGCCCTGGAACTCAGAGATCCACCTGCTTCTGCTTCCCAAGTGCTGGGATTAAAGGCTTCCCAAGTGCTGGGATTAAGGCTGGTGCTATCACTACCTGCCTGTTCTTTCATTTTCTAGAATTGCAATTTCTTTTACAATTAGATTTATCTGGTTTTATTTAGGGCTATGAGTATTGGTCTCCACTTATGTCTATGCACCACATGTGAGCCTGGTGCCTGTAGAGGTCAGAAGATGATGTCAGATCCCTGGAACTAGAGTTACAGATAGCTGTAGATTGCCATGTTGGAGTTGAGGGCTGGACTTGTTTCCTCTGCTATTGCAGACACTACTCTTAATTGCATAACTGTCTCTCCAACCTCAAAGTTTTGAGTGGGACTATTGTGTGTGTGACAGTGTCTCACTATATAGCCATATTGACTTGGAACTGTACATGTAGGTCACACTGGCTTTAAACTCTTAAAAGATAAACCTCCCCCTGCCTCCTGAGTGCTGGGATTAAAGCATGTACCTCCTAGGGCCCTGGGATGGTGGCACATGCCTTTAATTCCAGTTCTCTATAGGCAGAGGCAGGCAGATCTCTGTGAGTTAGAGGCCAACATGATCTACTTAATGAGTCCAGGACAGCCAGAGCTACACAGAGAAACCAAAACAGAAACAACAACAAAAATCAGGAGGAGGTTCTGTGGTGTCAGAAGTCAGAAACAGTGTGTCCAACTAGAATGCTTTAGATGCCTTTAGATATCGCTAATAAGAACTGGCCTCTGCTCTACCTAACAGCTGTTTCAGAAAAATACAGACACCCACAGCCAAACAGTGGATGGAGCTTGGGGACTCTTATGAAAGAATAGGAGGAAGGATTGTAGGCCCTGAAGGAGATAGGAACTACACAGGAAGACCAACAGAGTCAACTAACCTGGACCCTTGGGTCTTTCAGAGTCTGAACCACCAACCAAGGAACATACACAGGCTGGACCTAGGCCTCCCCACATATATGTAGCAGAAGTGCAGCTTGATCTTCATGTGGATCACAAACAACCGAAATGGGAGGGCTATCCCAAAAGTTGTTGCTTGTTTGTGGGATATGGTCTTCTACTTGGGCTGCCTTGTCTGACCTCAGTGGGAGAGGAAGCCCCTAGCCTCATAGAGACTTGAAGTGCCAAGGTGGGGAGATACCCAGGAAGACCCCCACCCACTCAGAGGGGAAGGAGAGAGTGGGGGGAGGATTGTGGGAGGAGGTGACTGGCAGGGGATCAGTGAGTATGATATAATGTAAGTTAAATTTTTTTAAATGAACCCTAACCCTAACCCTAACCCTAACCCTAACCCTAACCCTAACCCTAACCCTAAAATAAAATAAAGAACTTGCCAGTGCTTGCTAGTGAGACAAGAAGTCCAGTTTTGTGAGCCTAGTCATTTGTGCTCTAGTTAGGAAGCAGTCAGCATGTAACAGAAAAATAACAAGTTTCATTTTCTTTGTCTTCTCAGGGCTTGTGGAAATTTGACGAGGATTGCTATAAAAAGTATGGAAAAACATGGGGGTGAGTCTTCTGGAAAGTTCCAATCCACGTAATAATTAGGGTAATGCACTTCCCTGCATGAGGACAGTATGAGCACACTGTTCTTGGAGTGAAGCCTTTTGATGTGGTACATATCACAGGCAGCAAGTTGAACAGTATGAGTTCAATTGACAGTGTTGCCTGCCATGGCACCCTCTGGGATTTGGTATCCCCCAAACCCAAGGCTTACCACCTCTCCCTTTTAATACATTAAGGTTATGTTCAGAACCTCTAAGCACATGTTCAAAAACATGGGAAGTCCTTACAACTCCGTGCACGCAGTCATAGTTGATGTGAGTTTCTCTGGAGTCATCTGCCGCCTCTGGCTCTTACAGTCATTCCACCCCATCTGGATCATCTTCCAGAATGATCCCTGAGCCTTGGAAGGGGAAGGGGAGCTGGAGAGTTTTATGCCAACTTGACACAAGCTGACGTCATCTGAGAGGATTGAGAAAATGCCTCCATAAGATTGGGCTGCAGCCAAGCCTGCAGGATATTTTCTTAATTAGTGATTGGTGGGGATGGCCCAGCCCATGGTGGGTGGTGCCATCCCAGGACTGGTACTCCTGAGTTCTATAAAAAAGTAGGCTGATCAAGTAGCACTCTTCCATGGCCTCTGCATCAGCTCCTGCCTCCAGGTTCCTGTCCTGTTTGAGTTCCTGTCCTGACTTCCTTCAATAATGAACACAGATATGGAAGTGGAAGAGGAATACACCCTTTCCTCCCCCAACTTGCCTTCTGGTCATTACAGCAATAGAATCTCTGACTAAAACAGGGTATGACAGCAATGTTCCATATAAGAGGAACACTCCACAGTCTCTTACTCTCCACATGTTGAGCAGTTGTGGATCTCTGTGCTAGTCACCATGTTCTGTTAAAACAGCACTCCTCAACCTGCATGTCATAACTATGAGAAAACACAGATTTTCTGATGATCTTAGGAACCCCCAACCATAAATTTACTTTTGGTGCTATTTCATAACTGTAAGTTTGCTACTGAAGGGTGTCAAAGTTCATAAGACCATCAGAAATATGTGTTCTCTGATGGTTGCAATCCACAAGTTGAGAACTGCTGTGCTAAAAGAAGCTTCTCTGTTAAGAGTTGAGAGCTGTGCTAATATTTTTGTTATGTCCATGTAGTGTTACATTATCCTTCAGTGTCTATGACCTCCCTAGCTACACAAGATCAAGCCATACAAAATTCCAGCATGGAGTGTGGATATGGTCAGAAAGTCCCACACTTAGCTGAGAAGTTGGCAAATCACAGCTTGATAGGAGGACAAGATTTCTTTAGGGATGGGCCCCCCAAACAGCTATCTCATGCTGCAGTAGATGGCCCTACACGCATGGACATACTGTCAGAAATAAGCAGGGTTTATAAAAAGAGAGAGAACACATGAAGTTGGAGGGAAATGGTGATGGTGGGAACTGGAGGGGAGGAAATGGGAGTTGCCTTCATTAGGCATCAATGGATCCTCAGCAAAGGATGGGACTTCCTGCCCACACCCCTCTCGATGCTGGGATTTTTGTCTATCTTGAGCTTGTGAAGGTCTTGTGTATGCTGACAATCATGGTGGATCCATTTGTACAACTACCCCATTGTGTCCAGACCAGTTTCCTGGGCATTCTCTGTGTCAAGCTCTTAGAATCCTTTTCCCCACTTCTGCAAGGATCCGAGTGTTGGGAGGATAATCTGCTACTATCATTCTGCTAAATGGACACAGTATTGAAAGGACTCCAAACAACTTGTTATTAGACCCATGGAGTAGCTCACCTCTTGGTCTCATCAGCAAAGCTCCTTTCTTCAGTAGATCATGATTATGATGGAGATCTTCAACTGGCTAATGTATAGACCCTGAGAGATTGTAGATAGCTCAGTCCTGAATGAGACATCTATGTAGGAAAGTTTCTTTTTGTCCACTAGTTAAATTTAAGATAAGAACTTTGCTAGAAGTATATATGAGTATTTCCTGCCCATCTAATTCTGCTGACACTGAAGAAGAAATGCAGGGAACTATTCAGCCATGGTTTATTTCTCCAGGGTTAAGTCTTCAGTGGTTCTGTGGAGTGGCTGAGTCAAGGGTGTCATCCTTTGCTGTCAGTACAGATGGTGTTTTTGGAGACTTGGAGGAGGTGTCCCCCATAGTATTGTGAGTCGCAAGAAAGTGGGAGGAGGCTATGCCCCTTCGTCTCTTCTCATCCACCTTCAGAAACCACAGGCCTGGATACAGGGATTGCTGAGGTGACACAGTCCTTAGAGACCTTGTGACCAATGCCAGACATTTGTTGTATTGCCCTTTAGTGTCCCCTAAGTAAATGCTTCTGCAACATCATTAGAGACACTCAATAGTTTGTCTCTAACTTTCCTCTGATACATAGTGTTTTGACCTTTAGGTCATTTAGTCATTTTCTCTAATTTTTTATATATCTGAAAATCTAACCCAGTGCCACACACTTGACAGAAAAGGGCTCTACCACTGAGCCACACCTCTAACCCAGATACTGAAATATTTAAACACTCAAGAATGGTATTGGCAATAACCAGAATGTCTTCAAAGGGGTATCCTAATTGCCTCTTTCCTGCTTCAGCCATATAAGTCTTCATTTCATGAGACTCTAATGGCTTCTATAGTCAGAGCTTGAACTAGCAGTTCATGTTATGGTGCTTTGTAAAACTAAGGATATGTACTGTGCATCAGGGATTGAGACTGAAATCCTGTGTGTGACTCCAGCTGTAGTGCCTGACTTCTGAGATTCAGTTCATTCTGTTTTCCCCTTAGGTTTTATGAGGGCCCAATGCCTATATTGGCTATCATGGATCCAGAGATCATCAAAATTGTGCTGGTGAAAGAATGTTACTCAGTCTTCACAAACCGTCGGGTAGGCATCACCTTTTTAGAAATATAAACCTTTAGTATTATTTTAGTCGGTGTTCTATTGCTGTGAAGAGATACCATGATCACATCAGGACTGGCTTATAGTTTCAGAGGTTTAGCCCATTATCATCATGGGGAAAGCATAGTGACATGCAGGCAAACATGGTGCTGAAGAGGTAGCTGAGGGTTCTACATCAAGATCAGCAGGCAGCAGGAAGAGAGAAACATTGGACCTGACTTGGGCTTCATCGCCCAGTGACACACTTCCTCTAACAAGGCCACACTTCCTAATCCGTGTCAAGTAGTACCACTCCCTAATGACCATGCATTCAAATATATGAGCCTGTGTGGTTCATTTCTATTCGAACCACTACAACAATCAATAAAATTTAAAATTTTAAGATAATTATATAATAATGGTAAAGAGACATCATATATATGATGTCTTATAAATATAATATAATATAATATAATATAATATAATATAAACATAATGCAATTCTGCTTTTTCTACTTTCATTTCTGTTGCACTTAAAAAAAAAACAACCTGGGAGCTAGAGAGACGGCTCAGTGGTTAAGAACACTGACTACTTTTCTAGAGGTCCTGAGTTCTCTTCCTAGCAACTGCATGGTGGCTCACAACCATTTGTAATGGGATTCGATGTCCTCTTCTGGTGTGACTGAAGCCAGCCACAGTGAATTCATAATCAATAAATAAATAAAAATTCTTAAAAAAGAAATAAATAAAGGAAGGAAGGAAGGAAGGAAGGAAAGAAGGAAGGAAGGAAAGAAGGAAGGAAGGAAGGAAGGAAGGAA
>NC_034612.1:36110285-36143905 GCF_900095145.1 Mus pahari
AAAGAAATGGAAGGAGAGAAGAAGGGAAGGAAAGAAGGAAGGAAGGAAAGAAGGAAGGAAGGAAGGAAGGAAGGAAGGAAGGAAGGAAGGAAGGAAGGAAGGAAGGAAGAACAGTGACTAAAAACAATTTAGCAGAGGAAAGGGTTCAGTGACTGACATTTCCAAGCCACACTTCTTTACTGAATGAAGTCAAGACATGAGCTCAAACAGGAGCTTGAAGCAAAAAAATTCATGAAGAACAGCTGCCTACTGGTTTGTTCAGACTCATACTTAGCTGGCTTCCTTATAAAGCACAGGACCTAGGGATAGTACTGCCCTAAGTAGACTGGGCCTTCCTGCATCAGTTAGTAATCAAGACAATCCCCACACAGACATGCCCACAGGCCAATCTGAGGAGGGCAACTCCTTATTCAAGGCTCTCCTCTTAGACGACTGACTCCAGGATGTGTCAAGTTGACGAAGTTAACTACGGCGGCACAACTGATACACAAAAGAGGTTGACATTGATACTGTCCACAGCTTATTAACATTTCTCTGATTTGTGTTTGTATATGTGAATCTCTCTGCTGATTGTCATATTTTCTAAATCTAAATGTGACATCAATGCAGTCAATGCACAGGACTATCCCTTCTTCACCATGGAGCTTTTTCTTGCACATATCTTCTAGTGGCCATGTGTGGCCTGTTTTTGTTCCTCACAGGTTCTGATTCAGTTTTCTTTTTATACATGTACTTTTGGGGTCAAGTCTGATTATATTTTGTTCAGTACTATTCTTTGAATAGGGTTTTATGTGACCCTACCTCAACCTTCAACTTCTCAAGTGCAGGGATTCCCAGTATGTGCCACCCCACTTGATTTATGCAGTGCGGAGGATCAAGCCAAATGCTTCATGTATGCCAGACAAGCACTCTGCCAACTGGGTTACATCCTCAGCCATGCCTAGCACTCTTCTATTTTTAAACAAAATATGCACATAGTTTTGTACTTTACATTAACATTTATGATTTATTTGTACTTCAGGCTATAAAGTATGAGACTCAGGTAGAGACTCATGTTGCACCACCCGTATCCAGTTCTTTGTGTATCATTTAGGGAAAACTGTTCCCTCTATAGCATTCTTGTAGCATTATCAAAATCTGTTAAGAGGCTGAAGAGATAGCTTCGTGGTTACGAGCACTGGATTATCTTCCTAAGGACCCACGTTCAATTCCCAGAACCCACAGGACAATTTACAACTCTCTGCAACTCCAGATCCAGGGATCCAGTGCCCTCTTCTGACCTCTGAGAGCACTGTAAATATGTGGTGCATAGACACACATGTAGGAACACACACACACACAACATAGATAAATCTAATTGTTTTTGCTTATTGACCTATTTGTATGAAATCTTCTCACCTTAAGTGAACCAGCACAAACCGGATGCTCATTTTTTTCTTCTATTGATCACAATTTCTTTTTGTCTTCTAGGGTCACATCTTATTGATAACTGTTTCTGTACAACAAGTAAATTCATTCTACCCACTTTTTTATAGAATTAATTGAAATATTCTTGACCCTTTATCTTTCTAGCAAAAATCATAACAAGCTTGTCTACACTGATAATGATCTCAGTTCGATGAAAATTTGAAACTCGACCATGAATAAAAACATTTTCTGTGTTGGATCATCTAACCCATGACTATTGTTCTACATGCTATATATTTGATTGCCACATGGAAATTTTATAGGTTTCAGCCGTAAATGTTGTACAAGTCTTGTTAAGCTTATATCTTAAGTGTAAATGATGTAACATATAAGATTTCTGGACATGTTTGAATATTGTGTAATATTTTTGAAAATTTCTAATATAATTGATGTTAAATACAAACAATTGATTTTGAATTGCTGCTATATCATGGAACAATTTCCAAACTCACTTATTATTCCTATAAATTATTTGTGTGTGTTATCTGATGTGTTATGCACAGACATTATGTGGCCTGAAAATGAGAATATTTTGATTATTGATTTCTAATCTGTGATGCTTTGTATTTTGTTTTCATGCCTTATTGTACCAGCTGGCAGTTCTAGAATGAGACTGAATGACAGTGGCAAGAGCATACTTTTAAAATTGCCACAAATCAGCAAATGAAACATTCAGACTTTCACCACTAATTATGAAGTTGACTGAAGGATACTGTATGTACATATATCCACATATGTGTAAATAGATAGACAGATGTAGACATTCCATTGATGCAATGGCCATTGATACACATGAAGGAAAAAATTCCTAGCAGAGAAATAGAATTACCTTTTCTTTTTCAAAATATCTTCAAATATCAAGTAAATATTTTATAGCAGCTGCTGTTTTTTAAAAGCTCCCCCTCAAAGCATCATCCCTATTCTTCAATTCCTCATCCTGTTTACACTAGTAATACTTTGCCAAGGCCAGTTGCTGTCTGCTACTAATCCATTATTTTTTATCTGCACAGATTTGAAAGACATTGTAGGGCTGTCCTATTTGTTCTCATGGATTCTGCAAGGGTGATTTTCATTTAAAATGAGATGGTCATAGAAAAATGTGAAGCTGTTCCAGATGGATAGATATCACCTTCATTTATAGGGATTAGAAAATTTCAGTAGAAGATTGTTGAACATCTAGTAAGACCCAGACAATTATAGTTATATTTGTTAAACAAATGATGCTGGTTTAATATACTTTGTAAAATTGTGAAGATTATCATAATTTTAATATGATAACCTTTCTTTCCATTTGAACCATAGCCTATTGGGCCAGTGGGATTTATGAAAAAGGCCATTACCATATCTGAGGATGAAGAATGGAAGAGACTTCGAACGCTCCTGTCTCCAACCTTCACCAGTGGCAAACTCAAGGAGGTGATTATGGAGAGTGTTTACTTAAGGAACAATTCCAGAGACAGGTAGAAAACAAGCCCATAGTCCCTTTCCAAGGGTTGGTCATCTGAGGTGATTATGGAGAGGGTTTTTACTTAAGTAACAAACTGAGATAGGTAGAAAACAAGCCTATTGTCCCTTTCCAAAGATTGATCCTTTGAGTTACAATTCTTATAAGGTGGTCTTTTGTCTTCATACCAAGAGGACTCATCATAAAAACAACTGCAACTCATTGCCTCATGACTGTGATGATATGTCTTTCTGGGACCTGAGTTTCTACATTTAGCTAAAGAATAGAGGAATTTTTATCCAGTAACATGGCTGCTCTGGCAAGGGATCACATCCAAAGACCTTCTAGGTATATGTGATCTAGTTTCAGTGCAGACATGCTTTGAATTGCTATATGTTCTGGCTGTAATATAGATATGGCCTTCATATACACCTTTTATCCATAACAAAGGAGGTAAGGTTAGTTTGTAGAAGGAATCAGCTATGTTTGAAAGTGACCTCTAATTGAGGGACAGGGGCAGACAAAGTGATGAACAGAGAACGATTTAACAGCATGAGTCAGAGATAGGATACACCCAACTCGAACAAGAACAGACAGGAAAGAGAGTGTTGCGGTAATTCTCCAATGCCAATAAATCCATGCAAAGAAAAGACAGCTCAGTTATAATATTTATAAACTGCACACCTGTATTGGGCAGATATACCACTACACTACTCCCAGCTATGAAATACTTTTCTGCTTGCTGTTCCTCCAAGCCATGTGCTTTCATTTTCCTTCCACCTCCTCTTCCTCTGTCTTCCTCTCTCTCCTTTGTCTCCTCATCAGCCTTCCTTCTTTCTCTCCCTGTCCAAAACTTTCAGTCCCACCTTTTCCTTCTTCTGCCCAATCACAGGCTCTTGCCTTTATTTAATCAGTTAAGGTTGGGAGGTTCACATGAAATCACCTGAGTTCATGATCCACTCCTTGTCTGAGGCAGCACCTCTTGAGAAAGTGGAATTAACATCAAAGCACAAACAGCACTAGGTCAATCCACAACAAGAGAGGCTACTTAAGAGCAGCATGGGGGCCGGGCATGGTGGCACACGCCTTTAATCCCAGCACTTGGGAGGCAGAGGCAGGCGGATTTCTGAGTTCAAGGCCAGCCTGGTCTACAAAGTGAGTTCCAGGACAGCCAGGGCTATACAGAGAAACCCTATCTCAAAAAAAGAGAAGCATGGGGAAAGAGAACAGACTAGACACAGGTGGTGGTGGTTGTGGTGGTGCTGGTGGTGGTGGTTGTGGTGGTGCTGGTGGTGGTGGTGCTGGTGGTGGTGGTGGTAGTGGTGCTGGTGGTGTGTGTGTGTGTGTGTGTGTGTGTGTGTGTGTGTGTTAGTTTTACAGAGGCAGGTGGCAGACAGAACAAGCTTGACACAGGTGAGGACAGAACTATCCAGAGAATGAGAAAGATCCAGAAGATTAGGGTGTATTGCCAAAATTAGTATAAGAACAACCAGAGCAATTTAGGCAGAACCCAAGAGAAGGTAGATTGATTCAGTCAGCTGAGAAGATGAGTTTGTACATACGGTAGAAGCATCTATGACTAGGCCTAGAGATAGTTAAAACAGAGAAGGAAACAGTCTGACTTCAGCCCAAGCCATGTTTTGTACATCTTGGATACAGCTCTCATCTCATCCCTTCATCTGAGGAAATAAAACTGACATTTACACTACAGGTGTTGTGGTTTGTGTTTAGATGTTTCCCATCATGAGACAGTATGGAGATATATTGGTGAGAAACTTGAGACGAGAAGAAGAGAAAGGGTTGCCCATCAACATGAAAGAGTAAGTAAGTGGTGGTGCAGCTGATGGGACTGTAAGTACCTCAGTGTCCCCTCAACCCTAGGAAGAAGACATCTGCAAACTGATACCAGGTGAAGGCTGAGGTGTGAGCGTGATAGGAGCCTGGACACCACTGATGATCTTGTAGTTCTGACTCTGTGTCTCCCTGCCTGGGTAGCTGAGAAATATGAGCTGTCTCAGATGCAAATGTTGATTCCCATGTCTCTCTCCACTCAGCATCTTTGGAGCTTATAGTATGGATGTGATCACTGGCACATCATTTGGAGTGAACGTCGATTCCCTCAATAATCCACAGGATCCCTTTGTGCAGAAAGCCAAGAAGATCTTAAAATTTAAAATTTTTGATCCATTTTTTCTGTCTATAAGTATGTATACTATTTCATGTCTATTTATATCCTTCCCCTCTACACGACAGTTAAAATGACATCATTATTAAGAGATAGTTCACATGTAAAACTAAGTACATAAAATGCACAAGTCAATTGTGGTTCACCAGAGGTCCATACATCCATCATCATTGTCCACCAGAAAATGTGTTCTCCAAGAAAACCATTTCATTCTCATCTCCCTTTCCTCCTCACCATAAGAAAATGCCCAGCTCCCTATCTGCTCCTGTAGATCTGCCTATTCTGGGCATAGCATCAAAATACAATACAAATATTTTACAAAGTATAAGAAATTGGCAACAATTTTCCTTCATTTACCATCATATATTCAACAGAGTCATTTGCTGAAGTTCCCATGTTCTGTAGACAGAGTATATTCCATACCATCTGATGTTCATTCAATTTATTTCCAGGTTTGGGATGTTGTGAATAATGCTGTCATGGACACTAATGTCCAAGATTAGGACTCAACATTAGTTTTCATGTTTTCTGGGTGGGCAATTGGTGCGGAATTAGTGAATTATTATAAAAGTTTTCTGTGTTTGATATGTTGGGCAACTGAAAAGTTGCTCCGACAACAGCTGCAGCATTCAATTGTGCTGCCATTAGTTTTCAAGGACTCCATTTTTCTCTATATCCCATCTGAAACTTGATTTTTCTTCAGTACATTTTAAATTATTACCACCTTAGAGCACATTTTGGAGTCCAACATTATGGGGAATTATTAATATTTTTTATTTTTAAAAATGTTATACATGAATTCTATATTTGCATTGTTTCCATCCCTCCTTTCCCCCTCTAATGTCTTTCATGTCCCTAACTCCTTCTCAAATTCATGGCTCTTTTTCTTTAAGTATAATAGTTGCATATATGTATGTCTATGAGTGTATATATATATATATATATATATATATATATATATATATATATGCATTTATATGCACGTATATGCACATATATGTATATTTATGTACATACACACATGTCTATATCGTACCAAGCCCATTTAGTGTTGCTCTTATGTACATATGATTATGGCCAAGTCCTTGGGATTTGATAGCTTACTAGGGCCTCATCCTTGGAGAAAAGTTATGATTTCTCTCAATAGCCACTAATTTCCTGTGGCTTTTAATCTAGAGGTAAGAGTCTGAAAATTACCCTTCCATAATGGCATGTCAGCTTGTGTTATCATTACACAGGTCTTGTCTGGACAACAATATCTTTGAGATTTTATGGATCTAGCTTTCCTGTCATGTCTAGAAGATACAATCTCATGGCAGGCTTTCTCCTTTTCTTGCCTTGACAACCTTTCTACCCCCACATCTATGATTTTCCCTAAGCCTTGGGTATAGGGCTTGCACTGTAGACATATCAGTTGATGCTGGGCAATCCATTGTCACTCATTCTCTGCATTATTTATTTTTTCTCTGTAGTTCTGTTTCCATTTCTTACTCCAATATATGAGATGTTAAATCTTTCCATTTTTCCAAGACAGTCAATGAACTTTTTCAAAAAATTTGTAAAAAAGATTAAGAAAGAACGCCTTGCTTCAAACCAGAAGGTAAATGGGACACTACTCTCATGATGCTCAGGGCTTGGCCATGATGCTCAGGTTTTGGTCATGATGGTTAGAGTTTTGTTGGGAACTAAAAAGGGGGGCCCTGGGGAAAAGGGGGAAAGGGGGAAGCTCATGTCCCACCAGAGTTCCACCTATGCTCTGGACAGACAGGCATGGGAAGGCTGCCAGACTCTTTCCACTCAGCCCCGGGTGGGCATCCAAGCCTCAGACCCACTCTTCAGGGGGTGGCCAAGAGGCGGCCCGACCTGGGAGCCCTGGAGCTACTTTTCTAAAGCCCTGGGCTTATAGGAGAGAGGGAAGAGGGATGAGAGGTTCCCACACCAGGGAGAGTGAGCACAGCAGATCTTGACTGGAGCATAGGAACTCCTTCCATCAGGATATTAGAAACGGCTCATTAGGAGAAAGCCTATCCCATCCTCCAAGCACAGTGGGCCTTGATGAGCAGAGACATCCTATGGTTTTAGAACTTTATTATAGAAAGGCAGGGGGAAGGAGAGAAGGTAGAAAAAGAGAGAGAGAGGAAAGGCTAGAGAGATAGAGAGAGTAAGAGGGAGAGAGGAGAGAGGAGAGAAGAGAGGGATGAGATAAGTGAGAGGTAAGAGAACAAAAGAGTGAGAGAAGTGAGAGAGGAGAGAAGACAAAGAGAAGTGAGAGGGTGAGAATGAGGAGTAAGAGAGAGATGAGTAAGAGAGTGAGTTGGGGCTGAACAGCCCTTCTTATAGTCTTTACTGTTGCTAGGTAACTGGGGAGGAGTTTAGCCTGAAGGTGAGAAGCTTGGGCCATTGCCTACGTGACTTCTAGCCATGCTTATCTTGTGGGGGCTGTGGGGGGCGGTAATTTAGGCAGGAGCCAGAGTTCCAGGAGCATGAGGGAACGCCTACTGTGTCATGTAGGTGAATTATCACCCTTCCGGGGTTCAGACCTCAGCTTGACTGGAGACCAGCCTGTCTGTGCATAGCCCAACTCCCTACAGAGTTTGGTCATGATGCTCAGGGCTTGGCCATGATGCTCAGGGTATGATCATGATGCTCAGGGTTTGGTCATGTCACTCGGGGTCTGATCATGAGGCTCAGGGTTTGATCTTGATACTCAGGGTTTGGTTATGTATCAGGATCACAGTGTGTGATTTATGTACTTTCCTATGTGTTCTCTTAAAAGTGATTAGAGAAAACTATGATTAGAGCTAGATGGTGTTTACATCTTAGGGAGATAAGTGCTAGGTGATTAAATATGAAAAAGAATGATAGAAACAGTGTCACATTTGCCAAAGGAGGGATAGTTGTTATCATGCACTGAGATAAGTACCAGTCAAGTAACACTGCCACCACCCTTCACTGAAAAAAATGTCAAAAATAGAATTTGCACCAAGAAATTATATCTACCAAATTATATCTACTCTTATTCTGTCTCTAAAGTTACTATCATCAAAAACGATTTCTATCCTAAAACCTTTTATTTTGACATAGTCTCCAACAGAAATACCATCATAACTGGTGGAGGTTGGCCCATGTTAAATTTGAGTATGTCTTGCTTTGTGTGTGGGTGTTTTCTTGACAGTGAGGCTAGAAGCCACTAACTCACCCAATAGGTGAATATCTTCTCTGGACAAATAGTTTGCTAGCTGCTGGCCTAGCTTTGCTATTTGTAGCCTGGAAGTTACAAAAAGTCTGTTTGCAGACCGGGGAGGAAGGCACCTGTGATTCCACTTAGAATTTTGTAGTGTCTGGAGTGCGGAGCACCAAGGGATGCTCGCACAAAACTTGGCAGTGAACATTTCAGATATAATTAATCAAGGAGGCTGTTGGTTAAGCACTGTGGGAAAAGAACAGAGAATGGAAGCTTGGGATCTTTCCTGAGTAAGTGCCATGAGAGAAGTCAGCAGCTCTCTGTCCCAGAGTCTGCTCATGAGCCAGAGACACAGATCAGAGGAACAAAGACCAGAAGCCGCATTTCTCTCAGGGCAATGTCCTGCTCCCCAAGACTTGGTGGTAGATGCTTTAATTTTAAGTGTACGGGTGCTTTTTTCTACCTGGATGTCTATGCACCATGTATGTGCAATGCCTGCAGAAACCAGAAGATGACATTGGATCCTCTGGAACTGAAGTTATAAGTAGTTATGAGTCACCATGTATGTTCATTCAGTGCTCTTAAGCACTGAACAATTTTTCAAGCCCCATAGATGCTTGTATTCATTGATAACTCAAGCCACACTTGTAAACTCCTGGAGACCATATTCTTAGAAGGGAGGTGAACCCTTGTTTCAAGTCTGACACACAACTAAACGTCCCTTATTGACATTCCTCTTTCTGTTTCCAGAACCGAGTGGATTTTCTTCAACTGATGATGAATACTCAGAACTCCAAAGGCCAAGAGTCCCATAAAGGTAACCCCTGATGCTTCACAGTGTGTGGATCAAGAAGCCCTGAGGGAAGAGGGTGTCTGGATATACGCATGCCAGGTGTGGGCGGTTAGTGGTACAGGCATCGGGGCATTTCTGTCAAATTTCAGAAAGACACCCACATCATACATATGGATAATATGTATGGTATCCACAGGAACTTTCTAGAAGGATACCGGTGTAAGTGTGACCAGAGCCTGTAGGGCAGCCACAGAGAAACATTTCATGCCCAGAAGTCCTCAGTGCTGGGTCAAAGCAAATACTGATTATCAAATTATCCCATCCCAGTGATTTTGGATTTCTGCCTGGGAATTTGTATTGGGCCCCTCTCAGGAAACACACTGTCTAGTGGTAGGGATGGGCACTGGGAGTGCCACAGTACAATGGTAGAACTGTGTTCACCAGCTTCATCTGCAGCTATTTTACTTCTCTGTGTAAACAGCATCTGGGAAACAATATTCCCTGCTCTTCTTCCTCCTTTCCCCCTTGGTTTGATATCATCTGTGGATGCTTTGAGATGGAAGCTTTATTGCTGTTATAGCTACAGAATGATGACCTTCCAGCTTCTTTATTTATTCTGTTCTCACCATTAGCACTCAGCATACAGGAATGTTGTGTATTTAAAAATTTTAAATTATATTCTTAACTATTTAAAAAATGTGTTAGTTTGCTTCTATCAGTATGACCTCCTGCATTCCCTGCTATGCTCCTTTGACTACTAGTTATTTTACATCCAACTGTCTTATGCATGTGCACTCAGGGCTCTTTGTGTGATGTTGTTGGTTCTTACCATTTCTTTTACTTTAGTTTCGTTTTATTTAGTGTGTGTGTGTGTGTGTGTGTGTTCATGTGTTGTTTAGTGTGGTGTGTGTATGTATATGAACAGTATAGTGTATGTGTGTGGTGTGTGTGTTTGTATGTGGTATGTATGGTGTGCAGTATGTGTGATATGTGTGCATATTTGTATGTGGTATGTATGGTGTGTAGTGTGTGTATGTGTGGT
This sequence comes from Mus pahari, assembly GCF_900095145.1. NCBI lineage: Eukaryota > Metazoa > Chordata > Mammalia > Rodentia > Muridae > Mus > Mus pahari. The sequence continues at coordinate 36,120,401 of NC_034612.1, forward strand.
TTGTATGTGTGAGGTGTGTGTATGAGATATGTGTGGTGTGTAGTGTGAGTACAAAGACCAAAGAACAATGTTTATATTCTGTCCTCTTGCTGTCTTATTCATTTGGAGGAGGGTTTCTAAATGAATCTGAATCTAGTCTGACAGCCACAAAGCCCCAGTGACCTTCCTATCTCCATTCCCACTTTGATGAAATTATGAAAATGTGTAACCATATCTATTTATGTGAGTTCTGTGATTTGAACTCAGGTCCTACCCACTTGCACAAAAGGAGCTCTTACTCTCTGAGCCATCTCTCTAGCCCCTTTAGTTTAAGTTTTCTTAAACTGATAATCATCATCATCATCAGCAGCAGCAGCAACAGCATCAACATAATTTGTGTGTATGGTATGGTGGAGTGCATCTGCTGTGATATGCATGCAGAGATCACAAGATAACACTGTAGAGTCAGGTCTCTCTGTACACCTTTACATGGGTTCAAGAACCAAACTCAGCCCACCTGGCCCCTCAACAATTACCTTTATCCACTGATCCATCTTACCAACCCTTATATAATTTTGGTTCCTAAAACAGACCTTAATTTGTATGGTAATTTCTGCTCACAGAAGAACTGAGAAGAAAGTGTAGAGATCTCCAGTCTACGCCCATACCCATGTAACACCCACTCCACCATCCAACAACCCTGACCTGCAGAGTGTTGCATGTTTTATAAGATGGACCTATACTGAGATCATTTATGTAAGGTTGAATCCTGGATTCTGTATTCTATGGGTTTTAGTCAGTGCACAGTGGCACCTATCACGGTCCAACATTGTGGCAGGAGTCATGGCATCAGGAGTTTGAGGCAGTTGCTCACAGTTCACCCACTGCCAGGAAGTATGAGTGCTGGCACTCAACTTGCTTTCTCTTTTTTATTCTGTCCAGGAAACTAGCTCATGGGATTGTGCCACAATTAAGAAAGATCATCCAGGACTGGAGCAGTGGCTCAGCAGTTATGAACACCTGCTGCTCTTCCAGAGCCACTTGTAACCCCACTTTCAGGGAATCTGACACCACCTTCTGGTTTCCATGGAGACACACACGCACACGCACATGCACACGCACACGCACAGGCACAGGCACACACAAATGAAAGTAAATATTTGGAAACAAGATCAATAAACTTAATCAAGACAAACCGTAATAAGTATACCCGGAAATTAACTAAAACTAGATAATACTGTAACAGCATTCCAGGTGATTCCAGATCCTGTCATGCCAACAATCACTACAATCACTGTCAATTATGACAATACTTTGTCTTTATCCCACACTATGATAACAGTATGGGTTGGAGAGAATTCTGTCTCTTGAAATTGTCCTGTTGTGATGATACAAATTTTGCCTAACACAGGTTTTCTACAGTAATACATATCTTAGATTATTAATTCTGGATTAAAATAATTTGATCTTGGGACTGAAAAGATGGCTTAGCAGTTAAGAGTACTGACTGCTCTTCCAGAGGACCTGGATTCCATTCACAACACCTTATTCCATTCACATGGTAGCTTATAGGCATTTGTAATTCCAATCACATGGGAAATGATGTCACAGACCCGCTCTTATCCTCCTTGAATACCAGGCATATATGTGGTACAAAGATATACATGCATCTAAAACACCCATAGACATAAAATATATTTAAAGTATAATAATAACTTGACCTTTTCCTGGTGTTTCAGACAGACACCAGAGTGGAACTTAGTCCCAGTTACTGTGAACTGCCTTTCTCTGTTCTCTAGACAGCTAGGAGCACCATATGAATTTCTTCTCATCTCAGCTATGATGTTCTGCTTTGACTTTCCTTATCTGAATTTTTTCCCTTTTAGCTCTTTCTGACCTAGAAATGGCAGCACAAACGGTTATTTTTATTTTCGGGGGCTATGATGCCACCAGCACCTCCATATCCTTCATAATGTATGAACTGGCCACTCACCCTGATGTGCAAAAGAAACTTCAGGATGAGATTGACAGAGCTCTGCCCAATAAGGTGAGTGGACGGTACCCAGAGAGGGAAGGCAGAGGTAAAGGACTAACAAGAACATGTCTCACTTGCAATGAGCTTTTTTTTTTTTTTTTTTTTTTTTTTTTACAGAGAGCTATACAATGGTTCTTCCACCCAGCAAGAGTCTAAAAGAGAAATAAAGGGAGGGACATAAGAAATGAATGTGACCCATAAATACACAATCTTTAATAGAGTGCGGGTTCAGGTGCATTTGTTATATATAATGACAATAAAGCCAGGTAGGAGAACCCCAGGAAAAATGTATGACTCTTAAGAGTATGCACCAATCCTCTCGGATCCTCCCTGGCCACTCTAACCAGGATTCTCCCTTTCCCTAAATTGTATGTGGATCCATTTTCATTTCACCCCCCTCTCTCTCCCTCCCCCCTTCCCTCTCTCCCTCTCTCTCCCCCTCCCTCCCTTTCTATTTCCTGGTCTTTCTGTCTGTCTCCCCACTCTCTCCCTTCTTGCCTACCTCTCTCCCTCCCTTCACACTCTTTTGGATTATGGTTTGCCTCACTTAACCTAATGATTTCTAAGTGCACCTATTCCCAGAAAACTTTATGGTTTCATACCTCTGTTGTTAAAAAACGTTCTGTTTTGCACAAACACCCCTTTTGCTTTACCCATTCTTTCATGTCTACTTGGACACCAAATCCAGTTGCATTTCTTAGCTATTGTGAATAATGAAACAATAATCAGAGGCTCTCTGGTATCAATGTGGTGTTAACCTAGAGTTTTCTAAATATATACTAAAAGGGTCCCAGTTAGCACTAGCTGTAACCTTGAATAGCCTAGATTCACTAAAAGAGTCTGTGTCTTGTGGTTGTGCCCAATAGTCTGACCCTGTTGGCAGGTCAATTTACAGCAAGTTCTCTGAGTCTTACTGAGTGACTATGGGGCTCTTTCTGTTAATGAGGGCATTGATATCTCATTCAGACCTGCATTGGTTCTGAGGTTGTGAGAGGTGGGGGCTTCTCTTGAAGGTGGGGCTGCAGTCTCTTTCAATCTGGTCCTCTGGTTTGACTTTGGGGGTAGCTTTGACTAACCCTCCTCCCCGAACTGAGACACAGGGCAGCTGGAGCCCAGTTAAGCTCGACTTCTTTTCCATGAGTGCACTCATCTATTTCCTTGGGTTTTTAACTTATTCTGCCATTTCCTTTATGTGTTTCTGAAGGTCTTACTCTCTTCCTTTCTCTAGAAAGAGTATTTTTTTCCTCCTTTGGAATTTTCACCTTTACCAGATCACATAGAGGCAGCAACTAGTCTCTCATCTTACCCAGAATCCTTCATTATACCTATCACTAAACCATTTCCATATGAAATCAAAGGAGCTATCAAGATGTGGTGTTGTCATTGTCACCCTGGTTGGATCAGGAGGAGGGAGTTTGTTCCTTGCGACAATGTATTTCCTTGATGTAGGGTGATAGTCTACTTTGTCTGAGTGTCATATTGGTCATATACACTCACAAGGAAAAAGAAATCAGAGCAATACAATGCTGATCAGGGGTGTATCTGGACATGGGAGTGTCCCAAATGAGAATGGGGGATCTGGACAGGGGAGTGTCCCAATAGCTCCAATATTTATAGTTATAGCTCATATCTGATCATCGTAGGTATAGATGATTTACTAAGACTAAGCTTTTCCACCAACTGAGGTTAGACTTTAAAACTTCTGAAGATTAAATATGAAGATTAAATACAAGCCTCATCTGGAAACATCTGTGTCCTTTTCCTAGGCACCTGTCACCTATGAAGCCCTGATGGACATGGAGTACCTGGACATGGTGGTGAATGAAAGTCTAAGATTGTACCCAATCGCTCTCAGGCTAGAAAGGGTCTCAAAAAAAGATGTGGAAATCAATGGAGTGTTCATTCCCAAAGGGACTGTAGTTACGATACCAATCTATCCTCTTCACCGGAACCCTGAGTACTGGCCAGAGCCTCAGGAATTCCGCCCCGAAAGGTACAGAGATGTTGGAAAGGGGGTTCCACCATGAACCAGGCAGGTTAAATGTATTACATCTGTTTTATTGCTGTTCCATGCTGTAAAGAGATACAGTCATGGTTTGAATAGATTTGGGCCCCATAGAAACAAGTATTTGAATGCTACGACCACAGAGAGTGGCACTGTTAGGAGGTATGTGCTTTTAGAAAAGGTGTGGCCTTGGAGAAAATGTGTTACTGTGGGGTTGGGCCTTGAGGTCTTATGTTCAAGATTCACCCAGTATGGGAGAGATCCTCCTGCTGACTGCCTGCAGAAGTGAGTCACTTTCTTGCTGCCTTCAGATCAAGATGTAGAACTCTTGACTCCTCTATCACCAAGTCTGCCTAATATCATGTTTCCCATGATGATGATAATGAAATGACCCTCTGAAACTGTAAACCAGCACCAATAAAAGTTTCCTTTATAAGAGTAGCCATGGTCGAAGAGAGGCTCCTTGGTTTTGCAAACTTTATATGACCCAGCACAGGGGAATACCAGGGCCAAGAAGTGGGAGTGGGTGGGTAGGGGAGCAGGGGTGGGGGGAGGGTATTGGGAACTTCGGGATTGTATTTGAAATGTAAATAACGAAAATATCTAATAAAAAAAAGAGTAGCCATGGTCATGGTGTCTATTCACAGCAATAAAAATACTAAGACAGATACCATGACCAAGGCAACTATTTCTGAAAGAAAACACTTAATTAGAGGCTTGCTTAAAGTTTCAGGGGTTTACTCCATATCATCATGGTAGGAAGCATGGTGGCATGCAGGCAGAGCTGTGGCAGTAACTAAGGCATAAATCTTATCCTGATCCATAGGGAAGGGGAGAGAGAGAGAGAGAGAGAGAGAGAGAGAGAGAGAGAGAGAGAGAGAGAGAGAAAGAGAAGGGGAGAGAGAGAGAGAGAGAGAGAGAGAGAGAGAGAGAGAAGACATTAGGTCTCCTAGAACTCAAGTTGCAAGAGATTGTGAACTGCCTAGTGCGGGTCTGAGGATCAAACTCAGGTCCTTTGCAAGAGCAGTGAACTCTCTTGATCACTGAGCAATCTTCCCAGACCCTGCAATTAGAACTTTTAAAAATTCTAAAATGATAATTATTGTTGAAATTGCACACATATTCAGAGTGCCAGAGTATTAACATTACCCTCATTAATAAGGTGATACCTATCCTTATAGGTGCACATCTTTTGGTGCACACAGACAGAAAAGCTGATGTAGCATCATTTCAGCTATATTTTGAATTACTGTTTAAAGTAAATTGCAAGCAATCTGCTATTTCATAATATTTATGTCTTCTTGCTATAATTCTGCTATAATTTCATGAAGCACTACCTAATTTTAGAAATGAGCATTTTTTCTTTCAAATACCTTACCTCTAACTTTAGAGGATTCTACTAGATTTGTGTAAAGAAGGGGTGTGCATGCCACAGTATGTGTGTGGAGGTCAGAGGACATCTTTGGGGAGGTGTTTTACTCTTATATCATATGGTCCTGAGGATGGGACTCACATCATCAGGCTTGGCAGCAAGTTCCTTTATCCACTGAGCCATCTCATTGGCCCCATCATCAGCTCTGGAAAATGGTTCCCTCACCCATGTGATTAGAAACTTCCTCCTGGGTCCTCCAGTGTAGATATAACAGCACAAATAGAGGTCTGGAAGGTGGAGACAACAGAAACCATACAGACTCCAATCCTGTCTTGATCTGCCTGCCTGGGCCAGTTTCTGCCCAGCCTCCATGAAAGCCTGAGTCACCCCTGAGTCTGAGATGCTCCTCCTTGGAAATGGCTTGAACACCCTTGTTAGAGTCAAGGTCAGGAATCAGCCATGTTTTCAGTTTAAAAATGGATTGTGTTGCCCTACTGTGTTGGAAAGCAAAACAAAGAATACAATTTAAGACAGTGGCTTGAGGGAGAGTGAGTCTGGCACCCAGACTTCATAGGCTCATTCACTGTGCTTTATGGCTGGGACCTTGTCATGTTGTCAGTGGTGGCCCTAGTGCTGTGGTTAGGTCTGTGCATTGAACATATGGAAGGGATCTATCAGAGTTGATTGATTTCTCCGCTTTCTTGGCCATAAAATTTATGGGTTTTCCCCAGTCTCACTACTCTGGCTCCTGTATTTATTTTTCTTTATTTTTCTTTGACTCATACAATCATCTATTAGTATGTGCAGATGATTATCAGCATTGAGTCAGTCAGTGAAAAACCTAAGTAAGTGTATAGAACATTTGACAATTTGACATGTATTTCAGTATACTATAGACTATGAGTCCATATGATTTTTTGTGTAGGGGGGTCCATGTATATGTACAGGAGGTTGTAGGGGTATATATCTATATCTCTATCCCTATCTATCTATCTATCTATCTATCTATCTATCTATCTATCTATCTATCTATACATATGCACAATTGGATGTACATGAGCATTGTTATATATGAGGTCTGGAGCAAAACTCAGATGCCACTCTCCAGGTGCCCTCCATCTTTTGTTTGTGACAGGACCTCTCATTGACCTAGGATTTCACTAAGTGGAGTAGTGTAGCTGGATAGTGCACTCCAGGGTTGTAATTGTCCCCACCTCCCAGCAAGCCACTGCAAGACACACAACACCATGATCAACATTCTGTGGATGTTCTTGGGATCAAACCCAGGTCTTTACACTTGCCATATAAGTACTTTCCTGCATGAGAAATCTCCCAGTTCCCATATAATTAATATAACAAACTTCTTTTTGTCTACTGTGTGAACTCCCTGTCTACACACAACCCGATTTGTTAACATTCCCATGTTATTTTATAGCATATCATATGCAAATATTTCATTTTCTCCCCAAAATATGAAAACAGACTTAAAACACCAATTAGTTCTATTCTTCTCACTTTTCATGACCATTTATTTTCATTTATATATTCAAATAATAAAAAATCAAATTTGAATAAATTCAGCTCTAAGTATTCAGTAGATTTTTTTTAGTTTTGTACAGAAGGTACAAAATCATGTATGAAAATCATACATGAAGCTACAATAGAGACTTGTTCTGTGCCCCAGAAAATTATTTGGCTTTAGCTATTCTATGGACGAGGGAGAAAGATAAAAAACAATTCTGAGAAAGAAAAGAGAGTGAAGAAGGAATCGAGGAAAATACAGATGAGCAGAACTACAAAGAAAGGAAAGAAAGGAGAGGGAAGGTTAGCAGTGGGAGGGAGGGAGGGAGGGAGGGGAAATTAGCATTCCCTATATTAACAGAGTTTCTTAACATTCCCCCTAAGTGTGAGGCAGGAACCTACTTTGTCTTTTGTCATTTGTCCAGTCCCAATATGGCTTTCAGGGCAGGACATATCACTATTCTGGGTAGGATTGTTTTATGTGTTTAAGGCATTTATTTCAATTTGTCTAAAAAGTACAGAGTGTGTATGTTTTGGTGTGAGTGGGAAGGACCTGTAGCTCACAGGTTTTTAGTCAGGTACCTGCAGCAAGGATTCAGCTACAAGTCCACAAATATATGCTGTGCCATATATTTGCTTGCTTGGGTTGAACTCCAAACATTCAGCTCTTGGGAACTCTAGGCTCCATCATCTCATTTTCATTTCTTTTGTGGCTCCAGGTTCAGCAAGGAGAACAAGGTCAACATTGATCCATATATATACCTGCCCTTTGGGAATGGACCCAGGAACTGCCTTGGCATGAGGTTTGCTCTCATCAGCGTGAAACTTGCTGTCATAGGAGTCCTGCAGAACTTCACTGTCCAGCCTTGTGAGCAAACACAGGTGAGGCAAGAAATGTTCTCAACAAATAATATTTCAACTTTTTATATTAAAAAAGACTTAGCGCTTTACATGTAGAAACTAAAATGCTTGACTTAGCTACTTTTCTATTGCGGTGATTAAAAAACCACGACTAATACAACTTATTTTTTTAAAAAAGTATTTAATTGAGCTTATGGTTACAGAACATTAAAGTCCATGTTGATAGAGTGAAGACATGGTTGTAGGAACAGCTGAGAGGAGAGAGAGAGAGGAGAGAGGGGAGAGAGAGAGAGAGAGAGAGAGAGAGAGAGAGAGAGAGAGAGANGACTGGGAATGAATGGTACCAGCCTTTAGAAACTTCAAAGCTCACCCCCAGTGATCCATCTCCTCTATCAAGGCCTCCCTCCCCTCCTAATCCTTCCTAAACAGTTCTATCAACTGAGACCCAAGTATCCAAACATAAGCCTGTGGGGCCTTCTCACTGAAACCACCACAATGCCCATTAACCGTTTAATAACATATAGAACAAAGAATGCATGTGTAGCCTGATAAGAACTTTGAGATCCTGAGNNGATCTTAAACCTGAGCTCAGGTTTCCTTCCTGAGCTGTGTCTGAAATAAAGTTCAAATAAAGAATGCATCTAGAGTCAGTTCAGATTAGTGGGACAAGGCTACACAAAATCTCCTTGAAATTGACTCCAAGTTAACTGGAGTTAATGGGGAGTGATTTGCACACAGCATACATTAATTACCTTACTATGGTTTGCGAGTGGAGGACATAACTAGGACTTAAGAGAACTTTCTAGGTGTCAGGGGTTCCCAGTCACTGACTGTGCTTTAGAACTACTGCAGAGCCTTAAACCTTCAGAATGTCTGGTCAAACTGGATCCACTGAAATAATTCACCACAAGTGTGGCTTTAAAACATACACCTTACNTCTCCTGCACAACCTAAGTTGAGAAGCACTGATGTGACATATTGTTACAAAATTGTCACAAGATATCGAGCACTTGAGGTGTTAAAGCCATCCTGGTCATTTGATCCTACATTTCTGGAGTTCTGCTCCGGCAAAAATAACTTCTTTTTTATACTTTAATAATAAATCTCTGTTTCTTATTTCATCTTCCTCTTTACTCTTGTGATTCCAGCTCAAATCAATACCTAAAAGACTCAAAGAAACATTCCCAATTGTAATTAGGGCTCATTTATTCTATGTCTGTTACTGGTGATTGCCAAACTGTCACACACTCACCAGAAGCCCTATTAACTGCATGAAGACCTTTTTATTAATTANGAAAGCTTAGATTTAACTTAGGTTTTCCCCAACAAGCTCTTATACTTAAATTAACCAGCTTATATTAATCTACATTCTACCATGTGGGCCATTACCTCCTGAGTACCTGGCATCCNTTCCTTCCTNCTCATCTGGCTGGCTAATCCTTTTGCCTGATTCTTTCCCAACGTTCTTATCTGTGCTCAGGAGTCCCACCGATCCTTTCCTAGATTGCTATAGGCCATCAACTCTTTATTAAACCAATCAGAAGATGTTGGAGGCAGTGTTTACAAAATATGATTTCACCATAAGAATAACAATGCCAAAGTCCAGCCTGTAATCAGATCTCTGCTGACACAGAGGTCAGCATTAGAATAATTTCAAGACAACTTTTAGAAAGTGCACAAAATGATCAGCCCAACAATTGGTTCCCACAGATTCTTCATCAGTCAAGTAAATATGTTTTCTCTAAACCATCCAATTCAGTTCTCTGTATCTTCTTTGGATTGAAGAATATACCATCCCTTATATAAAGTATTTGTGGTGGTTTGCTAGGGAACATATACATTGAAATCCTTCAGTATATTTTAGAGAGTGGTTGCCAGTTTCTTAAGGTTTTTTTTCTTTTTTAGATTTATTTATTTATTATATGTAAGTACACTATGACTATCTTTACCAGAAGAGGGCATCCGGTCTCATTACAGATGGTTGTGAGCCATCATGTGGTTGCTGGGATTTGAACTTAGGACTTCTGGAAGAGCAGTCAGTGCTCTTAACTGCTGAGCCATCTCTCCAGTACTTCTTAAGGGTTCTTAAAACTTTATTTTATTTTTACATTTTTAACTATAATCTTTATGTGTGTCTTTAGAGAACATGTACACAACCCATGTTACTGTTCTAGCAAAATGTTAGAATAATAAGATAGGACATGTAGAATGTTGAAACATCTTTCCCGAAGAACTTAGAGACAAATATCTCGTTTCAAAAATATGTATTGTCTTTATTCTCATTAGTGGGTGTGGCGGTTTGAATATGAATGGCCCTCACAAGCTCATATCTTTGAATACTTATTCATCAGGGAGTGGCATTATTTTAGAAGACATAGGTGTGGCTTTGTTGGCAGAACTGTATCACTGGGCATGGACTTTGAGGTTTCAAAACTCCACACTAGACCCAGTGTTGTTGCTCTCCCTGTTTGTGGATCAAAATGCAGCTCTCAGGTTCTTTTCCATCACCATACCTGCCAGCTTATTGCCATGTTCCTCCTCACCATGATGAGAATGGACCAAGCCTCTGAAACTGTAAGCAAGTCCCCAATCAGAGTTGCCATGGTCATGGTGTCTCTTTACAGGATTAGAACAGTGACTAAGACAATGGGCATACTATGTATATCACTGCCTGATAGTTATTTTCCAACACCCATGCATGAAATATATAGTGCTTTCCTGTTCCATTGCCTTTTTTCAAGGGAGATCAGGAGGACTTTAGTGGCCTCTGGCTGCAGGTTGGCTGTCCTATAAGTCTGTGCAGCAGTTTTTTAGATGGGCACATGGACAAAGCATTTAGTTTTGATAGTAAGCAGGACTTGGGGACAACTGACAATCTCTACTCACCCACAGTCTCACACCCCTCCCCATGACAATTTTATTTCTTTCTTTCTTTCTTTTTTTTTTTTTTTTTTTTTTTTCGAGACAGGGTTTCTCTGTGTAGCCCTGGCTGTCCTCGAACTCAGAAATCCCCCTGCCTCTGCCTCCCGAGTGCTGGGATTAAAGGCATGCGCCACCACGCCTGGCTTTTCTTTTTTTCCTTGTACTGAGATCAAATTGCTACAGTGGATGACTTCCCCCTCCAGACTGAAGCAACTGAGACAAAATGAGTATGAAAACACTGATTTACTCAGAAGTTCACTTTTCACATAACACTTGGATTCTAAAATAACAAGGGCCAAAGCTTCCTGAAGTCCTTGTCCAACACTGAACTGAGTGGGAACATCTGATGCCCAGGCACTTTGATAGCTGAGCCCCTCTATAGAGGTGAAATTGTGATATCTGCCCAGGATTACCTTATGCTTCAAAAAATGTAAAATTAACTTTATATTGACTTCAAAATCCATTTTCCATATACTTAAGATATGATCTAAAATTTTAACACATCCCTTTCACTTGAAATTTAAGTCACTAAAGAGCCCAAACCAACATAACTTTTCCCTGGTTCTGTATACACAATAGGTATTCAACTAATACTTTCCTGTATAAAAATTAGATAAGGGATTTTACTATCCAGTCTCAGTGAACATATAGGCATAAAGAACTCAGGAAATGTGGCTGATATAGATGACTGATATCATTTTATCACACATGGTGATATACAGTGTATTTGAGTGTATAAAGCATCATGGTCCTTGATGTATCTGTTCTCCTTGCTTCTGCCCTTGCTGTTGGTTCACTTGCTGCTTCTCATTATGATTGTTCAACTACTGCAGATTCCTGTGAAGTTCAGCAGGCAACCAATTTTCCAACCAGAAAAACCCATCATCCTAAAGGTTGTTTCAAGAGATAAACCCAGAACTGGACCATGAATTTCCCTCAGAAACCATGTTATATTCTTCAAGGAGACTGTGTCACAGAACACCAGAGAATTTAATTAACCTTAGAACAACATAATATGGGCATAATCAACTTTTTCTTGATGACTGAGTATTCAGAAATTCATTGAACCTGCTCAGTGGCTCTGCAGTGTATCATCTATTTTGTGATTCAAAGGAAATTATTAACTCAATGGTAGTTGTGGAAGTTTATCTTCTGATTCTTGTGGGACTTTCTACACTAATTCCAGTTAGTTCCATCTATTCTGAATTCTAACTGCAGCAACTATTTCTATATAGTTTTATTAATAGAAGCTGTTGTAATGATTGTTAGTAAATGTGTAGCAAGTTTTCTCTTTGTTAAAATGTATGATATTAAGAATATACATAAATATATCTTTTAAAATGTGTGGTGTACTTTTGTCACTATACACATCAATGGCAAAACCACTGGATCAAGAAAACAAGACACTAATCATTTCCAATCTCAACTGTGTAAGCCAGTTTGGGATGCCCACTTGACTCTAAAAGTTTGTTGATGTTGATCCATTTTGATTTGACACATTTCTTGAGAAATGTATCCATAGTTTAATTTTGCCACATTTGAAGGATTTATAATCCAGCTCAGATGAAACCTTTTCCTTAAGATTAACCTAGATTCATCTTCCTCTCCTCCCACATCTCTGAAAGTACATGTTTTCTTAGACTTCTTTGGAGTCTATAGCTGTTAATGTTGTCAAGTTCAGAGAATCTAGAATCACCTTGGAGGGATATGGGTCTCCAGGCATGCCTGTGAAGGATTTTTGATTGAGTTGATTAATGTGTGAGGTCCAACCCAATGTGGATAGTACCCTATAGGATCTAGGACTGTATAAGTAGGGAAAGGAAACTGAGCATCAGCAAGCATCCATTGCTCTGCCTCCGGTTTGTGGATTCCACATGACTGATCTTCAGGCTCCTGACACCCTGAGTTCTCCTCCAAGATGAACTCTCTCAAAGAACTGTGAGGTAGTCACCTCTTTCTTCCTTAAGTTGCTTTTGTCACAGTATTTATCACACTAACAGGACAAGAAATGAAGATTGAATTCATCATGTGCTCCTCACTGTCTTACAACAATGTCAATAAAATAAAAATGGCTGACTGGGTCCAGGCCACTTCTGCCTCTCAGTGTGGTACAGTAGAAGACACCCAAGCTGCCTGCCTCACCACTTCAAACCCCCTTCTAGCCCACCATCCAAAGATAGGGAAGAAAAGATGATAAATAGGACAAGAAGATGTAGACCTGTGTAGAAGTAGTTCTTTAAAGCAATTCCAATCTCTGTTTGTCAGAATACCAGCACAGTATTCAGTAGTGTTAGGATACCAAACACAAACAAGCAGCAGTTGCATGATCCAACAGAAACTGCCAGGCCTCCACTAAATTGGCATGAGTCAGTGGGAATGACCTGGACCAACCAAGGACACCATGAGAAGTTCTCTACCATGCCTCTCTCAAACAAACTGAAGACCAGCAAAGACAAAGATGCAAGACAAATGTATACTTTCTCCAAACATCACTTGTCCTCCAATGGATCTTGCCTCAGAAAATTACCAGATGAGTCTGCCTTACCGTGTGCGTTTGCAATGCCTGGCATATCCAGAAACTTCCACTTCACCAGTGGTTTACAAGTTTCACTTAAAAAATATTTGTGGCGGACCCCAGGCCGCAGCTCCCGGCGTGACTGCAGCCGCTCCTGGCGTGGCCGCAGCCGCTCCTGGCGTGGCCTCCTCCTGGCGTGGAAGCCCGGGAAGGCTCCGGGGGAAGCGCCTCTCACCGTCGACCGGCCTGCGGGAGGCGTTCTGTCCATTCGGCGAGCCTCGCTCGCTCGCTCTTCGCTTTCTGCCGCTGCTGCCGCCGCCTCCTTCGAGCCCGAGTCGGAGCGACGGGGACCACGGCGGGGGTCAGAGGGTAAAGGTCTTGCTCCCAGCAGCCTCCGCGGTGGATACGTTGCCATCTTGGATCCGCAGGACAAGAAAATTCATGCGTACTGTGAGGAAAGGACAGGACTCTATGGTGAGGACTGATGGACATACATTATCTGAGAAAAGAAACTACCAGAGCAGAAGAATCCCATCGTTTATCATGTTCTGGTTGGACTCCTTTCTTATCGTTTGCTGGAGTTTGAACTTCAGAGCTATGGTGTCAACCCTGCTGTAACATCTCAGGGGAGCTCCTAGTGTGGGGCTGGTGCTCACCCTTCAACCTTTCCTTCTTCACTTCAGCCTCCAGCTCTGAGCTCTCCCATCCCCAGAGTAGCAAATTTGAAAGAAGCTGCACAGGTGACAAACAGCATGTTTGGTGCTTCAAGAAAGAAGTTTGTAGAGGGGGTGGACAGTGACTACCATGATGAGAACATGTACTACAGCCAGTCTTCTGTGTTCTCACATCGGTCAGAGAAAGATCTGCTGGCATCGCCATCTCCATCAGGTCAGCTGTCTCAATTTGGGGCAAGTTTATATGGGCAACAAAGTGCACTAGGCCTTCCAGTGAGGCGGATGAGCAACAATACCCCTCAGTTAAATCGCAGCTTATCACAAGGCACGCAGTTACCGAGCCACGTCACGCCAACAACAGGGGTACCAACAATGTCACTTCACATGCCTCCATCTCCAAGCAGGGGTATTTTGCCTATGAATCTTAGGAGTATGATGAACCACTCCCAGGTTGGTCAGGGCATTGGAATTCCTAGCAGGACAAATAGCATGAGCAGTTCAGAGTTAGGTAGCCCCAACAGAAGCTCGCCGAGCATAATATATATGCCAAAGCAACAGCCATCTCGACAGCCTTTTACTGTGAAGAGTATGTCTGGATTTGGAATGAACAGGAATCAGGCATTTGGAATGAATAACTTCTTATCAAGTAACATTTTTAATGGAACAGATGGCAGTGAAAATGTGACAGGATTGGACCTTTCAGATTTCCCAGCGTTAGCGGACGGGAATAGAAGGGAAGGGAACAGCAACCCAACTCCTTTAATAAACCATTTGGCTGGAAGAGCTCCTTATGTTGGAATGGTAACAAAACCTGCAAATGAGCAATCCCAAGACTTCTCAATACACAACGAAGATTTTCCAGCATTACCTGGTTCCAGCTATAAAGATCCAATGTCAAGTAATGACGACAGCAAATCTAATTTAAGTACATCAGAGAAGACGACTACAAGTACAGATGGACCCAAATTCCATGGAGATAAAAGTTCAACAACACAAAACAATAATCAGCAGAAAAAGGGAATCCAGGTGTTACCTGATGGTCGAGTTACTAACATTCCTCAAGGGATGGTGATGGACCAATTTGGAATGATTGGCCTGTTAACATTTATCAGGGCAGCAGAGACAGACCCAGGAATGGTACATCTTGCTTTAGGAAGTGACTTAACAACATTAGGTCTCAATCTGAACTCATCTGAAAATCCCTATCCCAAATTTGCATCACCCTGGGCTTCTTCACCTTGTCGGCCTCAAGACATAGACTTCCATGTTCCATCAGAATATTTAACAAACATTCACATTAGGGATAAGCTGGCTGCAATCAAACTTGGCCGATATGGAGAAGACCTCCTCTTCTATCTGTATTACATGAACAGCGGGGATGTATTACAACTCTTAGCTGCAGTAGAGCTTTTTAACCGTGATTGGAGATACCACAAGGAGGAGCGGGTATGGATTACCAGGACACCAGGCATGGAGCCAACGATGAAAACCAACACGTATGAGCGGGGGACCTACTACTTCTTTGACTGTCTCAACTGGAGGAAAGTAGCTAAGGAGTTCCATCTGGAATATGACAAATTAGAAGAGCGACCTCACCTGCCATCCACATTCAACTACAACCCTGCTCAGCAAGCCTTCTAAAAAGACTTCCCTTTTCTTTGGGTATGGCTGTCTCAGCACAATACTCGACATAACTGCAGAACTGATGTGGCTCAGGCACCCTGGTTTTAATTCCTTGAGGATCTGGCAATTGACTTACATAAATGGTCACCATTTGAGGTCCTGCCTTACCAATTATGTGCTGCCCAACAACTAAATTTGTAATTTGTTTTCTCTAGTTTGAGCAGGGTCTGAATTTTTTTCATTTATTTTCTTTTTGCCAGCAGACAGACTTGGGTCTATAAAGACAAGCAAGTACACTGACAGAAGTTACCATTTAGTTTCTTAAATGTAAAAAAAGAAAACCCACAAAAGACTCAACAAAATTAGACCACAAAATTTGCATTGTTCATTGTAGCACTATTGGTAATAAAAGAACAGATGTTTGTGCATTTTTATGTGAAGATCCTTCTCCTATTTCATTTGGAAAGATGAGCAAGCTCTGCTTCTTTCATTTTACTTCCCCTTGTGGTTCTGAAAGGCAGTTTGGCCAGGCTTACTGCAGGCATCCGACTGTGCAGAAATTGCCACAGTCTCTGGGGGCTCCAGGGCTATGCTGTAATTGAGCTTCATCTTTCCAGAATGAGCAAAACACTGTCCAGTCTTTGTTACGATTTTGTAATAAATGTGTACATTTTTTTTTTAATTTTGGACATCACATGAATAAAGGTATGTATATACGAATGTGTATATATTATATATATGACATCTATTTTGGAAAACATTTGCCCTGCTGTACCTTTTTTTTAGGAGGTGTGCATGGATGCAGTATATGAAAATGGGACATTCTGGAACTGCTGGTCAGGGGACTTTGTCGCCCTGTGTACTAAAGGGCCAGATTTTCAGCAGCCAAGGATATCCATGCCCATGTGAATGTGATGGGGCTTCAAGATGTGAACTGAGACAATTCACTCTGGCTGTTTGAACAGCAGTGTTTCATAGGAAGAGAAAAAAGATCAATCTTGTATTTTCTGACCACATAAAGGCTTCTTCTCTTTGTAATAAAGTAAAAAAGCTCTCCTCAAAAAAATATTTGTGGGTAGGATAAATGAGTTAGAGTGATCACCTGACAACTAGATCCTAATCAACCTTATAAAAAGCCAGAAAAGTTGTTGTATACTTGTAATCCTAGTGGTATAGAGGCAAAGGAAAGGGCCATCCCTGGAGCTTTCTGGATAGATAATCTGCCAATCAGTGAGTTTAATGAGAGTCCCTGTCTCGAACAATAAAGAAGAGGTCCAGCAATATGGCTCAGTGAGTCAGTTGCCAGCTGCCAAATATTACAACTCTGTGTTTAGTTTCAGGGCCCATATGGTAAAAGGAGATAACCAACCACAAGTTGGCTTATGACTTCTACACAGGCTCTGAGATATATGTACATTTCTGCACATACACACACCAAAATGTAATTTTAAATAATAATTATAGAGAGACACGGACACATTGACATCAACCTCTGATATCCATACATATGCCTACACATGTGAACATGTAAATACCTATACAAGCATACAACACACACATTCAAATAATGGCAGAATGAATGGAAATATTTCCAAGTAATAGGAAAAGTCAAAGAGGGCTAGCTCTCACCTGGACTAACAATCAGGACCAGATCTAACTAGATCCACACAATCGTTGACTATGAAGGACAGAAATATCTTGTTTCTTGGTATCTTGTGGACATGATACCATCACACCCATGACGTCTCAGAAGCCCTGGTTACCTGCACAAGACACACCAAAGAGCAACTCAGTCAACATCCCAGCAGAGTTTTCCAGGGAATATGAGCTGAGGAGCTTGTGATAATTGATTGCTGCTAGGGAAGGGAGAGTGAGTTTCCAGGTGTGCAGCCCCAGGTAGTTGCCTCTGCTCCAATGGATGACCCAAAACTATATAGGGGCAACACTAATTAGACTTAGTGGGTTGAAAATAGAAAAGAAGTGAGTCATGATGCTGGGTGGAGGATTTAGATATTAGCCCAGAAGCTTAGAATACCCAAGATACAATTCACAAAACACATGAAACTCAGGAAGAAGGAAGACCAAAGAGTGGATACTTTGCTCCTTCTTAGAAGGGGGAACAAAATACCCATGGAAGGAGTTACAGAGACAAAGTGTGAAGCAGAGACTGAAGGAATGACCATCCAGAGACTGCCCCACCTGGGGATCCATCTCATAAACAACCACCAAACCAGATACTATTGTGGATGCCACCAAGAGTTTACTGACAGGAGCTTGATATAGTTGTCTTCTGAGAGGCTCTGCCAGTGCCTGACAAATACAGAAGTGGATGTTTATAGTCATCCATTGGATGGAGCACAGGGTCCCCAATGAAGAAGCTAGAGAAAGTGCCCAAGGAACTATAGTGGTTTGCAGCCCCATAGGAGGAACAACAATATGAACTAACCAGTAACCCCAGAACTCCCTGGGTCTAAAACATCAACCAAAGAAAACTCGTGGTGGGACTCATGGCTCTAGCTGCATATGTAGTAGAGTATGGCCTAGTCAATCATCAATGGGAGGGGAGGCCTTTGGTCCTGTGTAGGTTATATTCCCCAGTATAGGGGATTGCAAGGGCCAGGAAGAGGAAGTGGGTGGGTTGGTGAGCATGTGGAGGGGGGAAAGGTAGGGGATTTTCATAGGGGAAACTAGGAAAGGGGATAACATTTGAAACGTAAATCAAGAAAATATCTAATAAAAAAGATAATGAAAAAAATTATGTATTTTCTTTTACACTCCATACTTTATTGTCCCCCACCCTTGTCCACCCTCTGACAGTTCCACATCTCATACCTCCTCCCCCGCCCTGTCTCCACTTGGATGTCCCCACCCCCACCCCACCTGACCTCTAAACACCCTGGGGTTTCCAGTTTCTTGAGGGTAAGGTTTATCATCTCTGAATGAACACAAACCTGGCAGCCCTCTACTGTATGTGTGTTGGGGATCTCATATCAGCTGGTGTATACTGCTTGTTTGGTGGCCCAGTGTTTGAGAGATCCTGGTTGTCCAGATTAATTGAGACTGCTGGTTCTCCCACAGTATTGCCCTTCTCCTAAGCTCCTTTTTTAAAAATTATTTTATTAGATATTTTCTTCATTTACATTTCAAATGATATCCCAAAAGTCCACTATACACTCCCCCTGCCCTGATCCCCTACCCACTCACCCCCACTTATTGGCCCTGGTGTTCCCCTCTATAGGGCATATAAAGTTTGCAAGACCAAGGGGCCTCTCTTCCCAATGATGGCTGATTAGGCCATCTTCTGCTACATATGCAACTAGAGACAGAAGCTCTGGGGTGTACTGATTAGTTTATATTGTTGTTCCGCCTATAGGGTGGCAGACCCCTTCAGTTCCTTGGGTAATTTCTCTAGCTCCTCCACTGGGGGCCCTCTGTTCCATCCTATAGATGACTGTGGGCATCCACTTCTGTATTTGCTAGGCACTGGCATAGCCTCACAAGAGACATCTATAACAGGGTCCTTTCAGCAAAATCTTGCTGGCATATGCAATAGTGTTTGCTTTTGGTGGCTGATTATGGAATGGACCCCTGGGTGAGGCAGTCTCTGGATGGGCCATCCTTTCGTCTTAGCTTTAAACTTTGTCTCTGCAACTCCTTCCATGGGTCAGAGGCTTGGATGCCCACCCAGGGCTGAGTGGAAAGTGTATGGCAGCCCTCCCACATCCAACTGTCCAGAGCATAGGAAAAACTCTGGCGGGGCATGGGCCTTCCCTTCCTCCCTCTCTTCCCCAGGGCCCCCTTTTAGTTCCCACAGTACGTTCCTTATGTTGGAGTTTTCCTTCTAGGATCCTTTCTAGATCTGGATTGATATATAGAAATGTTTGAATTTGGTTTTATTCTGGAATATTTTGGTTTCTCCATCTATGTTTGTTGAAAGTTTTGCTGGGTATAGTAGCATGGGCTGGCATTTGTGTTCTCTTACAGTCTGCATGACTTCTGACCAGGCTTTTCTGGCTTTCATAGACTCTGTTGAGAAGTCTGATATTATTCTGATAGGTCTAACTTTGTGTGTTATTTGTCCCCTTTCCATGGCAGCTTTTAATATCATTTCTTTGTTCTGTGCGTTTAGTGTTTTGATTTTTTATGTGATGAGAGAATTTTCTTTTATGGTCCCATTTATTTGGTGTTCTATAGGCTTCTTGTACCTTTATGGCCATCTCTTTCTTTAGGTTGGGTAAGTTTTCTTCTATGATTTTGTTGAAGACATTTTCAGGTCCTTTGAGCTGTGAATCTTCGTTTTCCTCTATTCTGATTATTCTTAGATTTGGTCTTTTCATTTCATTCATTCCTGAATTTCTTGGATGCTTTGGGTTAGGAGTATTTTATGTTTTGAAATTTCTTGGATAGTTGTGTCAATTTCTTCTACGGTATCTTCTACATTTGAGGTTGTTCTATCACTTGTATTCTGTTGGTGATATTGCATCTGCAATTCCTGACTTCTTTCCTAGGTTTTTCATTTCCAGGTTTGCGTCCATTTGTATTTTCCTTATTGTTTCTACTTCCACATTTTGGTCTTGGATCACTTTATTCAATTCATTCACCCGTTTTCCTGTGTTTCTTTCAGTGAGTTATTGATGTCCTCCTTAAAGGACTCTATTATCTTCATGAGATAGGATTTTAGGTCAGCTTCCTGATTTTCAGTTGTGTTGTATTTAGGGCATGCGATAGTGGGAGAACTTAGTTCTTATGACGCTCACATATATTGGCTTCTGTTGCTCATGGTTTTGTACTTGCCTTTTGCCATCTGGATATCCCTTGTTTTTGTTGGTCTGGGTGACTGACTGGAGTCTGCCTCTTTTGTCCCTGGGTTGTTTCAGATATCCTGGTAGGCCTGCAGCCTTGGCTGTAGCAGACCACCTTTGTGGCCTTCCAACTGGGGGCTCTTCAACGGGACAGAGAAGCTGCTGTTCTGTTGCTCTGTCTGCAGTATATGTCCTGGGATGCCTTCATATTTTTGGGTCTTGAGTGGAGCAGTCAAATTGTTGTCCAACTGCTTTGAGTGTAGTGGATCCTCAGTTGCTCTGAGTGCAGCGGGTCCTCTAGGATGGGTCAGGATATTGTATCTTCACTGGAGCAGACCAGCCAAGATTCTGCCCTAGCAGAAACGATTGGGCAAAATGAGAGGAAGGGACGGAAGGGGAGTGGTATTCAGGATTTCGGGGGGTTTGGTGGGTGATGGGTCCTGAGTCCACCAGGCTCCCAGCAGCAGCTCTGGGACTCCGGAGGGGAAGGTTCTTACCAACTGCTCTGAGTGCATCTGGTTCTCTAAGATGGATCAGGATATGGAGTCTTCACTGGAGCATGCCAACCAAGAGTCTGCCCTAAAAGAAAGGACTGGGAGGAAGCTAAAATTAGGATTTTAAAGGAGATGCTTATTTATATATTCTGTGTAATATTTATTGTACAATACTGCAACTAAATCATCTGATACCAATTCTACAATTAGAGTTAACACAATAGTTTGCCTTTTAATCAGAAAATTATTGATTAGAGAGAGACACGGTTACTATCAAAAGTGCTCAAAGGAAATTAATGGAGACAACCAGAAGTGGTGGAAATGATCACATGAGAACCAGTGAATCTCCTGTTCTGTCACTGACTTGATCATCTCCTTTATATTAGATGGTTCCTTGTACAGACACTGAGAAGCTCAATAGATGTACTGAATCTTTAACCATTCATCAAGACCAGCCAATTAAGCCCCATCATCTTCTGGATTTTATTCATTAGGTAAATTAGAGAGTCCATTGTTCTTACACACCACCTTTATAGCAGAACTCCTTAAGGTAAAGTCACACTCTGGTTATAACTGTATCTTGTGACACAACCTTTAGAGCGATGGGTATTGCTGTTTGAAGAAATGGTTATCTGTTTAATTTCAGAGGTATCTGTGAAAAGGGAATAAAAATGAGTGAGCCAACAACACCAGAAGAAAATAGAAAACAAGCATTTGGGATAATAATGCTTTGGAGAATCATAAAAGGCTAGATTTAACATTAAACCTTTTAACTTCATTACTCTCCAAGCTGTGTCAATTGAATGGTGAAATTGATGATTGAGAATTCAGGGCCTGAGGCAATTTTATGTTGGTTTATATTATTTCTGTTACCATGCTGATTTAGAGTAAAACAGACAAGTTTGACTCTTTTAGTCTTATTCTTAGATATAAAATCATATTATATTTTTAAGTCATAAAAAGTTATTTTTGATTTGTTGAAATTTGCAAGTTAATCTTTAGGTAGGATACATTTAAATTCTATGGACAATTTCAGTTTCTAGAACACCACTACAGTTGTGCCCATTCAGGGCAAGTCTTCAGGAGGACACATACTTTGCTTGCCTTTCTAGCATTTATTCTAAGCTTCCAAGGATAGGATGATTGGGACATTCTGATGAGTGAGGAAATCTGCCAATGGATAAATCTTCTAGTTATAGGAACAGGAAGGGGAACAAAGTCATCATGGAGACACAGAACTGTCAAATTTAAGATGACTGGAGCTTGCCAGAGCATATTCCCCATGCCAGGTGTGCTATGGGGGTCTCAAAACTAGACCCTTGTTTTGTCTGTGTAAATTCCTGTATATGACTTAAATTCCCTAGTAATAAAATACTAAAGTAAATGTGTAGGTAAAGATATACAACACCCTTAAAGCACAGACCAAAGAAGCATTTCCATCCATTCATTTGTACAGAAATAAAACTCATTGTTAAAGGGAAGTCATATTATAAATATACAAGTCAAATACTGCCTAATGAAACAACTTGCCCGGGGGGGGGGGAATGATGCTGTTACTTTAAAACTAAGTTCTCCTATACTGTTGGTGGAAAACGGGTTGATTGTGGATCAGTGGTAAAGAGTTGGAGCTCCTAAGAACCCCTGACTCTGGTAATGTCAGTTCCTGCTGTAGCCTACTCTAGTTTTTGAATGTTTCTCATATGATAATTTGTATGCTTACACATTGAAGGTATTTTTTTTTTGAAGTACTACAAGATTCATTCTTTTGTTCAAATGTAAAAAGAACTTGTGATCAGAATTTAAAGTGTATAATTCTCTTTCTTTTGAAAACTGTATTATGAGAAATGGCAGGACCATTGCATTTCAAAAAATAAATAAATAAATATACAAGTCCTTTAAGTTTTAGCCATCCTTTCACATGAAACAATAGTAAGTTGTTTCAGGAACATGTGAATGCTTTCTTTGAATGTAATATTGTAATCTTTTATGATTTTAAAAATTATATACATGATTTTGATGTTGGCATGCAAAAAGATTTACATATAAATAGATGCAAAAATGGAATCTGTTAATTTTTAAGTTAATGCTTTAATGAAAATATATTATAAATTAAAGCCTTTAAAATATTTACCAAAGGCTTTCAATGCTCAAAAACTCCTCAAAGAACTATTAGAGTTTGTGGAAGGAATAATATGATATAGAAATAAGGTGATATAGAAAAGAGAGGATATATTCATCAATGCAGAGAGAAGAAACATAATCAATGTAGAAGTTTTTAAAAATTATTTTATTAGATATTTTCTTCATTTACATTTCAAATGCTATCCTGAATGTCCCCTATACCCTCCCCCAGACCTGCTCCACTGCTGACTCACTCCAACTTCTTGGCCCAGGCATTCCCCTCTATGGGGCATATAAAGCTTGCAAGACCAAGGGGCCTCTCTTGCCAATGGTGGCTGAGTACGCCATCTTCTGCTACATATGCAGTTAGAGACACGAGCTCTGAGGGTACTGGTTATTTCGTATTGTTGTTCCACCTATAGGGTTGCAGACCCCTTCAGCTCCTTGGGCACTTTTTCTAGCTCCTCCATTGGGGGCCCTGTGTTCTATCCANTAGCTGACTGTGAGCATCAACTTCTGTGTTTGTCAGGTACTGGTATAGCCTCACAAGAGGCCACTATATCAGGGTCCCTTCAGCAGAA
>NC_034612.1:36244894-36245830 GCF_900095145.1 Mus pahari
AGCTGCCAGTGTTCCAAAGCCCTGAGCCAACTCTCCAGCTCCAAAGTGCAAAGACTTAGAGAAAACTGTAGGTGCCCTCCTTAGGTCTCCAGTACCTTTCAATTACTTAAAGGTCCTATGCAAGTAGACACTGCGAGGCCAGGATAGGTTACCTCTGCTTAGAGATTGATGTTTCCTTTGGGACACTTTACACACTTACTGCTGGTAACAGGCAGACTTCTAAAATGTAAATGTTTCATCCTGTATACATACTAGCAGAGTACTACCTCGTCAAGGATAGTAGGTATAGAGAGAAAAACCTGATTGGCAGTTTTCTCTCTGAATGGCATTGATGAAGAATAGCAAACATGTTCAGAAAATTTAGTAGCCTCAGAATTTTCAAAATTACTTCAATAACGTTGTTAAATGCTTTAATGTCCCTTCTGTGTTATCACCCACCAAAGATCATAAAAAAGAAAAATTAGTCGGACAAAGGCGAATATGGATCTTTTTAGTAAAGTTTTTTTTTTTTTTTTTGGGGGGGGGCGATTCCTATCTTCCATGTTTGGATATCAACAGTTGAGCTCCCAAGACTCAGCAGTGGTACTTTGTGGCAGGGCCTCAGTGTTTCTTCTGCATCGATCAGCCAGTCTTCCTGAGTTCTTGGAAGTGGCAAGAAGCCTCTGGAATATCAGGAGAAGTTCTTTGGTGTATTTCTCTCTATGAAGTCATGACAAAAAATGATCAGGGAAGAAGGCATGGTGAACCAAAGCCACAGCGCCCTCTACTGTCTGTTGGGGGCCATTTATACCATTCCAAACATCACGTGTTCTAGTAAAATATCACATGCCCTTAGCCAGGCAGCTTCCAGAAAAGAATCACATGTCTGCCTCAGCAAAAACATCCTCCTAAAGCAGTGTTCAGAAACATACCACATGACAAAACGGAGTCTTCAAA
>NC_034612.1:36246435-36256262 GCF_900095145.1 Mus pahari
TCTCTCTCTCTCTCTCTCTCTGTTTGTGTGTGTGTGTGTGCATGTACATGTGTTTATTGTGTGTTCCAGTGGGCAGCTTCAGTTGTCATTTCTCAGGTGCTATTTTGGGGATTTTCCATTTTGGAATTTGTCATTTCCCAGGTGACCTAGCATTGATCCCAAACCACCTACTTTCCTATAATCTACCCTCCTACCTCTCCACCCATCCACCTCTCCATTCATCTACATATCTATCATATCATGAACTCTTGGAGTTCAAACTATATTCAAACTACAGTACAATAGTTTTTAGTTTGCAATGATGGTAACTTTGTTAATGAAATAAATAGTTTTCTGTTTTTATATAGACTCTTCAATATCCTTGATATTGGATATCTTCAATATCAATATTTATATTGCATGTTAGAGTGAACATCAATCATGTGTGGCCACTTCTCACATGTTCTGAGTCCCGTGGCTTCTGTGTGAGATGGTGCAAGGGGTGATTTTCCTGGAGGTGGAAAGAGTTTCAAAATAGTTGAGACTAGCTCAGGGGCAGGACAGGACAGGATCGGCAGGTCAATTTACTTTTCTGGGAGAAGTCACTTGGATGCAATTGAAAGTTGACAGAGGTAAGAAACCAGATTGCAGATCTTTGCTGCTGTAAGCTCTGCCCCTTGGTTCCCTTGATCCCGATGGCATAAGGAAGGGTCAGCAAGTTAAGCCATAGCAATATAAGCTGGCTTCCTCGGCGATGGCAGACCGTGGAATGTTTTCCTCTACTGAGTTGTTCCCTGGTATGAATTAGGGGTAAGGGGCTACTATGAGTGACAGTAGGATCAGTTGTGGATGCCATGGTTCTATATTGCATGCTCCAAAAAGGAGCTAGTCGGGGCTTGAGAGATGGCTCAGCAGTTAAGAGCACTGGCGGCTCTTCTGAGTTTCAATTCACAGAAACCACATGGTGGATCACAATCATCTGTGAGGGGATAAGATGCCCTCTTCTGGTGTGTCTGAAGACAGCAACAATGTATTCACATATAAAACAAACAAACTTTTTAAAACAAAAGTAGAGTTACTTTATTTTGAGCAACACAAAGCAAACTGTGTCTTCTCAGAAAACCCCTGATCTTTTAATAGATGTAAACTTGAACTCTTAAAGTCTTGCAAACACAAGCAAATACATCAGGGAAGTTGATGCTGCCCTATAATTTCCGATACCCCATTTGAACTTTCTTTTCTTTTCTTTTTCTTTTAAGATTTATTTTACTTATATAAGTACACTGTATCTATCTTCAGACACACCAGAAGAGAGCAGATCTCATTACAGATGGTTGTGAGCCACCAAGTGGTTGGTGGGAAATGAACTCAGGACATCTAGAAGAGCAGTCAGTGCTCTTAACCACTGAGCCATCTCTCCAGCCCTCTATTTGAACTTTTAAGGGACTACCAAGTGTCAGTTACTGGACTAGAACCCTTTTCTCATTATATAAATGCAGCAGGATTCCAATTTGCAGTTTTAGGTCCTAAGTCTACTCTAGGTCATGGATTGGTTTGGTCTTCTGTGATATCATTGTGGAGGGAAAGCCACAGTCGTCAGCATCAGAGATTAGGTTTTTGAGGGTGAAGTTCAAGTCAGTATAGAAGAACCAGACCGACATCATGTTAAGGCAAAAATGCCAGTCATAAAATCCCATGTAGTGTCTGGTCTTACTGATTGGAAGGACCCAGAATGAGTCCACCTACAGAGACACACAATGGTGAGTCAGTGACTGGAAAAGAGGAGAATAAGGAGGACTCTGCAGAGTTTTGTTGTCGAGTAGTTTTCTGGCTGTCCTACTTTCTACTCCATTGGTCACATGCACGAGCACGACCAGGAACTATCTCAGATCTGCAGACAAAGGACACACACACACACACACACTAGCTCGTTTTAAAAACTGCCTATGGCTCTGTGGCTCTTCTAAGCCTTCGGTAGCTAGAGTGCCTTTTACCGTGACTCCTAGCTCAACACCTCTAAATCTACCTCAGCTTAGTTGCCTGGCTACCTTCTATGAAGCCCATTGGTCTTGCTGCCCAAGACACCTTTGGGCTGCCCTTCCGTGGGCTGCTTTCCTTTCCCGCCTACATTTTGGAAGATCTCCCCTCCAGCTCTCTCCCCCAAGTATCTTGATTCTCTCTTCCTCCCTCTCCTCTCTCCTCACCTGTGGGAACCTGTTAGTCCTGCCTCTTTCTTTCCACTCAATCACTGGCCTCTGGCATCTTTATTGATAGATCAAAAACCAACTGGGGGCAAGGACCTTCAGCGTCAGTAAACACAGATACCTGATTAAATCAAAGCGTCAGATCCACTCACTCCTCTACATTTTGTGGTGCAGTCACACGTGTTTTTTGAAATAGATTAGCAGTGGTGTACACATCTAACATGCTAAATAAATCACTCACTTAAAAATGGTCATTTTTATACAGGATGTGGTAGCAAATACCTTTACTCCCAGCACTCAGGAGGCAGAAGTCTGTGAGTTCAATGTCAGTCTGGTCTTCATAGTGAGTTCCGGGACAATGGCTATGCAGTGAGATCCTGGCTCAAAAATAAATAAATAAATAAATAAATAAATAAATAAAAACTTTAAAAAAAAAGTTAATTTTTTTTGTTCCAACTCTTTTTACTATATGATACTTTTAGTAATAATAGCATGCTATGCATAATAGATGTTCATACCTGTGTATATGGCAGTCTGTCCACACTGGTCACCCATGATTCTCTCTTCTCTCTCTTCCCCTCCACAGAGTTCACGTGCTTCCCAGCTGGTTTCCCTCCCACTCTCAAGTTTTTCTTTTATGACCCACTGAGTTTCACTAGGCTCCCTCCTAGGAAACTGGGTAAGAGCTTATGAAGCATCTGCTAAGAAGCAGGCCACATAGCATCATCACTGTTGCCTAGCAAGGACAGAGATGCTTCCAGGGGCTGTGCCAGCCTGACATCTCTTGCTAACCAGTCCAGGATAGAGCCTCAATGCCAGAGCCACGTGACTCATAGCCCATTATAAAACCTGACAGTTTTCTTATATGCAGGGGATTAAAATCCAGACACCATTATTTGCAAAGCCATAAGTCCAGTCACTCTAATTTAAAGGCATGGCCTCAATTTTATGTGTTAGGTTAGAAACTTCGGTCTAAATGCAACGCAATGAACAGACAGAAACTTCGGGAAGGATGAAGCTGTGGTGGGTCTATTTTCATGAGTAGATTAAGGATATGTCTGCCGTCGTGGGCCAGTTGCTACCGGGTGGAGTCGTGTGGAAATGGCGAGTTTGGACTCTTCTCCTTCATGCTCCACTGTCTTCATGCATTTACTACTGGGGTTTCCATGCACATTTTCCTTACCAAGTTGTGAGACTGTTTAGGTGTTATCCACCATTATATCGCTAGGCCCATGTTGAATATTTTGTATCTAGCAGACATCCTGATAAGGTTAGTTGAACTGGACCTGTGCATTGCCTGACCATTATAAACTTCCTAAATTGCTAATTGCAAGAGAAGTCAGCTCTGTCATGGCCACCCTCACTGCAAGCTCAGCATGATCGTACAGGATCCTCTTGACAGGAAAGAACACGGATGGACAGATGGGTATGGAAACTGAGGGATTCACTAAGCCGCACCTGGCAGTCTCTCGAAAGGCCTTGTCATAGGCTGAAGACTCGGCAGATCGTTGGCCAAGGTATGTATTGTACCCACCACTCTGCAAAACTATAGCTAAGAACAGTGGGTAAAGTGAGTGTAGCGTGTAGTTATAAAAAACGATCTACACTATGGCCTGTTACATGCCGGCAATGGCAGTCTCCCCACCTCATGGGGATCCCCAAGCGGCGGTCTGTCTAGGTTTCTGCAGTCAGCTGTTGCAGAACCGTTCCACACTTTCCAAGTCATCTGCCCCCTGTGGCTAGCCTATCAAAACTGGCTGTTGCTAGCTCTAATCCCCTGGCCCTGTAAAAATGAAAACTCCAGAGGCATGTAATTTACCAGCCAGATTTATATTAGTAAATCCTCAACCCCCTAACCCCCAAAATGCCCACACAAAGAACTCAATTGATATAAGCTGTATACCTAGATTGGACAACTGTGTCCTATGTTATTTAATCGTCTAAGAAATCCCCAGTTACTTATGGATCCTAAGACCACATGGTTCTGGCTCATCATCCTCTCCTACATGTTCCACCTTTTTTCTCCCATCTCTGTCTCTCTCTCTGTGCTTCTCCCCTTCTTCCTGTTCAGCCCGGAAAATACCACCTCCATAGCTTCGCCCAGTGATTGGCTTCCTGACGTCTTTATCAGTCAATCAAATAGCTAGGGGAGATCCCCCACACATGAGTTCACTTTTGCTTAGTTTATGTTGTTGTTTTTCTTCTTTTTAAACTGATAACATGTAGTTCCATATTTTAGATTCACATCTATGACCCGTCTGTAAGGTTTTGTTTTGGTTTTGGTATACCGGTCAGTTAAAGATTCCTGTAGTAACAAGCATGTTCAATTTTTCCAATACTATTTTGGGGAAAGCTGTTCCCTCCAAAACTTATTAGACCTATTACTCCTGTGGGAGACATTTTCTCATCTGTTTTATTCAGTTATCGCTGTGTTTTTCCCTCTTCGGGGGACCATTCCCTCTTGATGAGTAACATCATGTGGATAATTCTACTTTTATTTTTTTGTAATTATTGGTTGAATTATTTGGTTGGTTCTTGAACCTTTGCTTTTCTATCCAAATTATGAATTTAAAGGGTCAGGGAGATTTCTGATAAAAACTGAAATAAACATAGGGGAGATATTTTTGTTGTGCTGTGTCTTCTGATCAATGGCTACCATATGCCTGACTTTTAGTATGCCCTTCCTTATCCCCTAGACAATTTCAGGTTAAGGACCCAGGGCATAGTGTTCCACTCATGCTTTAAGCATTTAATTTCTAGTTCTTGCTATGACATCATTTTCTTACTACTTCCCCACTTACTGTCACCACTGTGTACAAATGCAGGTGAATCCTGTGCTGTCAATGTGCCCTATGAGGTTTTCAAATTCACTTCTTTGTCCCATACATTCATTCTGTGCACACTTTGGTGTGCTCTGTGTGTACATCATGGTGAGGCCTCAAAATGAGATCCTTTCTATTCACTGCTTAGCCATCTGTATGGCTTCAGTCGAATGTTCTTGTCTTACTGCTCTAGCTGGCACTTCCAGGATGGGACTGAATGACAGTAGTCGGAGAAGACTTGAACTCCCAATTCAGGCTTTCCCCATCACGTGTGAAGGTGCTGGCGGAGGCATCTGTACAGATTTTTTTTTTCATAGTTTAGAAGAAGTTTATGTTGTTCCTTTTCTTCCAAGATTTTATCATAAAGGAGCTTTAGAAGAGTTCATTGTGGCCCAAACAGTTTTGGAAGATAGAAGAAAATTCATAGCAAGGAAATAGAATTGTCTTATTTTTTTCTCTTGTGTCCCCATATAAAAAATTAAATGGATTTCTTCATGAGGCTGGAAAGATGTCTCAGCAGTTAATCAAACCCACACTGAGTGGGTTCACAAGCATCTGTAACTCCAATCCCATGTCATCTAATCTTTCTTCTGGCCTTGGAAGTCACTGTGCACACATGGTACACAGATGTACATGGAGGCAGAACACTCATACACATAAAAGTAAAAATAACTTTTAAAAAGCAAAATAGATCAAAGAATTTTCATGTTATTATATTAATTCTTGAAAAACAACAGACACATACTTAATTTTTATTATATTTTTAATTGTGTGTCTGTGGTGGAGTGTGTGTATGGGTGTGGAGGTGCCCTTGTGGGCCATAGGTGTCAGAACTCCCAAAGATGGAGTTCTGCTAGTTCTGAAGCGACATCCTATGTACTGGGAACCATACTTGGGTCCTCTGCAAAGGGAGCAAGCTACTCTTAAGGGATGAGCCATTTCTCCATCACCAACTCTTTTTTGCTTACTTGTTTGCTTGTTTGTTTGTTTGTTTGTTTTGAGACAGGGTCTCTCTGAGTAGCCCTGGTTGAGCTAGAACTCAACTACAAAGAGCAGCTAGCCTTGAACTCACAAAGATCCATTAACCTCGGGCCTCCTGAGTGCTTGGGACTATCATTCCCAATTCTCATTCTTTTCTAATAGCAACAATTAAGAAAACAACAGAGCTAGAGAGATGGCTCAGTGGTTAAGAGCACTAACTGCTCTTCCAGAGGTCCTGAGTTCAATTCCCAGCACCCACATGATGGCTCACAACCATCTGTAATGGGATCTGCTGCCCTCTTCTGGTGTGTCTGAAGATAGCTAATATATATATATATATATATATATATATATATATAAAAGAAAACAACAGCTCAGCCTCTATTTTCTCCAGTTGTTTATGCTGTTGGTATGAATAAATGCAGAACTAGCCTGAGATAACAGTATCCCAAGGTGATTTTCTTAAAATTTTATTTTATGTGTGTTTTAGTCAGAGTTCCAATTGCTTTGATGAAACATAATGACCAAATAGCAAGTTGGGGAGGAAAGGGTTTATTCAGCTTACACTTCCACATTGCTGCTCATAACCAAATGAGTCAGGACAAGAACTCAAACAGGACAGGATCCTGGAGGTAGGAGCTGATGCAGAGGACATGGAAGGGTGCTGCTTACAAGCCTACTTACCATGGCTTGTTCAGTCTGTCTTCTTATAGGACCCAGGATTACTAGCCCAGGGACTGCACCACCCACAATGGGCTGGACTCTCCCCCACTGCTCACTAATTGAGAAAATATCTTACAGCTGGATTTCACTGAGGCATTTCCTCAACTGAGGGTCCTACCTCTCTGATGATGCTAGCTTGTGTCAAGTTGATAAAAATTCAGCCAGTACAATGTGCATAAGTCTTTTGCCTGCATGTACATATATATGCCATATGTATGTGTGAAGGTCAGAAGTGGGTGTCAGATATCAAGGAATTACTGATGGCTGTGAATGGCCATGTGGATGCTAGGAACCAAACACAGGTTGTCTGTCTGCAAGAACAAGTGCTCTTAGCCTCTGAGCTCTCTCTCTAGCCCTTAGTCCCAAGGGCACTGAAATCCACTTCTACTCCACACAGCCTTGAAGGATGCTGTAGTGCTCTTTTCTATTCCCATGAAATAACAGTTTTTCCCTGTGCAAGAGGGGTTTTCATTTAAGAAGAGACTTTAAAATAAAGATATGAAGCCATGCTATGTGGATAGGTGACACCTATGTTTATATGGGTTGTAAGGTAATCTCAATGAAAAGTATGTTGAACACAAGCAAGGCCTACCACTTAAGACTAGTAACTACTTGTTAAACAAGTGATAGTTGCTTGGTATACTTCCTGGGGCTATGAACATATACATAACTTCTGTGGGGTAAATTGTCTTTCTGTTTGAACCCTAGTCTCTTGGGCCAGCAGGACTTATGAAAAGAGCCATTAACATATCTGAGGATGAACAAAAGAGACTTTGAACACTCCTGTCTCCAACCTTCATCAGTGGAAAACTCA
Organism: Mus pahari; assembly: GCF_900095145.1. NCBI lineage: Eukaryota > Metazoa > Chordata > Mammalia > Rodentia > Muridae > Mus > Mus pahari. The sequence continues at coordinate 36,253,959 of NC_034612.1, forward strand.
AGGAGGTGATTATGGAGAGGGTGTTCACTTAAGGAACAAATCTGGAGACAGGTAGAAAACAAACCCAGAGTCCCTTTCCAAGGGACTCCTCTGAGTTACAATTTCTATAAGATGGTCTTTTGTCTTCATACCCAGAGGACCCATCATAAAATCAACTGCAACTCATCGTCTCATGACTGGGATGACATGTCTTTCTGGGACCTGAATTTCCACACTTAGCTACAGCTGTTGCATTTTGTGCTTAGATGTTCCCCATCATCGGGTATTATGGAGAGACATTGGCGAAAAAAAGAGAAAGGGGGAACCCATCAACATGAAAGAGTAAGTAAGTGGTGGTACAGTTGATGGGACTGTAGGTACCTCAGTGTCCCCACAGCACTAGGAATAAGACATCTGCATACTGACACCAGGTAAAGGCTGAGGTGTGAGTGTGGTAGGAGCCTGGAGTCCACTGATGACCTTGAGGTTCTGACTCTGGCTCCTTTCCTCTGTAGCTCGGAAGTATGAGCTGCCTCAGATGCAAATGTTGATTCCTATGTCTCTCTCCACTCAGCATCTCCAGAGCCTACAGCACAGATGTGATCACTGGCACATTATTTGGAGTGAACGTTGATTCCCTCACCAACTCATCAGATCCCTGTGCAGAAAGCCAAGAAGATCTTAACAAATTTGGATTTTCTTGACCCACTTCTCTCTGTATTTTAAGTAGCCACTTTCCCTTTTGTTCTTCATCACTCAGATGCTCCCATCAAAATAACATCATCACTGAGATACAATTCATATATAAAAGCATAGTATACCTGCTTGAAATGTATAATTCAATTTTCGCTCATACAAGGCAATGTGCACCCATCACCGTTGTCAAGCCAGGGAATAATTTACTCAAGAAAACCTGCACCTTTTCATTCTTGCCTTCCGCTCCTCCTTGACATAAGAAATAGCAGTTCACTGTCTCTTCCTGTGGATATGCCTATTCTAGGAACACCATAAAAATTCAATAGAAATACGTCATAGAATTTAGTGAGAAGCTTCTTTCATTTAACATCATATATTCAACAGAACCACCTGCTGGAGCTCCCATGTTCTGTAGACAACTCATATTCCATACCATCTGACAATCAAGTTGTTTCAAGACTGAAGGTGTTTTGTGAGTAAGGCTGTCACGGACATTGGCATCTGAGATCATGATTGAACTTTGTTTACATGTTTCTGGGAAGGCACTAGGGGTGGAATTACTGAACTGTGTAGGGATTCTGTGTTTGATTTATTGAGCAACTGAGGTTTTTTTGTTTTTTTGTTTGTTTGTCTACTTTGAGAGCTTCAGTGCTTTATTTTGTCAGGAGTTCATGAGGGCTCCCATTCGAAACTTTGTGTTGTTGATTCACGATGCTCATTCCTGCTTCCCTAGTAGACATTCAGTAGGATAGCACCATGAGTGATGGATTGTGCTTCCTTCATTGTGATAACACTCTCCCACTTGGGAGACATTCTTGTCTTTCTTAGATAAACATCTGTGCATGTGTAGCTGATTATTTTTAATGTGCTTGGCATTGAGTTCTAAGATTCACATGTGTTTCATGAATCGTCACTTTCCAGACACATGTTCTCCATTTCTAGAAGTCTTTTCATGTCCTTGATGGCATCCTTTGAGGTATGTATTTTTACATTTTTGAAATGTACAATTCTGCATGCTGTGATATAGTCTCTAAGAACCCACCGTTAGGGCTAAGATTATGAACATTTACTCTCTCCTCAGTTTCTTTTCTTTTCTTTTTTTTTTTTTTTTTGAGACAGGATCTATATAGCTCTGTTCTCCTAGAACTTGTTGTAGACAGCACACTGGCCTTGAGTGCAGAATGCACCTGACCCTACCTCCAGAGTGCTGGGATTAAAGGTGTGTGCTCACCATGCCAGTTTAGACTTAGAATCTTTGACCCACTTTTAGTTAACTTGTATGCATTGTTATAAAATCATTTCCTAACAGGCAGTAGTGGTGGCACATGCCATTAATTCCAGCACCCAGGAGGTAGAGGTAGGCAATGTCTGCGAGTGGAGGCCAGTCCAGCCTATAGAGTATGTTTCAAGACAGCCAAAGCTACACAGAGAAACCTTGTCTCAAAAAAAAAACAAAAAACAAAAAACAGCCAGGCATGGTGGCGCATGCCTTTAATCCCAGCACTCGGGAGGCAGAGACAGGCGGATTTCTGAGTTCGAGGCCAGCCTGGTCTACAGGGTGAGCTCCAGGACAGCCAGGGCTACACAGAGAAACCCTGTCTCAAAAAAAAAAAAAACAAAAAACAAAAA
>NC_034612.1:36257202-36270914 GCF_900095145.1 Mus pahari
CAAATAAACCCTTTCCTCCCCAACTTGCTTGTTGGTCATGATGTTTGTGCAGGAATAGAAACCCTGACTAAGACACTACTTAACACTTTGCAGTCTGGGTCCTTTATTTCTTTTTGTATACTAGGCCATGAATTCATATGGAATGAGCTCCAGCAGCTCAGGCTTCTTTCCATTGGTCCTTACAAAGCATGCTTCTCTGAGTGGTTCAGCTGAACCCAGGTGCCCTTCTCTTTGGCTTCCTTCTTCTTCTGATCGTTCTCCTTCACCCGCTTCAGGAAGCTGCTGTCTCTGCTCTTTGAGTGCTTGATGTGCTCAATCTGCACACTGATCCTCTTGCCAGAATTGTGCCTTTAACTTGCTTGTTTACAATGATGCCCATGGCATGCTGGGTGACACTGTAGACTCTTCTGGTTTTGCCATGGTAACACTTATGGGGCATTCCTATTTGAACAGTGCCCATTCCCTTGATGTCCACAATATCACTCTTCTTGTAGATTCACATGTATGAGGCCAAAGGAACAACTTCATGTTTCTTAAAAGGCCTAGAGAACATATACCGAGTACCTCTCCTCTTTCCCTTTGTGTTGGTCATTTTGATGATTTACTGGAGGATGGCTGCCACAGCAGAAAGCCTATATTATTTTTAAAATTTTTATTTTTAATTATGTATGCATGCATATATGCACATGTGAGTGCAGTGCCTCTAGAGTCCAGTAGAGGGAGGTGGATCCCTTAGAGCTGGAGTTGTAGTTATAAGCCAATCAGTGCTGAGTACTGGGCACTGAACTTGTGTCTCCTGTAAGCAGCAAATGCTCTTAACCACTAAAGTCATCTCTCCAGCGTGTTTTGAGTGTTTGATGTTTCAATGTATTATAAAGATAACTATTTATTAAGATCACTTTGGCATCTTCCTTTGAGTAGAATAGAAATATAAGTGGATCCTGGAATGTAGTTCAAGTTCAGTTGATTTCTAATAAGTGAGAAGCATTTAGTGAGGACTGTTATTACATTTTGTCTTCTTTTCTGTGTAGCTATGCTTCCATCCCTTACTCCAATATACAAGATACTAAGTATCTCTATTTTTCCAAACCTGGTGTCTTAGTTAAGGTTTCCATTGCTTTTAAGAGACAGGATGACGGACCAAGACAACTCTTATGAAGGACAACATTTAATTGGGGCTGGCTTACAGGTTCTGAGGTTTAGTCCATCATCATCATGTCAGGAAGGATGACAGCATCCAGGCATATGTGGAGTTGGAGGAGCCTCAAGTTCTACATCTTGACCCAAAAGCAGCCAAGAGATGACTGTCTTCCAGGCAGCGAGGAGGAGGATGTCTTCCTCAATTGGTAGTGCCTGAGCATAGGAGGAGACCTCTAAAGCCCACCCCCACAGTGACACACTTCCTCCAACAAGGCCACACCTCCTAACAGTACTACTTCTCTATGGGCTAAGCATATTCAAACCACCAGAGCTGGTAATGGGATTTCCCCACAAATCTGTAAAAGTACACGAAGCAAAATCGCCTGGATACCAAATCAAAAGGGTAAGATGTGGTGTTACTGTCAGAAAGCTCATAGTTAAGTATCATGTATTGATCAGTCATTGATCATGTATCAGGCTGTGAAAGTATCATTTGTGCCCTTTCCTATGGGTTTTGTTACTGATGAACACAGAAGGCTGGGATTGAGGTAGATGGGTTTTTACACTTTCAGGGAGGACATAAGATAGAAGTTGCATAAGTCAGTACAAGAAAGAAAGTTACTATGCCCTGGCATGAGAATTGGTAAACACACTGCCAGCATCCTTCCCTGAAAATTTGTCAACGAGTAAAAATTACTGATTATTAAATTTGATGCTAGGATACTGCCTTCCAAACTGGTATTGTTGTTTGTTTCATTATTTCTTTTTGTTTTTGCTTTTTTTGCTTTTTTTTTTTTTTTCCAAGACAGGGTTTCTCTGTATAGCCTGGCTGTCCTGGAACTAACTCTGTAGCCCAAGCTGGCCTCAAAATGAGAAATCCAGGTGCCTCTGCCTCCCAAATGCTGGGATTAAAGATGTGTATCACTACTGCCCAGCTCAAGCTGGTATTGTCAAAGAATCACTTTATTATTAATTAATCACTTTATTATGAGCGTCTTATACATTCTCCATTGTGTCCTGGCTTGGGGTGTTTTCCTTACAATGATGTTGTAGCTGCTGCCCTGGTGGGTCTGTGAGTTCTCTGTGCAGTGAGTTTGCAAGCTGCTTGCTTAGCTAGGCTATATATGGCCTGGAGACCACAAGAGGCTTATTTGTGGATCTTGAAGATGGGCACCTGTGACATCACTTAGAATTTTGCAGTGTGTGGAATACCAGAAACTCACACAAAACTCGGCAGTGACCACTACAGACAGAATTAATCAAGGAGGCTGTTGGTTAATTACTGTGGGAAGACAACAGAGAGAATTGAAGTTTGGGAACTTTCCTGAGAAAGTGCCATTAGAGGAATCAACAGCTCTCTGGCCAGGAGTCTACTCATGAGCCAGAGACACTTAGATCAGAGGGACAAAAACCAGAAGCTGCATTTCTCTCAGGGAAATATCCTGCTCCCCAAGGCTTTCTGGTAGATGCTCTTACTCATTGGTGACTCTAGCCACACTTGTGGACTTCAGGAGGCCATACTAACCTCAGAGAAGGGAGGTGAAGTCCTGCACTTGTTTCAAGTCTGACTCCCAGTGAAATGTCCACATGTCTCTTTCTGGTTCCAGAACTGAGTGGATTTTCTTCAGCAGATGATGAAACACACAGAACTCAAAAGCCAGAGTCCCAGAAAGGTAACCCATGATACTTCATGGTGTGTGGATCAAGAAGCCCAGAGAAAAGAAGGTGTCAGGACATGTGGGTGGGGCCCATGCATGGAAGCACTTCTGCCAAATTTCAGTAAGAGTTATGTGGAAGCACAGCAGTGTGTGACCAGAGCCTTTAGAAAAGCCACAGAGAAGCATTTCATGCCTACAAGTCCTCAGTGCTAGGTCATCTATGACAAAGCAAATTCTGATTATCAATTTATCCCATCCCACTGATTCTTGATCTCTGCCTAGGAATTTGTATCTGGACCTTCTCAGGAAGCACACTGTCCAGCGGTGGGGATGGCCACTGGGGGTGCATGGTGGAATTGTGCTCTACAGCTTCTTCTGCAGTTGATTCCAATCTGTATAAACGGCATCTGGAAAAGTGTATACCTTGCTCTTCATTCCTCATGCCCCTGATTTTATAACATCATCTATGCTAGCTTTGTGACAAAAACTATTACTACTACTTTAGCTATAGAATGACTTTTATTTTTAAAAAAATTTATTCTATATATGTGAGTACACTGTTGCACTCTTCAGACATGCCAGAAGAGGCCACTGGATCCCATTACAGATGGTTATAAGCCACCATGTAGTTGCTGGGAATTGAACTCAGGACCTCTGGAAGAGCAGTCAGTGCTCTTAACTGCTCTCTCTCCAGTCCGTAGAATAACTTTTAAATTCTTGTATTTATTCCGTATTTTTAGTCATTAACCAGCATAAGAAGTTTTGAATCTTATTCATTTGTTCCCAGCAGTGTGATCTTTTGTATTCTATTATTTTCTTCTGATGATTAGTTACTTTGCATCCCAAGTTGTCATCCATGCCCACTTGGGGCCCTGTTATGTGGCTTCATGAGGCCTTGCACCATCTGTTCAATTTTGATTACTAAAGAAGACTTTGTGTTTTCTGGTTGCAGCAGAGTTTAGGGGAAGTCCAGAGACCCTGTAGATGTCCAAATGCTCCTCCACTACAGTGAAGCATTTGCAGGACAAACATTTAACCATTTCCCACCTGTTTGGTTTCACCAGAATCATATTTTTTTCCTTGAAGGAAAAATGCTGTCATATTTTACTAACAGCTAGGGTATTTGTCCTGGTTTCTGTGACAAAAATACCTTGAGGAGTGGTTTATTCTGACTCATATTTTAGTGGAACAATCCATCATGCCAGGCAAGTGCCCAAGACATCCCTTCATGACTTGATGGTGCTGTTTAATAAGACTCTAAGCCCTCAGTGCTGCCCTCGTGTGTATCAGTGTAGAGCCATCCACTGAAACATGGGAAATTCCTCAGTGGCCACAGCACTGAAGCAGAATGGTTCTGTTCTCCCTTCCCTAGCAGCTACCAACTGCCAACAGTTCCTCAGGAAGGGGTAGGACCTGGAGGGCAACCCCCAAACCTTTGGGGGAACTTTGGTTGGCTTGATCTTGTGTAACTCCTGTGAGTTTGAGGGCGTGACAGCTGTCCATGTCCAGAGGATGATATTACGCCCCAGCATCCAGCTTTTACATTCTTTCTACCTTAAGATAGGAACACATTTTATTTTAGTTTTGGATATTTTGCTTAATTTGAAGTAGGAAGACCACTTCTAATCCAGATCTTTGAGGTAGGAAAACACGACTTTCATCCAGGTCTTTGGAACAGAGAAAAGACGCATCTTCAATCTGGATGTTGAAGCAGGAAGATGCCTATGTAATCTGGGCCACTCCTCCTGCTGGAAGCCTAGAAGGATGTAGAAGAAGGAAGTTTTTGATCTTTGCCCTCTCCTTGCTAGCAAGTCTACTCCTTTACTGTCATTAGAGTCTGGGACCAGCTGAGACACCCAGCTTTGTAGACTAAGACTTTTGGGACTTTCTGTTCACAGCCAGCCATTGTTGGATTAGCTAGACCAAAGCCTGTAAGTCATTCTAATAAATCTAATAAAATCACACACACTCACACACAACACACAAATAAAATGGAAAGAGAGATTCATTCTACAAGTCCTGCTACCCTAGAGAACCCTAATACAATTAGGAAGAGACATGATGCAGGGGGTGTGGTCTCTCTGAAGGTTCAGGCAACCTCACTGAGGACAGAGGATGCTGGTCCCCTCTCTCCTGTTTCTGGATGTTGTGTCCCTGCAGTTGGTGACTAATCCAAGGGTGCCACCTGCTCTCTGGACATTTAAGGCATTTATCTGTAAGCAGGTTCTTATTTAATATGGAGCCCAAACCAGTTGGAGGTGCAGTGGGGGGATGCAAGGGTACACACCAGTTGGGGGTGCAGTGGGGGGATGTGGGGGTACACACCTTTAATCCCAGCATTTCAGAGGCAGAGGTGGATCTTTGAGTTCCAGGCCAGCCTGGTCTACATTGTGAGTTTTAGAACAAACCAAGCTATGGGAGACCCTACCCTCTAAAAAAACAAACAAACAAAATAAGCCCTTATACTTTGAGTATGATGTTCTTATTGTTGCAGTCCTAATCAAAATAGAGAAAAGTATTTGTAATGATATTTTTCCCCCAATGGAGTCTAGAGATCAGGGACTTAGACATGCACTAGCTTCTAGGGATGCACTTCCTACCTGAGCGCAGTCTTTTTGGTCATGTGCTCCTGATGACTGTAACTCTAGTTTTAGGGAGTCCAGTGCCCTTCTCTGGCCTCTAAGGACTCCAGGCATGTACAAATATATAGGCAAAACACTCATATTATGCAAAAATAAAAATAAGTGTATCTTTAAAAGTAAATGAGAGCTCTGCATGTTTGGATTATAGATTCATGTTAACTATTTGTCTTAGTGTTCTGCAGAAAGTATGCAGTTGGCTTGATCTAGTGCCTTAAGAAGCATGCCTCATAGGTTTTTCAGGTTAGAGTCCATGGTTCCGGGGCACTGTGTGTCTTTCAGTTCCTGAGAAAGCAAGGCACTCTCAGGCAGTGAAGCGATCAGGCCACTTGAGTGTCTACACTCCCTAGAAGTCAGTGAAGCATGCAGAAGCTTGGCTAAACAACTAGGCTTAGACGTTAACTTGGTGTAGTCTGTGTAGCTTATAAACATCAGTGTATTCTGGCAACTACCATTGTATTCTGTTTCTGGTAAGGGTATAAGAAGTCTAATTACTTGTAATAAACTTCTCTCAGCCTCAGTCTTGCTGAGACCCCCTCTGACCAGGCCTGGTTAACATTCCCTCTGACCATAATCAGGTAACCCTGGCTAGTGAGAAAGTCCTGGTGCATGCAGTGTTCTAATGTCATGACCAAGGCAACTCTTATAATAATAAAAGAAGGCATTTAGCTGGAGACTGGCTTACAATTTCAAAGGCTTAGTCTATTATCATCAAGGTGGGGAACATGGCAGCATGTAGGCATGGGGGCTGTGCAGAAGTAGCTGAGAGTTACAACCCGATCCACAGGCAGCAGGCAGAGAGGGTGGGGGTGGGGCAGTGTGAGCTTTCAAACCCTCAAAGCCCACCTCCAGTGACAGATCTCCAACAAGGCCATGACACATCTCCTCCAAGACCCCACCCAACTGGGAACCAAGTATTCCAATGTGAGCCTATGGGGGTTATTCTCATTCAAACCACCACAATATTGACAGGAGAAAAACAAAAACGGTAATCAAGGGAGGGTCACAACAATATTAGATAACACAAGAAAAATCCAAAGACACAAGGAAATCCTAAAAGGATATTAAATCTACGGAAGAGCAGTCAGGAAGCTTCAAATCTCAAAATATATGAGTCTGCAAGATAGCTGTGGTCTACTTTAGAGCCCCAGTCAATCAGTTGCCTCTTTCTACATCAGATCCACAAAGGACACAATCATTACTAAATAGAAATTATACATAGATATATAGCCTTTGGATATACCAGCTTTGTTTCCTGGGAAATGAATGGACGTATTATAGAAAACCCTTCATGTTCCTCACTGTAATATGACTGTATCCAACTCATTCAGCCTCACTATGACTTCCAGACAATACCCATCTTATTGTGCTTCAAGCAACTATCTGAACCACCTTCTAATGCTGTTAAAAACCATCCCATCATATCCTGAAGAAGATTGAAGTCAAGTTGGGTGTCATGAAGGCATGTCAGCAATCCTGGTACCTAGGAGGCTGATACAGATGGACTATGAAAATAAAACCAGATTAACTTACAAAGGGAGACCTTCTTTCAAAGCCAGCAAAAACCAAGTCCAACAAAATACCATTTTGTTTTGCTTTGTTTTTTGAAGTGTCTGCCTAGTGGCTGACATTTTTCTTTTGGGCGGGGGATGGGGGGTGGCGATTCAAGACATGGTTTCTTTGTATATAGCCTTGACTGACCTGGGACAAGTTCTGTAGAGCAGGCTGGCCTGGATCACTGAGATCCACCTGCCTCTGCCTCCCAAGTGCTGGGATTAAAGGCATACGCCACCACCACCCAGCTTCTTTTTACCTCTAGTCTCACTTCTTTATTTGTTCTCGCTATTTCCTCAGCTGAGAGAGAGGTGGTAAAACTTGCACCATCCCACATAAGAAGCAAATGCTGGATTTCCTTTCTGCCTACAGAGAGGACACACCGAATGTATGTGTGGGCTCGCTGAGACTTTGTCCAAGGTATCTGACCTGGTTTCCCTGTATCTGTGTGTGCCAGCACTCCTTCCACTCAGGTGGTGCCTGGTTCTGGAACCCGACACCAAACACTATCTTTCTGGGGGACGAGAAGGAACGTCTTCTTTCTAGTTCCAGTTATCAGCCTATAACTAAGGAGCTGAACTGACAAAATGAAGGTATGTGGTTTGATAGCTTTTGTGCTTTCATGTGTGTTCATGTACAGGATGTAGAGGCCGGTGGTCAACTGAGTGCCTTCTTCAGTTACTCTCTGCTTTATTTTTGAGACAGGATCTCTCAATGAACCAATCTGGTCAGAATGGGTGGCCAGCAAGCCCCAGGATCTGTCTGTCTCTGTTCCCCAGCCCTACGAGTGTAGGCATGCACTACTACAGCCAGCTTCTACATGGGTGCTTGGGACTGAACTCACTCTTCATGGTCTCCTGGCAAGCATCTGACTGACCAAGCCATCTCCAAGCCCAGACTTCCTTAACAGCTCCTTTACTGGTCTGCTGCCATGTCTCTCCATTCTGCTGTGTCCTGTATGAGGTATTAGAGCAATCTTCCTTAAACATTAAAAATTACCCTGACGTTAAAATCATCAAGGGATAACTGTTGTCATTTAACAGCTACAAAATGAAATGATAATCTGATATATAAAGGTCTTCAAACCAGGTCTAAATCAACCTTCCTGGAATCATGAAAAACCTACAAGTTATTTACTCTAAACTCCTAACTTTTATAGAAATCTTTCACTTTGGTGAATGCACCCTGTGCTATTTCTAGGCATGTGACTAACCTTATGAACTGAATGTGATCACTGACTGAAAGAAAAGCTAAATATACAGGCATTTCTAAACTTCTCAGGATTTGACATGGAATGTTTTCTTGTGAGTTGCCCAAGTGGTACTATCACACACACAAATGAGACCTGGTCACATATTCATAAGCAAACATCAAAGTAAAATTTACTTTGTTCCTTCTAAGAGCAGATGTCTTTTCCATGAAGACAGGGACTTGGTCTGCTGTCACCTAGTGAACCCTGCCACTGTACTAGCCACCTAGAGTGGAGTAAGTATTTGGAGATGAGTAAGCCACAGTGGACAGAGAGAAATGAGTTTGCACAGAGTCTTTAGTGTTTACTGGTAGAAATAGACTTTAATGCATACTTTGTGTTTATATAAACTCTATATTCTTTTAAAGGCTTTTATTTTATTTGGAGCTTTTTGACATCCAAATTTACAGATTTTCTATGCATTTCACTACTTTATAGACTTTAAAGTATTTTAGACTTTAAAACTAACTTTGAGAAATCAAACATGCTGTAAACCCTACCTAACCCCAAGAAGTATTTGTACTTCTAAAAAAAAAAAAAAAATCACAAAAAAGACGAACTTAAAACTATCTGTCATAAAATTTCCACATTCTATGAATAAAGAAATACTAGGTTCATTATTGTATGTCGCTCGCTCTCTATTAAGTCAGATTGTCAGACACGCTTCAGTAAACAATCTCTATCTTAAAACTGTATCTTAATTCACTTCCTCGTAGAGATGATCTTGTCACTGTTTGCACTGTGCCATATGCAGCCTAAGCCCCAAAGCTTAAGTCTCAAGCTTATAGTTTTTAGCCTGGATATGTTCCCACAGTTACATACCTGCATACACACATATAGTGTGCCACGAGTTAAATTTCATTTCAAGTAACTTAAGTATATCCAGCAGACATTCAGCCTAACAGCCTACAAAGACTCAGACAGTAGTGTCTAAACGAAGCACTGAGCTGAAGCTGGAAAACCCAGCAAAACCCACCGCAGTATTAGGAGAAAGACTCAGGACCCCTAACATACTGAGTTGTGCAGATACAAAAGTGCTTAGCATGACAAAGTTACCAAAATAAAAACATTTTAAAGGTTATTTGGTTCTAGCAATATTAACTATTCTTTACTTTTGGATAATTTAACATCTGCATTTTAAATTTTTTTTATATAAACAAACTCTTTGTAACAAGTTTTAAAAAAAAGCACACAAAAATAGTGCAAACTATAATCTGATAGTTTTTTGTGTTTTTTTTTTTTTGTTTTGTTTTGTTTTTTGTCTTGGTTACCTCATCACAAGTAACTCAAGAAAAGTGTTTGACTATGAGGCTCCAGTAGCATACAGCACTGAGCAGACCCCATCTCTCACCCACTGTTTGTGGCCCCGAATTCTAAGACAGGCCGCCGACAGACTGGGCAGGTGCAGTTCTCTGACAGCCAGCGATCAATACAGTGAATGTGAAACTCGTGCAGACAAGGCAGCTGCCGGAGCTTGTTCCCAGCCACGTAGTCACTGATGCACACGCTACACACCTTACCTAACTCACTGTCAACCCCGTTTTGCTCATAACTCCTGGTAGAAAGATTGTCAATCTGCTCTTTGGTTAAACCACGAATTGGATCATCATCGCCTTCATTCAGTAAGAAGAAGTGAGCCAGGCGCAGAATGGGTAACGTTCCAGCCTCGACCACACTGTCTGCCCTTCCTAACTGCCTTCTACTTCTACTGCCACTGGGGCGAGCCTGGGGTGGGGCGGGCGCCCTCACAGCTAGCATTTCAGCACTGTCCTCCTGGGCCTGACTGGCCTGTGAGGACGCTCTTCCATGCTGACCACTGACATCGGCTGCATCTCCATTACTCAGTTCTAGGAACACCTCTGGTAAACGTTGACCATTGCTTTGATTCTCTGACACAGGTTCCACCTCCATTAGAGAACTCAGCTCTCCAAACCCAGTCATTATCTGCCTTAAAATTGACCGAAGAGCCACGGAGGATGGCTCAACCACGTCATTCTCAGAAATCCTGCGAAGAGGAACTGTAATGGTACTCACATAGGTTCGGACACCTGAGCGCTCTAAGTGAGAGATAGTTCTGTGGAAGCCCCCACTGGTGCTCTCAACTGTACTTTCTGCCAGCCCCGCCCTAGATCGGGTTCTATTTGCAATGCTATCCCTATCTCTAGTTTCTCCAGGCCGAATCCTCCTGACTTGCAGGTCCAGTGTGATTGCTGGATGGCGCTGGGTGGCAGCTGAGGACCTGCTGGACTCTCCCTCTTCCACTGTTATTCTTGACACAAGCCTTGAGTTGGACAGCGGGGTATAATCGGCACCTCTGCGTTCTCTACCTTGTTCTAAAAAGACCGGCGTTACACCTCGGTGCCTAACAGACCTATTTCTACCCGTTTGCTGTATCTGTCTACCCTGCCTTTGGGAACTATGATGAACAGTACCATTCTGTCTCTGAATGGGGGACCGGCTTCGACTACTGAAAGCAGGTCGTAATCTTATTGGCTCTAATCTTTGGTTTGTGTTCCTCACTGTAACATTACTTCTAGCCCCGTTTTCCCAAATATGTGCTGCTCCAAACCGCTGCCGTCCACCTTGCCTGAGAAAACTACCATCTGACTGGTTGGTGTGGGTGTTAAGAACATTAGTGCGAGGGGCACTAACTCTGCGAACACCAAGGGCTGCTCCAATTCCATTCCTTAACCTTCCCAGGGTTGTGAACGACCCTTGCACAGAACCCTGCCTCCTCACACCACGCCTGCCCCTAGAAACACTGGAGCCACCACCACTGGAGCTCATGGAGGTCTGGCTTCTGGTTCGGCTAGCCACTGGACTCGATGGTCTTTGCAGCCTATGCTCTCTGCTAGCACCTGACAGAGGGGTGTCCGTCGAGTCCACTCCACGTGTTTCAGAACCTCTGCTGTCAGGGTTTATGTGAATCTCCAGGCTAAACCCGAACTCGCCACTGTTCGGGTTTGTTCGACTCACGGCCCTCCAGCTTTGGTTCCCATTCTGTCCGCTTCGAGTCACATTCCCAGTGCGCCGAAAGGTGTTCAGCCATCGAAGCAGAGAGTCCTCATCTGAATGTGCTCTAAGGCTTTCTGAGTCTGGAACGTGAATCAAAAACAAGATGACAAGATCAATTTCTTTTTTTTTTTCTTTTTAAAGATTTATTTATTATATGTAAGTACACTGTAGTTGTCTTCAGACACACTAGAAGAGGGCATCAGATCTCCTTACAGATGGTTGTGAGCCACCATGTGGTTGCTGGGACTTGAACTCGGGACCTATGGAAGAGCAGTCAGTGCTCTTAACCGCTGAGCCATCTCACCAGCCCCTTAAGGTCAATTTCTATAATAAGACTTCAGATCTTTATTAAAACATTGCAAGAAAGACAGCTGTGCTGAGTTAAACTCAGGCTCTGCATTATTTTAATGAATGAAAAATGAAAAAAAAAAATCAAACTTTCTAAAAGTTTATTAAAAGCACACAACAGAAATTAAAATGCTGGGCGTATGACAGGACACACACTGCCAAGCCTAACTGTCATGAGTTGGATTCCCAGGGCCCATGTGCTGGAAGAACTGCCTTATACACAAACTGTCTTCACACACACACAGTTTAAAGAAAAAGTCTACTTTCTAGACTTAGGAACTTTTATCAGCCGACTCCCTCCACAAGGTCCAGCCCAGACGTGTGGGGACCCATAAAGCAACCTCTCCCTGTGGCCATTTGTCCCACTCTGCAGCCCTAACTTGGTAAGGCAACCTCTGTCCTCAACCTGGCTCCACTGCTCCCCTGCTCTCAGAACCCCCACCAGCCACCTCCACCCATGTGGCTGGCCCACAGGGGATGTAGTAAGGAACCTCTTCCCTTCTGCTCCACTCCCTCAGAACTCCCTTGGGCACTCAAACCAACTTGTGATTCTGGTCTTGGGTACTGAAAACACACAGCAAGACACATCTAACAACCTAATTACAGATGCTCAGGGTCATTGCAAAAATAAGCTATATTAAAAAAAAAAATAAGACAATGTCTGCTAAAAAAACAAAAAGAAAACAACAACAACAAAAACCAAAAAACACACAAAACTCCTGGGAAGCTCATCAGTGCAATGGTTCCAAGGAGAACCATTTTCAGGCACAAATATCAAAAGAATTAAACACAATCAAAGAGTTCAAAGAATTTAAAGAGACTCTGTCTCCAAAACAAAACAAAACAAAACAAAAAGAATTTAAAGAGGACAAGGATAAATACTTGAATGAACTGGTAGCAGCAGGAATAAACAGAAGCCCCAGAAGACACAAACACACAGCTAAATGAAACAAAGGAGAACAGAATCTGAAAAAGAGACAGAATAGTAAACAAAATCTAATCTGAAATGAAGCTGGAAATGAAAAAGTAGTTAAATAAAAAGCTCAGTGGAAATCAGAGTAAATGGCTTGGACAAGACAGTAATATCAGGACTTGAAGGCAGGGTTGAGGAACTGCATCATCCACTCAAAGAAAACTAGAAACAAAATAAAATAAAAAATATTAATAAAATAAAATAAAATAAAAAAGCATGAAATGAACAGAGTTGTAGGATCTTTGGACACCATCATAGAAATTGAAACTATAAATTACAGGCATGGGGGGGGGGAATGAATTCCAAGTCAAAAGCATAGAAAACATTTTCAGTAAAATCACAGGAGAAAATTCCCCAAATCTTGAGAGACACCCTTAAACAACAAGGGCAAAAAAGGAGTGACACAACACATTCCAGTTAAAGCAGGAAAAGAGAAGGCTGAGGAAAGGGTGTTGAAGCTGTGAAGAGAAAAGGCCCAAGTCACAGGCAGGCCTATCACAGTAGTCAAATCCCTGGATCAAGTCTCGGAAAGACATTACCTAAGTTCTGAAAAGTCATACATGCCAGAATAGTATACCCAGCAAAATTATTCAATAAACGAAGAATAAAAATGTCCCATGATAAAAACAGATTAAACTATTTTGTGACCACCAAGCCAGCTCTCAAGAGGATAGTAAAAGGAATATTTCAGACTGAAGAGAAGGGTAAACACATGCCACAGGCCACAGGAGATAAATAAATGATACCAGGATAACTAATCAAAAGATATTTACCACTAAAAATTCACCAAAAAGAAAAAAATTAATATTTATCTTTCAATAAATGGATCTCAGTTCACTCTATGAAGATTAGAAAACAAGATCCACCTTTTTGCTGCCTCTGAGAAACATGCCTAACCATGAGAAATAGACATCTCCTTAGGGTAAAAAGATGGAAAAGTACTCTGGGCACATACAAGATGGAAACAAGCAGATATATAGCTATTTTAGCATTTGAAAAAATAGCTGGGGGCTGGTGAGATGGCTCAGCAGGTAAGAGCACCAACTGCTCTTCCAAAGGTCCGGAGTTCAAATCCCAGCAACCACATGGTGGCTCATAACCATCCGTAACAAGATCTGATGCCCTCTTCTGGAGTG
>NC_034612.1:36270937-36285982 GCF_900095145.1 Mus pahari
CTGGTGAGATGGCTCAGCAGGTAAGAGCACCAACTGCTCTTCCAAAGGTCCGGAGTTCAAATCCCAGCAACCACATGGTGGCTCATAACCATCCGTAACAAGATCTGATGCCCTCTTCTGGAGTGTCTGAAGTTAGCTACAGTGTAATTACATATAATAAATAAATAAAAATCTGAAAAAATAGCTGGGCAGTAGTGGCACACACCTTTAAACCCACCCAGCACTTGGGAAGCAGAGGCAGGCAGATTACTGAGTTCCAGGTCAGCCTGCTCTACAGAGTGAGTTCCAGGACAGCCAGGGATAAACAGAGAAACCCTGTTTCGAAAAACCAAAAACCAAA
This sequence comes from Mus pahari, assembly GCF_900095145.1. NCBI lineage: Eukaryota > Metazoa > Chordata > Mammalia > Rodentia > Muridae > Mus > Mus pahari. The sequence goes on from NC_034612.1 coordinate 36,271,278, forward strand.
AACCAAAACCAAAACAAAACAAAAAAACCAAACCAAAACAAACAAACAAAAAATTTGACAAAATAAATTTCAAACCAGAACTAGTCAGAAGAGATAAAGAAGGTCACATCACCCTCTTTAATCTACCAAGCAGGTATTACAATTCTAAACACATACATCAAACAGAGATGTGGCCAAGCACATAAAAGGAACACTATTAAATATAAAGCTGGGCTGGAGAGATGGCTCAGCAGTTAAAAGCACTGACTGCTCTTCCAGAGGTCCTGTGTTCAATTCCCAGCAACCACATGGTGGCTCACAGCCATCTGTAATGGGATCTGATGCCCTCTTCTGGTGTGTCTGAAGAGAGCAATGGTGTACTCATATACATAAAATAAATAAATAAATCTTTTTAAAAATGTAAAGCTAGAGATTTACCCAACATAGTAATAATGGGAGGCTTTAATAACGTGAACGTGCTCCTATGTACAAGCAGGTCATCCAGACAAAATATAAATAGACACTGGAATTAAATAACATCATAAATCAAATGGACCTAACAGATATCTATGGGAAATTCCACCAAACCTTAAAAGAATACATATTCCTCAGTAGCTCACTGTACTCTGAATAAAATAGAGCACATAGTAGGACACACTGCAAGCCTTAGTGACTACAGGAAGACTGAAGCATCCCATGCTATGTATTACAAAATAAAGCAGGGAAGGTATAAACCTCAGAGAGACTAATCATAATATTAACAATTAATGATCATGGGAAAAACCCAAGATAAAATGAATAATTTAAGCTGATATGTAACTAGCAGTGAGCTGGAATTAGTATTTAAAATGTCTCTCAACTAAAAATAAAAAACAAAAAATTATAAACAAAACCAACCAACCAACCTCCCCTGCCCCCACTCCCAGCCCCAGCTCCGGCCCCGCCCCTGCCCCCAGGACCAGAGGGACTCAGTACAGAATTCTAGCAGACCTTGGAAGGAGAACGCCAATGCTATATTCAAAGTGCTCCATGGACAGAAAGGGAATTGAGACATCCAAACTCTCTTATGAAGACAGACAGAAAGAACTAAAACACAAACTGAAAATGGTTATATGTTCTACCCTAGGGCAATCTATCCCCTTGCCAAAGGGATGGATTGGGCAGTGTCCTTAAACGGAGATGACCTCTGTGCACTGGGCTGAACAGAGGGTGCCTCCCGCCATTTTCAACTCCCCAGCTGCTGGTTGTTATCATCGGTGGGACAGAAGCACTATGGAGGAGCTACACTAAGAGCACCACACAAACCTAATCGAGGTGAAAAAGCAGCAACTCACTTTTAGTCTAAAATTGCTTCACATGAACACACAACAGTCACTTGGATTGATTTTGCCCCAAAAGACACATGTCAAAGGTTGTCTCTTTCCTCAGACTCAACTACTGGGCAGGAGCCAGAAGAGGCGCATTTTTGCTACTCTTACCTGGTAATTGTTAATCTTATATCATGTATACTGTTGGTGCTCACAGCCTCCACTTCTAAACTAGGAATCTGAATTCCACTATCCTTATTGCTACTCAACAAACACCATAATTTACAAAATAGTAATACTACTTCAAAAGCTGAAAAGACAAAAAGGAGACCAAGCCTGAAATAGTTTCACTATGAAAAAGAGGCATTAAATGTCCTGTTAGATTACTTGAAAACAGGCACTGGCTGTATCAGATCAAGGTACAGCTGAGTTGGGTCTTTGCTGCCAGGAAGACTCCAGAAAGGCTGCTGAGAAAGGTCCCCTACCTGCTTTCTGGGCTGGCAGCTTTTCCTTGAGAAGGGATTAACTTTTACAACTGCATTATGAAGACAGATTTATGTGAAGTAAGTGATAGGTATTTTAAAGATTTATGTAATGCTTGGTATACTTTAAGATAGGCTTTGAAAAAGATTTAAGGGTTTTATTTATAACGGGATGGATATATATATACACATATAGATACACATAGATACTTATATATATGAATTCTTGAAAACTTTCCTATATCTGCATCATTAGACTTGTCTTCATATCTAAAGTAACAGCCAGCAAGTGTTCATAACTGAGGAGATAATCCAAGTTTCCATTACTTCTCTTACTTTTTCATGCTTTTATTTTATAAACCCAGGGATCTTAGGCTTACTCAAATATGACTCAGTTGTAAACATGGAACGTAAAAACCTTTGTCATAAACTTAAAGTAAAGCAATCTATTTAACCAGAGAAATAGGTCTTACGATCTTTAATTGTGTGTGTTTATCTTGAAGAACCCAAGAGAAAGAGACTAGAAATGGGTGGGTGTATGATAGGATAAAGGTAAAATGTAAGTAGAGACGGTGAATACTAGGGGCAGAAAGGCTTCAGGGAGGCGATTTCTTAAAAAGTCTCTCACTTTCTGAATTTAATGTTAAAATCACATTAGTTGTCTCCCTGAGAAGCTGGAAACTACCCACAGTTTCTATGCAGGTAGTGCAAAAGACCTTTCAGCCAGCGGACTGGTAAGAACCTAATTAAAGATGAATGTCTCTGGGAGAGGAGGTAGAACAAAAACAGGGGTCCCAAAGTTGGCTTGTTTAACTCTATAATTGCTGTTAGTTTAAATTGGTTTTCACTAGTGCTTTGCTTATTGCAAGAATTGTTATATGATTTAGTGATTGCTTGATAAAATAACAAGCAAGCAAACTGATGAAACAGAGCAGCAAAAACAGTTTCCTGTCAGTCAGTTTGTATTAGGCCATGGATACATTTTAAGTCACATCGATACAAAAACTATGGAGTATGTTTATACAAACATTAGAAGGAACAGTATTTGGCTAGGGGAAATGGCAGAATATTTATCAAGAACACATAAGGCCCTCGTTTGTCTCAGGAAGGTTGAAGAAGGGAAAATATATATTTACTATTCTGTACACATAAACTTGATGAAGAGAAACTATGTATAAGAAACACTTCTCAACTTTCTCTCTGCTCTCTAATCCCCAAGCAACACTTGTTATATGAATGAAGATCACAGGAAAACGGTAAACAGGCCTACTGCAGCAGTGCAGGCCACGGTACCTCCATCACTTGTCCCGCTGTCCGAGCCAGGCGGAGATGCCAGCTGTTCCTTTGCTCTATCTAAGCGCTGCTGTAGCTCCTCTGATGTTATCTCTCCTGAAACAACAAAAGAGCACTCATTTTTTAAACAAATTAAATTACCACGTTTTATGAGAACTTGTGAAATAAAAACTTTAGCAACTGGGGTCAGTGAGATGGCTCAGCCAGTAAAGGCTCTTACTACTAGGCCTGACGACCTGGACTCCAAGCACCACATAGTGGACGGAGAGAGAAGATACCTACGGTTGTCCTGTAGCATCTAAAGACTCATTGTCAATTACACACACACACAGACACACACACACACACTAAATAAAATGTAATTTAAAAAATCTTAACTTATAGAGGATGATCCTTATTATTTTCATGGTTTATAAGTCGAAGTTAACAGCAACCCCACAGTGGTTCACAATGACCCGTAATGAGATCTGACTCCCTCTTCTGGAGTGTAGACAGCTGCAGTGTACTTATATATACTAAGTAAATAAATCTTTTTTAAAAAATTTAAGATAATAATATTTGATACAGGGCTGGCGAGATAGCTCAGCAGTTAGGAGTACCAATTGCTCTTCCAGAGGTCCTGAGTTCAATTCCCAGCAACCACATGGTGGCTCACAACCATCTGTAATAGGATCTGATGCCCTCTTCTGGAGTGTCTGAAGAGAGCAATGGTCTGCTCACAAACATAAAATAAACTTGAATAATTTTGGTTACCAGAATTTCTAAGTAAGTTAGGGCTGGAGTGATGGCTCAGCAGTTTCCAGCACCCAGACTGAGTGGCTCACAATGACTTCTCAATGCCAGATCCAGGAGACCTGAGAGCCTGGGACCCTACAGCCTCTGCTGGCCTCCTTGGACCTTGACCTCATGTACACAACCCCCCACCAGAGACAAATATCGAAAAAAACAAACAAGTTTGAAAACAACAACAACGAAAGGATGAGATATACTCACATAGTTTGTTTCTTAAGTTAAAAAGAAAATTAGGGAGTAGTTTTAGGGAAATGTTTAAATCTTAGTGCTTGAATTCTACCACAATATTTTATTATATGAGCCACCAACATACAAATATACAAGCACACAGACAGGCACATTTCAGCTCGTTTCCTATAAAGTAAATCTGAAAGGAAATGTATAGACTACATTGGACTTTTGGTTGGTCACTACCTAGCTGCTTGTTAACACTTCAAATAAGTTAAGATTTAAGTTTCAAAGAACATTTTATTTGTACAAATATTATGTAAGAGAAATAGAGAGCTAGAGTAGTTCAGTGGTAGAACACTTCCCTAACATGCACAAAACCCTAGGTTTCAATCCAAGCCCATCCAAGTGAGGGTTGGCAGTGGAGGGTGAGAATTATTCGTGTGAACACTTAATGCTTATGTACATTGGGTTTTTAAGTTTGGCCTGTGTGTGTATGTCCATAAATGCAGTATTCTCACGTATTTAGCAAACACAGAGGGCAGTGATTTTGTTATACTGCATAATTCTCAGACTCACAAAACAGTACTCAAAGGGAGGTACTCTCTTTACTTTAAATCCCTCCTTTCAATGATAGAAAAATTTCCCCCCTTTGCCCATTTCTTACCAGGGGTGCCTAAAAGATTATGGTCTCTCATTAGCCGATAATCTTCATCACTGAGCTCATTAATAAACTGATAATAGGCTTCTTCTCTGTGGAGACGCTCTTGCTGCCATCTTCTCTCATTTTCTTGAAATGAGATCTCTTCTCCACTACCACCTGCTCTAGATCTAGATGGATTCATCCTGAGACTTCTAGTTTCCTGTTTAAAGAACATGTACAAATTCAATGCATCAGTCATGGTCTAACATGCTTCGGACTTTTTTTGTTTTGGTTTGGTTGTTGGCTTATTGATGCAAGCTCTTACTATGTAATCCTGGCTGGCCCAGGACTCACGATGCAGGCCACTGACAATCTCTTCATCTGTGATTCACAACTGCCTTTAGAGACTTACTGCTGAGATTCTAAGAAGCAGTGTTACCTCCCCTCATCCCCTCCTCAGGTGGGAAGCCTGCTCCTCAAGGATAGCACTCACATGTAGCCCACAGCAGAGCTCCTGAGGCTAACCACTCCACACCGAAGGATTGGCCTGATACAGACGGCCAGAGCACTTGTGTGTTTTCTCAATCCTCAGAGCCACGCAGTGGGTTGTTTCCTGTTGGTTTTCAGTCTCAGAGACATCAACTTTGAGTCTTCAGCAGACATAGTATGCAAAAATTATTTTCATCTCAATAAAGTGCAATGAGACAGTGGTGGTTCTTTTCTATTCACCATCTTTTCTGGAAGTAGTACAGGACACCATCATCTACAAATATAGTGGACTATACTCCTAACTGTCCTGGGATGCACGAAGGAGCCTTCTGTATATCAAGAACATGTATTATTCAAGCCTAAAATTTTAACACGATGAATGCTTTTAGACACAATTTTGAGACAAAAATTTTAAAAAGATGATCAATTTAATACTCAGATATGAGATATATGTGTTGAATTGTGTCTGACTCAGTGATAACTTTTAAAGCAAAGGCCTAGACCTACTAGCTCCTAAAAGTTGTTTTGTTGTTGTTTATATGTCGAGTTCTTTATTGTAAGACTTGACACATGTATTTGGCTAGTGGATACATTTAAAATAAATAAATTAATTAAGCCCGGCAGTGGTGGCGCATGCCTTTAATCCCAGCACTTGAGAGGCAGAGGCAGGTGGACTTCTGAGTTCGAGGCCAGCCTGGTCTACAGAGTGAGTTCCAGGACAGCCAGAGTCATACAGAGAAACCCTGTCTCAAAATAAATAAATAAATAAATAAATAAATAAAATAAACTAGGCAGGGAGGTAGTAGCCCACCCCTTTAATCCCAGCATTCAGGAAGCAAAAGCAGGAGAATCCTGAGTTCAAGGCCAGTCTGGTCTACAGTGAAACCTTGTCTGGAAAAACCAAAACCAAAATAAAAAATGCAAACAAACAAACAAAAACAAACAACCCCCCTAATTTTAAAATGCAATGCTAGTTAGTTGTCTTAAGGTTTCTATTCTTCCAAAGAAACACCATGACCAAAATCCAAGTTGGGGAGGAAAGGGTTTATTTGGCTTACATTCACATCACTGGAAGAAGTCAGGACAGGAACTCAAACAGGGCAAGAACTTGGAGGAAGGAGCTGATGCAGAAGCCATGGAGGGGTGCTGATTACTGGCTTGCTATGCCTGTTTTCTTATAGAACTCAAGGCTACCAGCCTAGGGATGGCACCACTTACAGACAGGGGCTGGGCCTTCTTCCCTCATTGATCACTAATCGAGAAAATGCCTTACAGCTGGATCTCATGGAGGCATTTCCTCAACTGAGGCTCTTTTCTCTGTGAGACTCCAGCTGTGTCAAGTTGGCACACAAAACCAACCACTAAACTCGGTGTATTAACACACGTCTTCATTCCTAGCACTCTGGAGAGAGGCAGCCTAATCTCTGTGTGTTCCAGAGCAGCCTGGTCTACAGAGTGAATTCTAGAAGTCAGGACTACACACATACAGAGAGAGAGAGAGAGAGAGAGAGAGAGAGAGAGAGAGAGAGAGAGAGAGACCTTTGGTGGGAGCAAGATTCACTCAAGATGTTAATTTAATTAATAATATCAAAAAGTAAAGGTTTTCCATTTGCAGTGCAATCAATAACTATCATTAACAAAGCGCATTTTTGGTGGTCACAGCAGAAACTTGATTTTTAAAACAGATGTTTAATAAGTGGAAATCTGATGACAAAAAAAAAAAAGTCAAGTTCTTTAAGATATTCAAAAACCAGAGATCTCCTCCTCCAAGGCAATATTCTTGGACTAATTAACCATAAGTAAGGCAAAATGAATACCTTATTTTCCTTTGAACATTCTTCTAACAGATGAGATTGTATCCATGCTTCTGATGTTTGTGCCTTTTCTGAGAGCTGCTCATCTGAAGTAATAAAAAACAAAAGTTGAATTATTCAGCAAACTGCCTCTTTGAAGCCTCGGAACACCTAGAAGTCTCCCGACTCCTCGGCAAAGCCAAAGCTAAATTCCCCCAGAAGGTTCTGTTAGACCATCATCTAGGAAATTAGAGCCTCATACAATTAGATAACAAAAAACCTCCCAGAAGGCCTCTCCTCCTACACTGTCACCGCTCCGAGGACTGCGCCCCCTCCTTTCTCAAAGGCCTTCCTACCGTCTCACGTTCTCATCTGGGTGTAGCTGGGGTTAGGTGAGGAAGTTAGTTTAGTTCTAAGCCTTCACTTCGTCGTCAACCGCCCCCACCATCCCGCTACCGGTTCTTTTCCTTACCCTGGTAATCGAGGCCCCGGACTAGGGTTACGATGAAGTCCCTACTCCAATACACAAACTGGACTCAGGAACCCGACCAATCTCACCTCAATCTAGCCTCAAGTAACGCTTCCCCAGCGACCTGGATTTGGCTTTGGGGCCAATCAGCAACTAGCAGAGCTCAACCAGCAAGCACTAAACCAATCCGGTAAGAGGTAAGTGCCTCTCCCCTCGGCCCCCCGCCCCTTAGCACGTCCTCCTTTCCGAGGCGGCTCCCGGAAGTAGTAGTGAGACTCACCAGATGACCCCTCCCCCCCCCCGCGGACGCAACGCCCCCTCCCCCCGACCCCACCTCCAGCGCGATGGCCCGCGGTTGTCCTCACCGAGGCGGCCAGGGGGGGCGGGAGGTTCTGTGGCCGAGCCTTCGAAGGCCGCAACGCCCTCTAACCTTCCCCTGAGGCGCGAAGCTCAGAGTCTCCGCCGCTGCTCGGAGTCCACCTGGCGGAGAGAGGCGCTGAGAGAGAGGTGCGTCCGATCTCCGGCCTTCTCGCACCTCCTCGGAGCACGAAGACTCGCCACCGTCTGCGGCGACCCTGCCGGTGCGTCTGGAAACGGCGCTCGCCGGAAGCCGAGCCGCGGCGCCTGAGTTCCGCATCTGCAGTGCGCAGGTCCGGCCGTCTCCGGCTCGGGTCTAGGCTCTCAGAGCTCGTGGCGGCTTCCAGGACCGTAGGCGGAGGCGCCTTTCCACCCTTTGGAAATGCCAGCTCCTCTTCTCGTATTTCAGTGTCCTTTGACAAAGTCTGGCGAAAAACGCGTCTGTCAAGCTGTTCGTTTGAGAATTTCCCTTGTGATAGTTCACTGGGACGAGGAAACTAAATGTCTAGTGCTTGTTCCTTCCCCCAACTTCATCAGGGAACTACATGATGGAGGCAATGTTGGGCTCACTTCTCTGTGTAGCCTGTCTTTGTTTTTTTTTTTTTTTTTATTTGTTTGTTTGTTTGTTTTTTTCTAGTATCCAATTGCTTCATGAATTAATTTCTTTTTTTTTTTTTTTCCAAGACAGGGTTTCTCTGTATAGCCTTGGCTGTCCTGGAACTCACTCTGTAGACCAGACTGGCCTCGAACTCAGAAATCTGCCTGCCTCTGCCTCCCAAGTACTGGGACCAAAGGCATGCGCCAACACCACCCGGTGCTTCATGAATTTCTAAAGCTTTCTTTGTATATCTCTTTTGGGATTGTGGTGGTTTGAATAGGAATGGCACCCATAGATCCATGTGTTTGAATGCTTGGCAATAGTGAGCAGCACTATCAGGAGGCGTGGCTTTGTTAGAGGAAGTGTGTCACTGTGGGGGCAAGGGTTTGAGGTTGGTTTTAAATGCTCAAGCTACAGCCAGTGTAAAACATATGCAGTCTCCTCCTTACTGTCAGTGTATAGATTAAGATGCAGAACTCTCAGCTCCTTCTCTAGTACCATTATCTGCCCGCACACTGCCATGCTTCCCACCATGATAATGGACTAAACCTCTACAACCTGTAAGCCAGCCCCAATGAAATGTTTTCCTTTATAAGAGTTGCCTTGGTCATGGTGTCTCTTTACAACAATAGAAACCTTGACTAAGGTGGGGAGAAGTCTATTTTTTTTTTCCTTATTCTTACTCTGTCTTTCAGAGGCACACATCAAGCCAGCCCTCTCATCTCTCACCTTACCTTGAAATCCTTTCCATTTCTTTTTAATACTGGAAGTGGGACTTGTGAACTGAAGTTTCCCCCTCCCCTCCAGGAACATGTTAAATACTCTACAAGGCAGATTGGTTAAAAGTTCCATGATTGTGTTACAAGTCAAAGCCAAATAACCCTGGGATATTTCTCCCCATGTCCCCCCCCCCCAATAGCCACTTATCACCCATGTCTCCTAACATCCTTGTGACTAGTAGGTTAGGCCTTGTGGAAAGTCCCTTAGCTTCCACCAACTCAAAATAATGTAAGCAGATAGCATCTTTGGCCAGTAGCACATACTTTCCTGCTTTTATGAGATCTGCCTGCCTGTTAACACCAACCTCCACCCTCCCTCCACACCTCCCTCCCTCCCTTCCTTCCTTCCTTTTGTCCTTCAAGATAGGGTAGCCCTGTGTAGCCTGGCTGTCCTGGAACTGGCTTTATAGACCAGACTGGCCTTGAACTCAGAGATCTGTCTGCCTCTGCCTGCTGAGTGCTGAGACTAGAGGCGTGCGCCACCAGATTTGACTTTATCCATCAAGGTATCTTGAAAGTATCTCGATTTTATTTTCTTCTGTTACTATAAAACTATCATGAGCCAGGCAGTGGTGGCGCATGCCTTTAATCCTAACAGTTGGGAGGCAGAGGCAGGCAGATTTCTGAGTTTGAGGCCAGTCTGGTCTACAGAGTGAGTTCCAGGACAACCAGGGCTGCACATAGAAACCCTGTCTCAGGAAAAAAAGAAAAAGTCATGAATCTGTTACTATTACGGAACATGGTATTTGAAGTAACTGAAATCTGTCTTTCCAAGCCGTGGCCACTCACGTTTGGCTCCAGGACAAACTCTTTCTTCTTATTCTTTCTGAGGCTAGACCTGCTTTTGCATTAAGAGGTTTTGGTGTCTGAATGTGGAGCCCCCAAAGTGATCCAATTGTGTTATAGGAGTCACTGGGTTGTTGCCTCTTGTGCCAAATGTTCAGTGTTGATTCCTCAGCGGAATGCTGGTGTGTTGTTTCTGGGACTTAGACCTACCTTGGTTTGCTTTATTTTGCACTGGTTGTAAGGATCCTCTTAGTTTGGTTACTTTATTATTCTCCCTGTTTGCTTAGGGAGCTCTTTGTTTGTTTAAAGTCATCTGTTTCGTTTGGTTTCTGCCTGTGCCCGGTTGGGTTTGTTTGTTTTTAGGACATTTGGTTTGTTCATTTGCTTTCGGCTTCTCCTCCTGTGTCTAATTCATGGAAGGAGGAAATGTTCAGAGAAAAGCTGCCATGTGGTACTCCAGCTGGTTTTATGTTTGATAATTGTGTTAGTTTAACTTATATGTATCTGGAAAATGGGGAAATCTAAAGATAACTTGGCTTTATGCAGTCTCTTCATTGAAACATTTAAGCCAAAATTGGATGGGGGTTGAGGGGGAGAATACACACAAAACTAAAACCCCCAGAGAATTTAAAGTGAATAGACAGTCTGCTTTGACTTAAAACAAACAAAACAAGCCGGGCGTGGTGGCGCACGCCTTTAATCCCAGCACTTGGGAGGCAGAGGCAGGNNGATTTCTGAGTTCGAGGCCAGCCTGGTCTANAAAGTGAGTTCCAGGACAGCCAGAGCTACACAGAGAAACCCTGTCTCGAAAATCCAAAACAAACAAACAAACAAACAAACAAACAAAACAAACAAACAAACAAAAAACTGCAAAACTTCCATAAAAAAAAAAGAATCAATAAAATTGGTAGTTAACACAAGTTGGCGGGCTCACTATATTGAAGTTAAAAGGAGCTATTGAAGATCAATAGGAAATTGGTGAGAAAATGTTAGAGATTAAAGAAAATTTGAAAGATGGAACTCTTCACAACTCTATACCCCCACCTGCAACCCCTCCCCCGCCCTGAGTCAGGGTCTCTCTGTGTAGCCCTGACAGTCCTGGAACTCCCTTTGGAGATGAGACTGGCCTGGAATTCAGAGATCTACCTGCCTCTGCCTCCTCCTGACTTCTGTGATCAAAGGCATGTGGCACTGGCACTCTAGCCACTGCAGCCACTACCACCAGGCTCAACTCAATTCATATTTTTTCTTTTTTTAAAGATTTATTTATTTATTTTATGCATATGAGCACACTGTAGCTGTACTGATGGTTGTGAGCACCAGAAGAGGGTGTCAGATCTCATTACAGATGGTTGTGAGCCACCATGTGGTTGCTGGGAATTGAACTCAGTACCTTCGGAAGAACAGTCAGTGCTCTTAAACATCTGAGTCATCTCTCCAGCCCATATTCTTTCTAACCCTGATTTTTTTCTTCTTTGTTTCCAAGCAGAACAAAAGATTTTCGTAGTCAGTTTAAAAATAAAACTTAAAAACTTCATGTGGTGGCACATAGCTTTAATCTCACCACTAGCGAGGCAAAGTGGAGGGGGTGGGGGATCTGAGTGTTCAAAGCCTGCCCAGTCTATAGAGTGAGTTCCAAGACAGCCAGGGCTACACAGAGAAACCCTGTCTCAACACACAAAACCAAAAAAAGAAAGAAAGAAAGAAGGGAAGAAAGAAAGAAAGAAAGAAAGAAAGAAAGAAAGAAAGAGAAGGAAATTTTAGAATTATTTTATAGAGCGTGTTACCTTTGTGTGTACACATGCTGCACATGTGCATGGTCCCTGTTGGAGTTAGAAGAGGGCATTAGACCCCCTGGAACTGGAGCTATAGATGGTTGTGAGTCACCATATGGTACTGACAATTGAATCCAAGTCCTTTTCTACAACAGCCTGTATTCTTAACCCTTGCATTACCTCTTCAGCCTTAAAAAGTTTGTATTTCTAAAGTCAACTCTGCATGCTCTCTCTCTCTCTCTCTCTCTCTCTCTCTCTCTCTCTCTCTCTCTCTCTCTTCCTCCCTCCCACCAGGGTCTCTTTATATAGTCCTAGCTGTCCTGGAACTCACTATGTATACATGCTGGGTTAGAACTCTGCCTTCTGCCTTTCAAGTACTGGGATTAAAGGTGTATACCACCATGGCTTGATTAACTCTTAAATAGAAAAATAATGCATTAGTTACATATTTATTGACGTGACCAAATACCCCAACAAGTCACGTAAGAAAGGAATTACTTTGACTATAGTACATCATGGTAGGAAAACCACAGCAGCAGGAATTTGAGGCAACTGGTAACTGGTGCTGAGCAGATTTCTGGTTATATTTAACCTGGCCCATGTGTTGGGGTGCGTTTTTGAAGACAGGTTTCTTTCTCTGTGTAGTTCTGGCTGTCCTGGAATTCTGAAGTTCTGCTGGCCTGCCTCTGCCTCCCAAGTGCAGAGTTAAAGGTGTGGGCCAGGCAGCCTGGCATGAGGTGGGTCTTAATTGTAGCCTTTGATGGGTGACATCTTCGCTTCAGGCCTTCTTTCCTAATTTCCCAATGAAGAGGGTCAGTGTGATGTTTTGAATATGCTTGGCCTAGGGAGTGGCACTATTAGGAGGTGTGGCCTTGTTGGAGGACATGTGTCACTGTGGGGGTGGACTCTGAGACCCTCCTCCTAGCTACCCATGAGACAATCTTCTGTTTGCCTTTGGGAAAAGATGTAGAATGCTCAGCTCCTCCAGCGCCATACCTGCCTGGACCCTGCCATGCTTCTTGCCATGATGGTAACGGACTGAACCTCTGACCCTATAAGCCAGCCCCAATTGCCTTTGTAAGAGTGGCCTTGGCTCTGTTCGCCATCTTAAGCTCACTTTTCCTAACTGAGCTTCCCAGTTTTCTTGTCTTTGTCTCCACTTGTCATTTCTTCTCTTGTCAATGCAGGGATGAGAATAGTACCCGTGACACAGACAGAATGTTGTCCTGTCTGAATGTTTCCTCCACCAAATGAACTACTCTTGCCTGTGGCTTCAGCATCACTCGTGTTCTTGGAATACAGGCAGAATGGAGCTACATCCGTAGCTGGAACTTCAGATGGGTCATCCCTATCCCAGTTCCCGATAGCCCTGTCCCCCACAAAGCCTCACAAGCTAGGTCTCATGTCCTTCTTTCATCATTTCTGTCTACCAAAGACGACCCATTTCGCTCCAGTTACCATATCCAAGGTCTTTTCTAGCCCAAAGTCCCAAACTCTCTCACATTCCTCCTGTAAACCAGCTGTAAAGGCCTAAGACCTTGCATGCAGGTTTATAATATCACCAACTCCACTTTACGTACCAACCTTCTGGAGTAGTTACTTAGCTTGTTGTAATCAAATATCCTGACTGTTTTCTTTTGATTCACAGTTCCTGGGTTGAGTCCAGCATAGTGAGTGGGAAAGTTATGGTGGCATGTTGAAAGATCCTGCTAATAAGGTTGCAATTCTCTATAACTCTTGGAGCTTGGTGCAAACTGGAAGACTCCCTTTCTCCGTGGGACTTCCCCTTCTCTGCCTAACTTTGTCTGGAGAGCGTCTGTAATCCCGAAGCAATGCGCCACAAAATCCATCAACCTGGCGGCCATCACCTCCTTCCTACTCCATCCTATGGGCCGTGGTAAGATGCCCCTGCAGGAGCTCCTATCAAAATGGCCGCACCATGACACCCTCTCGGCCTGCAGCTGTCCCTGGAGCTGTCCAAGGTGGCGCATCTCCCTTCCCACCTCAAAGGGAGCTGCCCCTCAGAAGCTGTCCACAGTGGCAATTCCTTTCCTGCCTCAGCCTACTGCCAGTATGAGGAGCTGTCCAGCGTTCTGGCATCTTTCCTGCCTCAGCCTATACAATTTTGGTGAAACACCACTGCGGAAGCTGTCCCACAGGAACTGGCCTCAGTGTCAGCACCTCCTCTCCAGTCCCTCCCAGCAGCTCCACAGAGATGACGCCTCAGAGAAAGCCAGATGGGGCCAGGAAGGACTTCCCACCCTAACCCAAAGACCTGATGCAGGGAAAGGGGGGGTGAAAAAAAGCCACCAATTTCTGAGCAGACACCCCACCCCCAGGTTTCCACAAAATCTCTCCGATCCCTGAGCAGGAGAACCCACCAGTCCCAGAACAGGAAAATCCACCAATCCTCACTCTGGAAATCTCTGTCCTGAGAAGCTACGCCTCCTCAGAAATCCTATGTAAGCACTGCCCCTTGGTCAGGTTCCCTGCTATCCTCTCCCAGGAACAGAAAGCAGCTGTCCCTGGGCTCATCCCTCCACACCTTGGACCCTCCAAAAAAAAAAAAATCTCTTTCTTGAGACTTTCTCCCTGGAGTGACTCTCTCATTGGAAGAAGCCAGGAAGAAAAGAAGCAATGAAGAGAAGTGAGGAGAAGGAGCAGGGTTGAGGCTCCTTAGCTCAGATACCCTTCCCTGAGAGCTGCAGCGCCTCTGCTGAGGAGCCTTCCTCTCAGAGTGGTGTGGTTCCTGAGCTCCCGTGTCTCAGGATGCCCTTCTGCTGGCATGCCTTCCCCCCTCAGAGCTGCATGGTTCCTGGGCTTCTGAGTCCTAGGATACCCTCCCATTCGAGCAGAAACCCTTACAAGGGTAACAAGGGAAGTCTCGGTGGGAGGAACAGGAAGAGGGAAAATAATGCAATCATAATCTCAAAAAAGAAAAGAAAACCTACCTACCCTGCCAGGTTGTCCGCAAACGTGCACACCATTTTGGTTC